>NW_008237410.1:836189-858636 GCF_000691975.1 Corvus brachyrhynchos
GAATGCCACAGAGATACAAATAAAACAACAGCACATATCATTAATTTTGAAGCTTTTCAGTATTTGCAATTTTTAAATGCCTTGCTTTTGCAATAGACTTCTATGTTGCATTTTGGTTGCCAAATTGAATCCACTGGCTAACTTCAAAAGCTGCCAATGAGAGAGAATTAGAACATGGTTAAAACCTAAGCATTGCTGTTATGGAAATCCTGAATTTGGCATAGTTTTTTTCCATTTCACCTCCACAATAAAATTTCATTCCATTTGTCAAATTTCAGTGGAATTACCTCCACTTCTGATGTTGTTTCATTCAACACAGCCATGGCATTTAAAAAAAAAATGGTAGGCTTTAGGTTAGTGAGTTAGTGAGACCATTTTTCTTTATATCACTACTATATTATTTTATAATACTAAAACTATAATAGCATTAAGGTAATATTTATAGTTTTTTCATGATAATGTATGAGCTAATTCTGTAGCTGTCCATCATATGATTTACAATGTTTCTGTTACAAAGACAAAAGTTTTCAGGACTGTATTATGTGATATATTGGATATAAGGAAATTTTTTCTCTCAGTGATGTTGGTGAAGCACTGCACAGGTTGCCCAGAGAGGCTGTGGATATCCCACTCCTGGAAATGTTCAAGGCTAGCTTGGACAAGATTTTGAGCAACCCAATCTAGTGAAAGATGTCCTTTCCCATAGCAGAAGAGTTGGACTACTTGGTGTTTAAAGCTCCCCTTCAATACACATTATTCTATAATTCAGTGAGTCTATAAATAAGGGGCACAAGTTTTCATAAACCTGACATTGAAAAAATTACTGTATCTCAAAGGAAATGCTAGAAGACATGGTATGCAATTCCAAAGCAACTTGGAGCTGGAAAAGATCCTCCTCTATAGATCTCCAAATCCACAAAACCTGGAACATGAGAATCATGAGCAGAAAGAGGGTATATGGAAAGGAGAACAGCTGGAATTAGTTGAGAGTAGTTGTTTTGGGGCAATGGGTTTTTTCAAGTGATGTAAGACCAACACGAAAACTTAGATCATCTGACAAGCCAAAAATGGTGAAGATTAGAGGAAAGATTTCAGGTCAAAGAATGAGGGTAAAAGCAGACATTTTGGAGAGGAATATTATTGGAAATTGGTGGAAGTGCATTTGGGGCTGCAGAAGTCTATTTCTGTCTCCCCCATCAGCTTCCTTGGTCAGTGAACATCATGGCTCAAGACTCAGTGGGACCCGCAGCACGACTCCTCTCTGATCTGTTGTGAGCCTGGATGAAAGCCTCTAGCCTGTGGGAATACCCTCAAGTTCAGACCTAACCTTGAAGGTCTTGACAACAAAGTTAAATGTACCTATCCCTCGGTAATGACTGCAATGCCAATCCCAGCCAACCTTTCGGAGAGACACACTGCCCTCACACCTAACAGCACCTTGAAGGTGTCCATCAACATTTTCTGCCCCAAACCATCACCTACTGCCTCTGCTCCCTGCCCCTGGGGTTGCTGAAAGGTCATGCCCACACCAGGAAAGGCCCCAGGCTGCGCCATGCAGAATGACACGTGCATTGCAAAGCATTTCTGTGAAAGCCACTCTGCTCATGAGGCCCAGAGAGCCTTGGCTACATGCACTTTGCAAGATTATGAGAAAATGTACTTCACATGTAAGCAAATTTTGTTTTAACATTCAGGAAATATGATTCACAAGAGCAGAAAATGTTGGTATTTTTTTTGCAAAATGTTGTTATTGTGACGGCTATTTTAGGAAAAAAATAATTTTTCTTCATGTTTGAGTTAAAGTTGATCATCTGAAGGAGAAATAGTGAGAAAGACAAAAGGATTGGGGCAATGGGGATTTTTAACTCTTTCGTACAGTACAGATTTCAATTGTCATGAAAAACTATTGCTAGGAGCATGAAGTTAACATTAGTAAGAGAGTCAGATGAAGGGCCGTGGGGCAGAGAAAGTAGCCAAGTATTAGAAAAGAGAGAGAAGAAATGTAGTCTGAGGACAAGTTGAAAATTACTGAGGTTCAGGGCATGTTCCCTAGAATAAATCATATTGAAATCTGAAAGAAGTAGATGAGGAACTTTTGTACTCTATCCCCACAACACTGTTTAATGTTTCTGCTTGGGGCTAATTGCAATGCTGAGAAACTCAGACATCTAGTCAACATGAAGCTTTGTCTGAGTTTCATGGTAATAACTATCTTTTGTTATCAGAGAAAAGCAGCAGAGAGTTTGTTGGCTGCTGCCTTGTAATGATTGTGCTTGATCTGAAAGAAGACAGATGCTCTATTTTTTATTTGTAAACAATATCTTTACTGTGATCAAGAGAAAGTAAAAGTAATCCTTGCACTCCTCACTGTCTGGAAAAAAAAGCTGTAAATCAACGACCAGTTCTGTTTCCCATTAACAACATCAGTGAAAAGCTAGAAGTGCAAGCAAGGATTGCAATCATATGAGAGTCCCTGCTTGAACTCTTTCTGTTGGTTTGTTTTCTTGCTGGCCAAGCTTACATTTAAACTGTTGGGTTTTTTCCTGAAGACAGCAAAAAGTTCCTGATGTATTTTTCCATTGCTTTCTTTTACCCTCATGGCAACATTAATCTTCTGTATGTGCAGAGTTTTCTAGTCCATGTGTTAAACAGGTACCTGGTACGTAGGAATCTTGTTCTCTGGGTGAGAAAACAGAAGCTGCAAACCTGATTAAATTAGAATTATCTTCTTACAGGAAGACTATACTTGCCTGCATCTATACTTTAGCTACGGTAGGGTGAAGTACACGTGACAGTCAGCTTCATGGCTTCCGTGGCACAAACCAGGCTGAGGTTCCTACAGATAACACCGAAACTCCCACAGGTCTTACAAAGCTGGTCTGCAGATAAGTGGCTATGGCCACATAGTCCCTTTGAAGCTGAATCTGATTCTCTTGCATATGCAAGTGTAGAACTTCCTGTAGACGAATGCACAAGCCTAGTGCTGAGGCGGAGGAGTGGGCAGGATTGCCAGCAACAGGGCTGCCCTCCTTCCCATAGGAATCCCTTCACAAAGCATGCCATATATTGTCACGGTCTCCGGCTTGGCAGGGCTGGAGCGCGAGGGGCCACGACCTTCCTGAAAGTGTCTCCAAGGCGAAGCCGCTCAGCAGGACCACCACACACTCACACACGTGTACACGCACACACACATGGATAGCTCCAGAAAATGGGTCGACAACAAAGAACCGGGAAAGGTCTTCGTATGGGGCTCCCCAGGAGGAGTTTAATGCAGCCACACTCGTGAAGGGTTCCAGGAACAAAGACAACACAGGAAGGCCCAGGTTTATATGTGGGAGCAGAGTGAGCATCAGAGGCCAGTGATCTGAGGGCACGGGGGCAGTACAAAGGCGGGACTGGGGTATGGGAGCCAATGGGAAAACTCTGAGGGAGTGGCAATGGGGCAATGGGCAGTGGGGGAACAGGGAGTGGAGAACCTTCTAGGGCAGGGACATATAAGGTAACAAAGGGCAGGGAGGCCAACGGGCCAACTGGGGAAGCATAACCGGGGTACATTAACATAGCAGAACAGAGCATCCTGGGAGAAGCCTTTTCTTTTCTAACCATGGAGGATCTCTGATCTTAGGGACTGTCCCACTCAGCAGACTCTCTTTGTCCTTTGTTCCATAGGCTCACTGGCCTCCACTATATAGTCAGTGGTGTGCCTTCCTTGGCAGCCCAGCACCTCAGGGTGACCCCTGCCATATCACAGTAATTCTTCTGCAGAGATTTAAGCACCAGAAGAGAGGCTGTTTGTAGGGTCTTGGCCACAGCTTTTTCAATCACAGCGGAGTCCATGGACAGTCAGTCAGAGGGCACAAATAAGAATTCCCCAGGCAGAAGTGATGCCTCTCCCTAGACATGGACATGGATCATTGCTGATGGCACAACCAATAGGGCCAGGAAGTTTGGCCCAGACTGTGTTGTTACCTGGGGTGGGAGGTGCAGGGATGGCAGCAAACAGACAAAAAACAGGGCAGACCAATGCTCCACCTCAGCTGTGAAGTCCATTGGCATCCATTCTGAAGCTGAGAGACTGCTATCTCCAGGACTCTGAAGGAATGTTTTGTGATGAGCCTACAGACAGGACAGGAGTTCCCCTTTTAGCTGTCACCTGTCCTCACACCAACCCAATTCTGGGGAATAGAAAAAATTTCTTGCAAGACAACACCTGACACTTTTGCTACTGAATGGTTTTAAGAATGATAGCTTATATAATCCTACAGCCTCATTTCATTTTAGCAGTATTTAATGAAAGAAGAAATGGTTGAACAAAGCAATTTCATATACTATTCAACAAGCAGCTCTTTCCGTATGAAGCATTAACAATAGCTGTCATCTTTGTACAAAAAAAGGCTTCCAGTTACTTCAATGCTAAGAGAAAATCCAAATACAGCTGACAACCCCACAAGAAAATGATTTTTAATAGCATTATGGAAAAGGAAAACGTGTGACCCAGACCTCCATTTAATATTTTACTAGCCTTCAGAATTAATTTGAGTTTGTGTTCAATTTTCTGGAAAGTTTATTCTTTACAGCTGTGCAATTTGGGCACATAATAGAAGAGAACAGAGAGCTGTCCTTTCCCCTCTGCTTTTTTCACATGTTAGAGATGGGGGAAAGGGAGGAAATGACATGTAATCAGTGGAACATGTAAAGAAAAAAGTAAGTTTATGATGTAAAAAAAAGTCATATGACTCCATTAAAATTTCTTTAGCAGGCAGCAGGGAAATTTATAAGACTAGAAGAAGAGTATAAAAGAAAGATTAGCCTTAGCTTTGCTGGTGTACAGTTACACTATAAATCATATGTCTACAGGCTTTTTTCTAAATTGCATCTACCTCTTGGTCTTTCTCTTCTATCCCATATACTTTGTGTCATCTGAAAGAGGAGAAAATGCATCCTGATCTCTCTCTATCAATACCTCCCTCTGTATATAGATTGTACATTCACTGTGTGAATTTCTTCCTATATCCTAATTTAAATTACCATCTCTTCCGTTAAGTGTTAGTCTAAAGCATAGCTGGTCTGGAAATACACAATAATACACTTTTTTATCCAAAATTTAAGTCAAATTAGTGTAGAATTGTTCAAGTAATGTCTCAGTTTCTGTAACCATTCACAAGAATGTGTGGAAGAACACCTGATGAAACATGTCTTAGAAAATCAGCTTTTAAGCTATAGAGGTACTTGGAGTTTTCTTAGCTCCAGGTTTTGGTTTCCAGTCTTTCTGACATTCAGCCCACACTCAGAGGTCACATCCTTAATATTAAATTATAGGTACTAATTATGGGTATGTGGATCTGTTCTCTTTCACTGGCTGAAATGCCTGCAGTGGTCTCTAGGTCATGTCCATTCTCTACCTACACCTAGAAATTGCATAGGACAGTACTTGTAAACTGTGGCTAAAAGTCATGCAAAGAAAAATTTAACAATTTAATACAACAGATTAATGACTACTAATGCCTTGAAAGGGCTCCATTTAATTTTGTAGGTTAGATGTAGCCTGAGACACAGGCTCTGAACTGGCAGCAGAAAGCCTCAAAATCCCAGTTTTCATGAATTGAGTTAGTGCCTGTTGAAGCTTCTTGTTATGGCATTTGTTTTTGTGAACCAAAATGATTTGGGTTTTGTTTTTTTTCTTTTAAATAACACTTTTCAAAGAATCTGAAGGGCAGGTATACTAAGAAATACTGAAATACTTCTTGGGCATGAATGCTCTTTAGGTATCATTGCTTTGCACTTACAAAGCCTGTTTAAAGTCAGCTGTTGTTTTCAGGACCAGCTTCTCAGGTTACTTTGCCAGGGAATCTGTGAGCAAAGCACCAGGACTAGCTGATACTGCCTGTCTAAAAATAGGGTGCTCACATCTGGAGGAGGTAGGCAGTCAATGGTAGGAAACAGTGATAGGAGAAATCATGCTGTGTTGAGTTGTTTTTTCAGACATTTTATGTAGCCACTGAGTAGCCACAATGAGTGTCCTCTATAATGGTATTCATGCTCTTTTTAGAATTATGACTTGTCATTAATCACTAGACATTTTCAGTATAATTACAAATAAAAATACCATGCTCAAAATTAGATATATTGTGCTGATGACACACAACCTTGAATGAAGTCTAAATCTCATCCTTTAACTAAGCTCTGCTAAGATAACAGGAAAATATAGAACTAAAAATTGATTTCTTTTGATAAAGAAAATAATTTCATTTGGTTCTGAAAGCACATAAGACCAGGATGCTGCATTACAATGTGTTGTTTTCTGCATTTTCACTTTTATATTCATAATGTTTCCTTAGTATTTTGAATTTCAGTGATGAATTTATCTTGATGTTAATATCTAAGTGAACATTTCTAGTATATGAGCAGAGAAAATAATGTGAGTCCCTGAGGTGCTTCATTCCCACATACAATTATACAATCATAGAATCATAGAATGGTTTGGGTTGGAATGGACCTTAAAGATTATCTAGTTCAAACCTCCCTGCCATGGGCAGGGACACCTTGGACCAGACCAGGTTGATCAGAGCCGCATCCTACTTGGCCTTGACCACTTGCAGAGATAGGGCATCCAGAGCTTCTCTGGGCAACCTGTTCCAGTGCCTCAGCACCCTCACAGTAAAGAATTTCTTCCTAATATCTAATCTAAACCTGCGCTCAGTTTGAAGCCATTATACCCTGTCCTGTCATTACAGGCCCTTGTAAAATGTCCCCGTTCAGTTTTCTTGTAGGCTCCCTGCAGGTATTAGAAGGCTGCTGCAGGATGTCTCTGAAGCCTTCTCTTCTCTGGGCTGAACAACCCCAATTCTCTCAGCCCTCTGATCCTCTTGGTGGCCCTCCCCTAGGCTTGCTTTAATAGGCCCGTGTCCTTCTTATGTTGGGAAACAAGAGCTGGACACAGTACTACAACTGAGAGCAGAGCACAGGGGCAGAATCCCCTCCCTCGCCCTGCTGGCCACACTGCTTTCAATGAAGCCCAGGTTATGGTTGGCTTTCTGGGCTGCATGTGCACATTATCACGTCACATCAAGCTTCTCATCTTCACCCCCAAACCTGTTCTCAATCCATTCTCTACCCAGCCTGTGTTAGTGCTTGGGATTGCCCAGACCCGGGTGCAGGACCTTGCACTTGGCCTTGTTGAACTTCATAAGGTTCACACAAGCCCACTTCTCATGCTTTTTAATGTCTCTCTAGATGGCATCGCTTGTCTCTAGTGTCCATACAGCTTGGTGTCATTGGCAAACCTGCTGAGGGTGCACTCAATGCCACTGTCTATGTTGCCAGTTGCACCAGTCCCAATACCAATCCCCAAGGAATGACACTTGTCAGTGGTCTCCACCAGAAAATCTACCCATTTAATACAACTTTTTGAGTGTGACCATGAGCTATTTCTTTATCTGCCAGGTGCCCAATTCATCAAATCCATGCCTCTCCAGAAGCAATGTGAATGTCTGTGTCCCTTGCAACATTGTCTGATACATATTCACGTACAAGCGCAGTAGCTAATTTAACAGCATAAGGAGTGATACGTCTCTGCATTCCTTGGCGTGGAATCATTAGCACAGGTAAATCTCTGTGCTGCAGACAGCAAATTTATTTGACACAGAGTTTATGATCTAGTAGATGTAAATGTCTGCTGTGAAACCAATGATGGATGAAGGAAGAGAACAACTTATCTCACAAGATTTCCAGTTGGGATAGAAATAATCTATCTTGAGAAATGTTGACAAGTTCACTTCTAATCTTAGTTAGAAAATTGAGGCTGGAAGAGATAGTGCTGAAAAAATAATAGGGTGAAAATCTGTTCTAACTTTTCAAAGCATTTCCTACATCCATTCTTAACTTGCTACAAAGTGCTTAGGGAGTTGCAGAGCTATTCAATCACTTTCATATTAACAGAAAAGCCCCATGTGCACAGCTTTTCTATCAACTATTTCCTGTGCTAAAGGCAATTTTTGACTATTACTATCTGTGTAAAGTAGTTCACTGTTTAGAGATTTATTTGTCAGGGAATCTTAACTGATTCTGAACAGCTTTGCCACTGTGCCTGTCACAGTGTCACCTTTCTGACATTTTTGATTGAAATAAAGAGAACACATAACAAACAGCCCTTAGCCTTCTACACTACTCACTTTTTTTAAAAGTGGGTCTTGTAGAGCTGCAAATGTAGGTCTATAAGAATAGTCATCATAGTATTGATCTGTCCCAGGAGGATACGAAAAAGTTTTTAAAACCTGCTAATAAGGGTTTAAGGAGAAGAAGGTCTAAGATGTAGCTCTGAAACCATAGCAGATGAGAGACGAAAAATATGTGAAGATTATGGTATTGTGAAGATGATACCACAGCCTCAGGTATTTCCCGAGAGCAGATTATAATTCTACTTTTTTTTTTTTCATAAAATCTTTCCTACTTGCAGTAGGAGATGGTGAAAGTCAATACAGTCAATAACCTTACACTGACATATAAAAATAGTGTGAAAAGGTCTAATTATCGCAAATGTCACAGGATAAAAATTTTGTTTCAATTCTGTTATTTCCAGGAGCTGATGGAAATGCAACAGAGCTATCAAAATTCCTCAGTGGCTTTCAGAAATTTTTGATGTTTACTTTGTTGATTCAGCATTGTAAAATTTATATATCTTGAAATAAGGGCATCATAGCTGAATTTATACCAAAAATGGAAGCCAAAAATAAAAATATTAAATAAAGCACTTGCTTAAAATTAAGGGAAGGAAAGCATTTCAAGGAGGCATGAAAACTGTCTCCAGTGTTCATCCAATTCCAGAGAGTTAGGTGAAACAAGAAAATTAATATTTTATGAAAAATTATTATTTAATACAACTCCTACAAAAGAAACTGCAGTCGGATTTAATCTCAAAATGCTTTCTATAAAGAAAATGTTACTTAAGTATTTTATATTATATAGTTCTACATAAAATCTTTTTATTTCAGGTCCTTGTATCATTTTAAATAAATGTTGACTGAGCTTAAAATATCAAAAATAAGAGTAAAATTCTTTTAAATTCTTTTAAATATTTGAAGTATGGCATTTCCATTGGAAAAATATTTTGTCAAAAAACAAATCTAAGGTACATACATTTTCAGTGTCTCTGATTGTTAAAAAAGGTCAGATTGGGAGTTTTCTTATTCTTTTTGTGTGAAATAAAAGTATCAAGTCAGTAAGTCTCAGGCTTTTACTGCATCTTTTGAGGTCACGCATAATAAATAAAAATGTTTGAGCTTTTAACATCACTGCACTGGACAGTGTTTATTCCTACTCCTACACCTTATCTTTCTACTTCTTCCTCCACTACACTCAATTTCAGGTTAAACACAGACTTTACAAAGAACGTGTGTTTTCTTCAAAGTCTCAACCACCACGCGATTCTGCATTTAATGGCATATGATGTTCTGTCACAACAATTTTACACTGAAACTACTCTGATGATTTTGTTGACTGTTACTCTTTTTTTATATTATTGAAGCTGAGAAGAGATTTAGCTGCAGCATCCCTCAAATTGCATGAAATTAGTTTCCTAAACAGAAGTTTCAAGTTATCTGTGTGATTTGTTGTAATATCAACTTTGCAACATTCAATCAAGAGTGGAGGAGCTTTTTAATATAGATTTGTGTTTATTCAGACAGGTTCCTAAGCTCCAGAAGATATTCGCCACAGAAGGGTCTGTGCTTCTTTATCCATGTGTAACTGTTCTAGCAATCATAACGAGACATCTGTCTCCTGGTATGTCTTTGAGTATGATTCAAAGGAAGAGACAAATTTGAGAACAAGATTAATGTCTATAGAAGCTATATCTATATATCTATTTCAAGCTTATATCTATATAAGTTTGACTTTCTTTTATATTTCAAGCATAAATTTGCAGGTAGAATATAAGCAAACTTTCAAAGTGTTCAGAAGATTTCTGATCTTGTTGAGAATTATAGGTATCTGCCTAAGAGAAAACATTTGCAAAACCAGATTTTCTCATTCTCCAAGGAGAGATGTATTTGGGGTAGGAAATAGATACTCTCTTACTTGTTTTTGAAGAGCTACTTTCTGAGTGCATGGTGAAGTAGCAGTTAAGGATCACTGTGCATTTCTTTAGATCCTAAAGGGGAATTCTTCAGAACAATTGCAGTCCTCCTCAACAGAATTTGACTTGAGATCATAGTTTATTTCACCATCCAAATCTTCTTCTGTAATAGAAATACCTTATTCACCAAGTAGAAACTTGTGTGTTTAAAAAATGTCATTTCTCTCTGTTAACAGTAATTAATATTTTGCCTAAAATCCTCATGGGTTAAAGTAAAAATTTTTTGGAAATTTCTACGGCATCAATTCAGAAGAGGCAAAAAACTAGACAGATGTTTTAGGTTTTCATTTTCACTGCCTATTACTCATTTTCAGTGATTTGAAGGTGCATTTGCAAACTTCCAGATGTTTGAATTGCTGATATTAATTGTTTCCTTTCAGATATCAACATGGCAGGAGAACCAAAACCGTACAGACCAAAACCAGGCAACAAACGGCCACTTTCAGCACTTTACAGGTAAGTGAGATTTCACTTTAATTTATCCCAATACAATTTTTATCAGAAAAATTATGGTAACCTGAAATGTATCTACCAGTGGCACTGTGCAATGTTTACCAAAAATAATGAAATCTAAGTATTTATTAATGATCCCACTACTAGTACTAATATCAATTTTTTTTTCCTTAATTGAGTGGTATTTCAACTTTTAGTCCTTATGATTCAGTGCTTGGCTATAGCCTCATTTTTTGTGACTTTTTTATTTGCAATGATCAGTGAAATAGCTAATAATTTCAGAGCAACAGCCTTGGTTTCTCATGGATTTTTCTTTCAAGGGTGAAATCCAAGTTCTGACAAAAGAGGACTTCTTCCTTGGCTGTTCAATGAGCATTGATAGTGTCTTTCTCCTATTCCCAGGTGCCTTTTGTCGTAGAGCTTGGACAAACTTGAAGAAACATGAATTTTTTTTTTCCAAATCAATTATGTTTAGTGAAGCATTACAGATTGTTAGGGCTACCATGCCCACATGTATTTCTGCTCAATAAACCTCACTTCTCATAAAAGTATTACAGAATTTATGCTCCAGATCCATGGAAGGAATTAGGGGTGATTTCTACTGTTGCTGAACTGCAGCTACACTGCATTTGGGCTCTGAGAGCAACAGCTCAGTAGTGAAATCAGACACACTTGAGCAGCACTTTTTCATGCCTTGTCTGGTCTGAAGGCTTCAGATGGAAATTCAAGGGTGGGATCTCAGAATAAGACCACCAGGAGCATTTTAGGTCTGAGCCTCCATGCTACATAGAAGAAATTTGAAGTTTTATCATATAGCTGCCCTTTGCTGAAGTGATAGAAATATTTTTGGAGAAGAGAATCCCTTTTTCATCATTACTCTCAACTGCAAGCTGCTAACTCTGTAGGTGTTCCTGGTAAGCTTGGTCTACTCTGTCTCTGTGCCAGTATTTCAAAAGATTTTGAAAGATGTTCTGTGATATCTGGCATTTATATTTCCACCTCTGAGCTTTTGAAGGTTTTATCATAAATTCTTGTTCTACAGAAAAGATAGGGATAAGAGAGAAATCTGTGGAAAGTTCTAAAGGAATTTTAAAGAGGAAAAATATCTTAGATTTTGTCCTTTCATGGATGCAGTGCCAACTATTTCTCTAGAAGATCATGAGGCTTTTATGAGCAAGTAACAGAATCCTTCCATTTCCCCCTTCATTCTCCCTCTCTGTTCTGACCTTGTAAGACCCTACCTGGAGTACTGTGTCCTGCTCTGGAGTACTAAGGACAAGAAAGTGCTTACAGGGGGCTTATAAAATAGAAGGAGAACACCGTTTTATGTGGGCTGATGGTGTTAGGATAAAGGGGAACAATCTTCAACTAAAAGAGGAGGGATTTATATTAGATGTTAGGAAGAAATTCTATACTCAGAGGGTAGTGAGGCACTGGAACACGTTGCCCAGGGTGGTCGTGGATATCCCATTGTAAATATTCAATGCCAGGTTGGATGGGGTCCTGAGCAATCTTATCTAGTGGATGACATCCCTGCCCATGGTGGGGTGGTTGCAACTAGATAATCTTTAAGGTCCTTTCCAACCCAAGCCATTCTATAATTGTATGATAATAAGGAACTTTGATTATCTCAGTATTGCTTAACCTAATATGTGAGAAAATCAATGACTAATAAAGTTTTGGCAACACTGAGAACATTTACTTATTTCAGAACACTGTACTGGGTCTGACTGGGATGGAGTTAACTTTCTTCATAGGATTCTATATATGTTTTGGGTTTGTTACTAAAACACACCAATGTTTTGGCTGTTGCTGAACAGTGTTTGCAAGCCTCATGGTTTTCTCCTTTTCCTGTTCTGCCTTTGCAATTAGTAGGCTTGGGGTAGAAAAGAAGTTGTGAGGAAATATATCTGAGACAGCTGACCCAACCTGGCCAAAGAGATATTCTCTCATATAGTCAGAAATAAAAATTGGGAAGGTTTTTTTTCCAAAGCAGCCGTTGCTTTGAGATTGCCTGGACTGTTTATGGGAGGTATAAAGTAATTGCCTTTGCATCACTTGGATTTTTTCCCTCCTTCCTTTCCTTGTTGAACTGTAATTATCTCAATCCATGAGGCTTTTTCACTTTTGGTGTCTCCTTCAGCCAGATAAGGGACAATAGTAGGGGAATGAGATAGTGACTATGTGGGTGCTTAGCTGCTGGCCAGGATCCACCCACGAGACTGAGAAAGTTAAGAGGGAAGTGATTACATTAGATTTGATTTGCACCAAGAGAGTCATCGGTTAAAAATTTAGTTGTTACAAAACAGTCACTGTTAAAAGGAAGAACTGTAAGCAGTAGAAATAGGATAATGGATTTCAGAAAGGACAGACTTAAATGAGCTCAGAGACCTGGTGAGTAGAAAGGTTCTTGGAAAGAAATTTGAGGGACAAAAGAAGTGCAGAAAATCTTACACTGACTGTGCTTAAGGTAAAACAGAAAATTCTCCCGAAGCAGAAAAAGTCAAACAAAGGAATAATATGACAGCGTCAACTTTCTTTAACATTCTAAAAATTGAAAAGGAATTGTACAAATGTAGACTCCAAACCCCATGGAAGTAGAAAAGAAGAGCGGAGTCATCCTACAGGATGTCAGAAAGGCTAAAGCACCTAACAGTATAAAAGGTAACAAAAAGATTGTCATTAGAGTAACATCCTCTGATTTTTAGTTAGGAGGAAAAGAGAGCAGATAGTAGATGATACAGAAAAGGCTTCTTTTTCGTTAACACAAGTGGTTAGCCAACCAGCTATTAAAGAAAGTCAATTTTAACCAGAGGGTATGCAATAAAAAAAAATGGCTAACCAGTGTTTGACTAAGTGAATTTAATGGAAATGGTCTGATAACATTCACTGTTCTGTGCTCAAAGAACTAGCTGAATCTGTGTGTCGACATTAGTGATTGTTTCCAAAAATGTATGGAGGTCATGTAAGGTAAAGAAACAATGGGTAAGGGCAGGTGTTATACCTATTTTTAAGAAGAAGATATTCAGCAGAATACTAGGTCAGACTAGCTTTGATTCTAAGAAATATAACACATTATTAGAAATGAATTTATCAACACCAAGATGTTAATAAATTGGTAAAAATATCAGGAGCATATTATGCTGAAGCAATATAATTTTCTATTTTCTTCTTTGACAAGATAGCAAATTTACTGTAGAAAGAGATGTGCTGTATGGTCATTGTCATGGTTTAGCAATGACACTCCCAATTTAGTGCTCCCTGAGATTCTCCCAAACCAGACTCCACTTGCTCACTCCTGCCCCTTTCCTTCCCCCTTCCTGCTCCAGGGATGGAGTTTAGAATTGGAGGTAGAAAGGGGTGAAAATTGCAGTTTGAGACAAGAACAATTTAGTGGAAACAGCAATGAGATAAAAAAAAGGGAACACTAACAACAAAAATGTTAATATCAAAAGGTATAAGACAAAAAACTATTTACATGGAAAGCCCATGACAAGTACTGACCAGCTTTTCCACGCCACACTTTCTTCCAAGTGGAAAAGGAATGCCTTTCTTCCCAGAAACCAGAGAAAAAGTGCCTTTCCCCATGCTATTCAGCATATGTAAAATGCTATTCAGCAATATTTGGGTGTGGCCAGACCCATCAGAGCACAGAGTAGCCCACAACTCCTGGGCTCAAGCAATCCCATCCAGTGGGCTCAGTCCCCCAGTAGCTGGGACCACAGGCACACACCACCACACCTGGCCACTGTAATGGATCCACTGGTCCAGGATGAAACTAGGGCACTCATTTAAACAAGCTTTGATACTTACTATCTGCGCAATTTTCATAAGCATGTTCAGGAAAGTTGTCTAGAAGAAACTGTCCTAAGGTAGACATCCGATGGAAAAACAGTGACTATGTACAACACAGTATTAAGGATACCAACTGTTATTTGTTCAGTCTCCTTTGTCACAGATTTTTAAATTGTATTTTTGATATGTGAGACAACATTAAAAACAATTTTAATATAAGTAAGCAGGAGTGTTGCACAGGCTTGCATGATTTTATTTACTTTAAAGTGCTTTAGGCTTCAAAAGTGTTCAAAGAACTCTGCATTTCTGAAGAGAAGTTTGTACCACATTTATAGGTGGATATACACATAACTCGTTAATGCAGAGCAACTGATGTCTATGATGTGTTATATCCTCATAATTTGCTTGTGTGTCTAAGTAATTAGATTAATTTTTTCCTGTAACTGTATAATGCTTTGTAATGTCTCAATTCAGGATGTACATTCCTTTATTTTAACTTTTCTAGTTTTATGATCTGTGTGAAAATAATCTCATTTAACCTTACCTACGTGAAACTTAGCGTGAGCCTAAATGTGAGGCACATAAATTTTTAGATGCAAGACAGATAAGTAAATAATAAAAGGACTTCCATTTTTTGTTTAGGCCTTAAAAATATTTTGAGAAAATTTAGTCTTTGTTAACAGAAAACTGTTAAACACATTATTAATTTTAAGCATGCTCATTGAATATCTTAAAATGTACTTAGAGTAGTGTTCAGGAATCATCTAAATTCTAACATAACTATAAGCTCCATCAGCGTTCATCCTAATTTGCATTGCTGTTCAGTATGTGAGGGGGACTTAAATCGCAGAAGGTTCAAAATTGTTCTGAATTTTCTTTTTAGCACACCACTTCTGCAGAAAACCACATGCTTAAAAAAAATCTGCATCTTAAAATGGTTTTGCATCTTGTTATGTTGGTCTAGCCTCCAGAAGAAATTAATTTTACTGGCACATCTTAGTACCTTTGAAACACAAGGTGAAGATTAAAGGTGCTGACACAAATGTGTTAAAGCACTCTGGGAGCAATGTTCTGATAAAATAAAAGATCACACTTTGTCTTTTTAATTTAGTGGTGTTTTGATCAATAGTTCACTAAAGCAACTCTGTCTCACCATATGAAAGCCTATTTACTGTGTTTTTCCTCTGTGTTTATGCTCCAACATACCAAAGTACAATCAACCACAAATGCTCTGATGGACTGGTAGTCTGCTTCTCTACATCATAAAAGAAGTTTTTAACTATTTGTTGTTCATTTCAGTCCACTACCATGTTATTTGACATGTTAAGTACATGCCTGAAAGATTTTTCTCCATTTCAGAAGCCTTTGTTTCAGTTATTAAAATAAGATGAGGCTCTTGGAATTCCTGTCTCTGGAGGCTGTTGATGTGCAACCATTCCCAGTTGCTCAAGGAGTGGACCCATGCCCCAGCACAGGTGGAGCAGAGCCACCATGCACATGCTGCCTGTGGCTGGCCTTCCCTCAGGACATGCAGCATGTCCTTTCTGAATGGCTGTCAGCATGGGGGGGCTGGCTAAAATTCTTATCTGGTACCCCTCTGGTAGTAACAAGGTTGAGAGGGTTTGAGAAGGATGACAGGAGCACCTACCTCTGAGTCTTTTGAAAAAACAAAAACACTATGCTACAGGCTGGCAGAATGGTGCCATTTTTATTGTCATGAAAATGAGAACAATTACTGCAGGCTCTGCTGCGTGAGCTGGTGGTGAGGATCTGCTGGAGACCACACAAGGGGCATGGGGAGTTAATGAGAAAACTAGTTAGTTGACCAAAGACAAATCCTCAAGAGTAAAGTGATATTTGTACAATGTAGGAAAGCAGGGGACTAGGATTTGAAAGAAAAATGGAAATGTGAGTTACTGGGCACTGCCAGGGTCACTCTCTTTGCTCTACACAGTTAAAGTTGTAGTTGACCTATAAAGTTTTCCAAGACTGTTCTATCTAAGAATAACCCTCCCCATGTGGCTTATTTTCACCCTTGCCAAACTCCAAGCTTCTTTAGAGGGCCACAAACAAAATTTGCTGTGGCCCAGTGTGACATCTTGAAGACTCCCATAGGAGTTATTCAATCCCCAGTCCTCCCAGTATTCCTATTGGTGTCTGGGCATGAAGCTGCCTAGCCTAAGATCCATCCTGCTAAGGTACATTCTGGAATGAGACAATTAACAGAATGGATTTAGTGAATAGATTAACAAAGCCAGGACAAACTGAGTGAAACAGCTTCTCACTGTGTTGGCTTAGCTGTAACCAGAACCCCTCACTGGTCTTGAGTTCCCACAGCATTGCCCAGCTGTAGCATACAGTGATCCTGCAAAGGCTTCCCTCCAGGGCAAGTTTTTTTCCAAGCTGTTCTCTGAAATTTCAGGTGTACAGTTCAGCACTCCCTGTGTGGTATTAGATAGCACAGTGATTTCCCATTACCAATCACTTCTCCACATAATGCAGTTGAAATGTATATTCAACATGCTTGATTTAACATGCTACTAATTAGCTACATTAAACAGACTTTAATTTAAAATTTCATAACTCCCATGGCCTCCGGAACAAATTATTTTATTTAAATGTCTAATATTAGTGTACTGGAAAGGGATGTTCTTTTATTTACATGGAGTGATTATTTTTTATGTCAATGTTTTATTTTTCTTAGACATAAATATTTTATCAATTTCCTCAGCACATTTTACCTTTATAATCTCTAACATGAAAATGATAGAATTATGTTGCACATTTCGCATTTCCTTTGGGTTTTCAGTCTTATAGAAGAGGCTGAAAGAATTGTTTGCAGACTTTCTCTACTTGCTCTCTGCTTCTTACATTTATTGAAAATATTGTTTATAAAGTTTGCTGTGGTTTGGTTTGCCTCAGAGCCATCCATTATTTTGAGTTGCTTTGCTGAGCACTCCTGAGCACCCTTCATTTCAGGAGAAAGTATGAAAAGGATGGTGATGGGCAACTTGATTTTGTCTTCTAGTCTAGGAGTCTTCTGGAGATCTTTCCTCCCACTTGAAAGTGTTAACATAAACTCAACAAGTTCTGTGCCAAACAAGCATTACTATTCTACTAGAACACTGCAGTATTTTGCATGGTTACTGTGGTAGTGTGCCACTGATAGTGTAGTATCAATATTTTCAAACCTGCCATATAATAAAAATAACTGCAGATATAAGCATCTTTCTTAATTGAATACTGTCCTAGATTTTCAACAACTTTTTCCTTTATACTTTCTTTTTCTTAATGAACTTGTGTGTCCATCATTATTGCTGACCTACAAGAGACTAAAGACATAGTCCAGAAAAACCTGATCAAGTATTTTCTGATACTTTAATTTTACATCAAATTGTGGTTACAACTCCTACTTTATTCGATATATTGAATGAAAAAAATAATTTATGGTTATGGAACATAATCTTTCTATGACTATGTCATATTAAGACTATATAGTGTGATATTTCTTTTGAATCAAAGTGATTATTTTTCTACAGAAATGTATCCTCCTGATGCTTTTGATTACCTTTCTTCATGGAAAAAAAGCTATTTTATTTCAGTGCAGTGGAATGGATCTAAGATAAATGTTGTTCTGAAGTTCTTCTCCTGACAAAAGATTTAGCTTCCATAAAAAAACCCCACATTTCTAGACATGTTTAAATAGAGAGAATTTTAAGTCCAGTAGTTTTTATTTACATTCATTTAATCAAAGAATGTTGCTGGTGGTCACATTTGAATCAGTCATTACTGTACAGAAAAAGTATAATTTAGTTTCAAATTCTTACTTGAACAGTATAAATTTTGCTTGTGTTGAGAATTTAAATAGTATTCTCAATTACATTAAAAATCGTAAAAGGTACAAATACAAAGGTACAGCAGATGCAGATACTATTTACATTCATTTAATCAAAGAATGTTGCTGGTGGTCACATTTGAATCAGTCATTACTGTACAGAAAAAGTATAATTTAGTTTCAAATTCTTACTTGAACAGTATAAATTTTGCTTGTGTTGAGAATTTAAATAGTATTCTCAATTACATTAAAAATCGTAAAAGGTACAAATACAAAGGTACAGCAGATGCAGTGGTTCAATTTGATGTGAATCACCTTTTTTTTGTGTGTTTTTTAATTTTCTTTCAAGAAAAGACCCCCCATGTCAAATAACTAGTATCATAGGAATAACAAAAAAAAAAATCTGCTGCTGGAAGGCAGCACATGCAGGTCTTCACTTCTGAATTATGGTGATGTAATTGCAATCAGTTTGGTCCCATAGATGTTTAAAACAATACAGGTGCTCAGAGCAGTTGGGAGAGGCAGACAAAGTTTAAGTTTGCCCTTTCACATGATGCAGAGTATGAATCTGCAGCACTTGATAGATTTAGGGATGGGGGAAATGGGACAAAAAGATATCTCAGGTCCTTAGCAACATCCAAGAAAACCTTTTGCTTCTCTTTGTTTTGAAATAAATCACAGATATAGACCAAAAGAAGAAAAATGCAACTGGCATCTTGATTTCTTCATTCACTCATATTATTCCTATCTGTGTGGTAACTCCAATAACAACGAGAACAAAACTCTCCTTTTTTAAAATCTTCCTTTTCACTATCAAAAATACTGCTAACTCCCCTTAAGAAGGGAACTAGGGCAGGTTTTGCCTCTCAGATCATCACTATATGATAAATCTTACATTTTTCTCATGTTTGTTTTCTTTTTTCACCTTTACAAGTTTTTAAACTATGTCCTTGACACGGATCCATTTAGAAGTAGGTCCTACATAAAGACTAGCACTTGTCTTTGTTGCAATCTCTCCTCAAGTTATTCCTTAGATTTATACAGTCTTTCCTCAGTTTTTTTTTTCCTTTGTTAAGAGGAAGTCACAGCAGCTTATACACATCTGCACAGGAACTGCATCCCTCTTCCTCTCTCAGAACTCTTCCTCTTGCAGGTGATACATGATATCATATGAATGATGTTGTCTTCTTCCACAAAAGCCCAGACACCATAACCACATTCATGCTCAGATTAGAAAATCTGAAGAATAATCTGTTCTCTTATTATTGTTGGGTTTTTCCTGGTGTTTAATTTTCTTTCTTACTTTTTCCTTCTGTTATGAAACCTGAAGCAATAAACTACAGATAAGGTATCTAACTGCAAACTTTCTTTTTTTCATGGTTTTTAATCACTGTTTATACCACAGTAGAACAGAAAACATATTCGCAACTTTCTGATCGCATTGAAATTATTATGACTCCTTTCTTATCCAAGAATTTTGGCTGCTAATATGAATGAAAAAAACTTTGTCTTATGAATCAAAATGTAGATTTCTAAAAGGTGCAGAGCACTGGTGAGTTTGCCTGCAGGCAAACAGAAATAGTACTATTAGTCATGCATTCACTTTAAATCTTGACAGCCTGAGCCCTATTCCTATCCCTTATTACATGTGAGATTTCTACCCTTTATCACTGCATAGATCCTTGCATTTAAGAAATAAACAGTTTGGACTCTGCATGTTGTCTTCTATATGAAGATGATGTCTTCTGTAGGTATTCTGCTGTGTTTCAGTTAGGCTAAAAAGAACAGTGCTTTCAATATATTAAAAAGAAATCAGAAACTGACACCATGGTATTTTTTCTACATTTGAGTTTTAGTGAAGAAGGCATCACAGAAATAGTATCCAGATTTGCAGACAGTGCTGTTCAGAAACTGTCTTATTAAGTCTTAAAAGAATCGACCTAGGGTTCATGACAGAGAATAGAGGAGGTCCTGTCCTGGCATCGCAAACGCACAGCGAAATTCTTCATTTTCAGGTGTTTAGTAAACCCTTAATTGCTGCAGTAATCAGAGATGCAGAACACTGTGCTTCAGAGAACCACTTAGTGGACTTGCAATTAGGCATTGGTTCTCACATAATGTAACAGAAGGCTGTAATTTGGTCTGGGAGCTGCTGGTGTACTGCAAGGGCACCATTATGTGGCTTACAAAGAGCTACAGAAATATGATGCTGGGTTATAAATTTAGTACTCTGTGAATAAATAAGGAAGGTTGGATAAATGAGAGACTGTAACACATTTTAAAGTCTTATGAATGATATTAGAAGAGGAAATCTAACATATACTTAATTTAAAAGAAAATTGATTGTTAAGTAAGGTTATAAACAGCATGGAAGGCTGTGTGCCACCACAAGAGGGACAACAGAAACATATTATTATGCATTGAATTAGCAACAATGGAATTACCATGCAGGTTTATTTCCTGGTGAATTCTGTTAGTGTTGGAGCATACTGTTTGAAAATATGCTATCCACCCTGCCAGAATTGATACTTAGTGCTGTTGATGCATAAATGTAATTTTATTTTTTAAAGAATAGGTTACAAATTGCATGCCTTTTTGGTAGATCATGTTGCCAGTATTCCCAAAACTTCTGGCAAAAGCATTGGCTATTTTACGGAAAAGTAAAAAATGCATTCATAATCATAAGTGGTTTGAGTCCTAAGAAACGAGCATTTTCTAATGCATATTGTCATAAAAATGTTATGTTGCATTTTTCAGTTTTTGCATGGGTGAGATTATTCTAGGGAATAGCATGACAAACACAAATCTTACGTTGTCAGAGAAATGGCCCTCCTGTTACTGCTTTAAAGTGTTAGTAGTGTCATTGAGGGAAAAAGGATATTATGCCTCTACCCTTGGGATCCTCAAAGGCAATGCCTGCATTAACCTTCATCTATTTGGGACTGCAAATAGCCACACAGCAAAGTAGTATTGATTGTGTGTATTAGATCAGTCAACACTGTTTTGTTCAACCCACCCCAACGAACTCATTCTAGATGTTTTTAGATCAGTACATATTGACCTGAGTGTTCTTACCCTGCTTTAGAGCAGAACAGGGTCAGGTGAAATCAACTTCATGCAAAGAATGATTAAACCTGTGAGGAAGAAAACTCTAAGGCACACTACTTATATCCCTAGATTTTTCTCAAAATTCCTTCTTTTGTTTGGAGCATAGTTTTTTGCAAAATTCAGCAACTAGTAAAAATCACAGGAATAAGCAAATAAAAATTGTCACTGGCATGGAGTTATTTTCATTCTTCAAGGTTTGTTTCCTCTGCTTTCTTGGACGAAGGCACCAAATTGAGCACATTTTCAGTTTGGGAAATTTGCAAGAATCTCACTTTGAATCTGAGTGTGAATTACTTCATGACTGGAAACATCAGACAGATGCGATGTATGGGTTAAACACAGTTTAATTTATCACTCTGTTTGCCAACAGGAGGCTTCTCTTGGGTGGCATGGGAGGAAACTGGAATCCATAACTATCTAAGAAGGTTTTCAAATGTAGAGTCTGGATAAATTTCACTCCAAGTCACAATTTGGTTTTCCCCAGACATACTACCAGGATTTAGTCAACTATGAGAATCCGTGCCACTGTTTATGTTATCTTTGCAATTTTTGGATTCATAAAGGAAGACACAGTAAAATCTAACCTGTAAAATCAGATAGGATAAAGCTTTTAAATTACTTAGGGCTTTTAGGTTTCCCTGTCTTCTTGCTGCCTAAAATTTAGGCCACCCATTTATGAGTATTACTGGAAACTACTTCCTTTTTTCCTTTAGTTGCCCTTAGTTCTCCGGGCCACCCTTTCCCACCGCACCCCCAGAGCCCTTCCATCCCATGTTATAACAGTAAGGCATTCAGTATCCAATATGACAATGTACATTTGTACTGGTATATCAGAACCAACTATTGCTGTGAGAAATGAGACAACTCTCAAAAAATTAATTTATTGAAAACAGAAAAATTGAAAAATTACAGAAATTAGAAAAATACAAAAATTTGGGATTCTATGGCTCGGTAAATGGTATGCCCCAGGAGTGCAGGGATTTGAGATCTTCTGGCTGAGACAGCAGTAGACCTCAGGTAGAGAAAAAGAACTTGCAGTGCTGGGCTGACTTTTAGCTGGTCCAAAGTCAGAAAAAAAATTATTAAACGCTCCTTAATAGGAGTAGACTTTTAACGCCCAGCAC
>NW_008237410.1:858654-876155 GCF_000691975.1 Corvus brachyrhynchos
CCCACAGCCCGCCCCTTCGGTTTAAAGTGATTGGTGCTTTCCCTTTGATAGATCATCTCCATCCACCAATGGCTCATCATTGTCAGAGGGGTGGTATTAGTTGAGATAAGGGAGCTAAAATGCTTTCATTAAAATTCAGGTTGCCGTGAAGCTTGCCTGCAGAGTAATGGTTGTTGGGACTAAAAATAGCTGCTGCCTGTTAGAACTGGGGTTTTTTGGCCTTGGAACCAAAATGCAAGTAAAAACACCTAAAAAAAGTATTAAAATACATCCAACACATCTCAAAACACTTGTAAAAGTATACAGTAAACACAGGAAAGATAACTCTTATGGTGTATAGGTGGTTTGAAGTTTGAGAAGGGAGCAAGTTGGTAATTTTTAACTGGGGACTTTTTAACTGGGAAGGGTGCAACTCTCTTAATAAACTACTTTGAACAATTGAAAACACTGATAATGGAACTTGATTTTTGTACCTGGGCTGATGGGTTAATTTTAAGATTCAATTTAAAAATATTTAACTCAAAATTAATTAATTAAAGCACTTAATATGCAAAGACCAAGCACAAATAGGGATTTCATGTATGACAATTGCATATGTTGGTTTAAGTCTCATCCTAACCTCTTGCTGCTGTGAAAATTAGTACAGGGAAGAGGCACTCCCTTTAAAGCGTCTCCTCTCTGTAGAAAAGATACCTTTTATTCAGTTTTTCAACTGTCAAACTTCAAAGATAACTCCAAACAGATTATTAGTTACATTCTGCTAACTAATGGCTAAAAGGTTATCTATCCTAACTACCCATGGAATAAAAAATCCTAGAGGCCCCTGAAACGTGTGTTGAGAACTTCATGTTTATAAATGATGTAAGATTCAGATATTGCTAGGAAACGAGCTAAATTTGGTCATGTGCCATGTACACCTGATACCTCTGGTACATGTGCTACACATCTGTAGAGGCTGACATCAGGTATTGTCAACAGCATCCTGTGCTAAGTTCTCCCTCAAAAGCTTTTCCTGCAGATAGTGCTATGGCACTGCCCTGTCATGGTTAGGTGCTAAGTAGAACTGGCTAAATAAAATGCACTGGATCAATAGTTGGTGATTTTGCAGTGTTTTTAAAAATAGAATAAAATAAAATTTAATTTAATTAATTTTAAAAAACCCTTGCACATATTTTCTGTTGTCCAGACATATAAAATGCTTACAAATCATGTTTTATATATATATATAAAAAAATATATGCTGGGCCAAATATTCCATTTCTTTCACTTCAAAATACTGAAAAGACTAAAGACTTGTAAAGACACCTCTGTCTTGCAGCATATTAAATACAGAATAAGTGCATGAATGCAAACCAAACCCAACAGTGAGCAGAAACATTCCTAGACAGAAAATGTTCAAATCAAGCTGTCTCATGGGGACCAACTATAATTTCAATTTTCTCTGTCGCCAGAAATTAAGCTGTGTAAGAGCCATATCACCTACAGATGTCCTGGGCAGTTAACTTCTGGGTACAACTTTTTCCTCATGGACTTGGGGAAAAGCTAATGCTTCAAGAAATGATCTAAATTATTCTCAATCTTAAATAATTAACCTAGTCAAAAGTCACAAAATATTAGAAAAAAGGTATCGTTTTTAATCAGTCAGAATGTATAATGTGTTGTGATACTTTCATAAGGGACTAAATATGTATTATATATCTATGAAGGATTATGTATAGATCTGCATAGAGAGAGTCTGGTAGCCAAAGGGATAATCTTATTTGATAATCTGTTTATCCCTAGAGAGCTTACTAGTGTAGCAGTTTTCTTATTGAATAAATTCTTCAGTAATTAGTAAAATTTAGTTTTAGCACACTAAATATTCACAGTGAATATTTCAGTTTTGAACTTTGATTAACTATGATCTGAGACTAGAAGAGAGGAAGCATGTGCTGATTAAAGGACACTTCTCAATCAGCTCTGAGGAAAGATGTTTTAATATGTCCCCATAACTAGCAGTCTCCTGTTACTCAGTTCTTCCTCTCTTGAAACCTTTTTTTTGCAATATGCAGCCAGTTGTCCTTCATTTCATATATATATAGAATGTTCTTCTTCTTGAATTCTCACTCTGCTTTTCTTTTTTAAAAATTTCACTACACTGAATTTAGACTAATTCTTCAATTTATCAAAAAAAATTCAGATTTTCACTCTACTCACTAAATGATTAAAAAACAGCTTTTTGTTACTTATTTTGCAGGCAGTCACATTTTTAAAAAATAATTTATTCAAACCAAAACTAAATAAAGAATAACACTGAGTGTTCCTATTATTTAATGTGGCCTGCTTTATTCATGTTCATGATCATGCTGGGGTTAGATTTTATTTTCTCAGCTTGATTATGAGACTCTCATATCAGGAAATATCAAGAGCTTTAAAAATGAGACTAAGTCTTGCCTATCATCTGTCTTATCTTTTATCCACCAAGTCAGATATTGCATCAAAAGACTAAGTTTGCACTGAGAAATGACACTTTGAGTTTGCAGTACGTTAGTTTCCATCCGTGGTTTGAGTGATGTATTTTATTTTGTGCTAGAATTTTTATGTTTCAATAAATAACAGAGGCACTTGGCTCTGTGGAATGCAACTTCTTGAGGCACAGCAAAAACTAATACACAGTATTTGACATTATGCAATATTCATGAAAACAACAGTTTGTTGTTATTGTTTTTCTAATCAGAGTTATCAATTGCAATGTCAACCACCAGATGGGAGCAGAAGTTATTAAATTTATTAGGAACAATTGTAAAAGTTGAGATAATCCTGTAAATTATTCTTCCATTCCCTCTTTTCCTGAAACACTTCTGATAGGTCTTCTATACAGTCATTCTACAATTTATTTGTTCCAGAATATGACAGAATTTCTTGATAAAACTTGCCAACATTTATAAAGATATTTATGGTAGCTTCAGAAGACAAAATGAGCTTCTTACCTAATTCTGTGTGACAATGGTTACTGACAATGTCCACGAAAATTATCTTGGGTTGAAATTAAGTCACAGAAACCAGAAAGGAAGGATTACCTAGTGTACACCAGCAATTGTTCTTTCAGACTCAGTAGGTAGCAGAAGTTATATGAAATTGTATTTCTTCTGTAAATTAAAACGTGCTTTTATTAGGCTTACTTGCATTGAATAGAAATATTGGGATGTAGCAAAAGTTATAATGCATATGCTTTAGAAAGAAATTAGATGACTATTTAACACTGCTTAAAAAGTTCTGAAGAAAGATGTTTTTTGATCACTTCAAATCACAAACTCAACATGCAGAGAAAAAAGCATCCATGTTTGATTACTGTGAATGGAAACCTAAATTTGTTTTGAAAGGTCCCTTGAGTTGTTCTTGTCATTTTAAAATTTAATGCATTGATAAACAGGGTGAGCCATAAATCTGAGTATTCTTTCACTACACCTATTTCTGCTAAGTCCTTGATCCTGCTAAAACCTTGGTTCCTAAAGTTGTACAGTGCAAAAAATATATACTTGACAGGTAAATAAGTCAGCCACATCAGTCAATCAAAATATTCATTAACACAATACTGAAGTCCAAAATGCTTTTCAGTTGTCCTGACTTTCCTATCTGGCTTGAATAAAAATGCTTCCAATCCCCTTGAAAACTGCAGTCACTATTCATGCTTTCTATAGTCAAACAGAAAATGTGTGATGTCAGCAACACACTCAGCTAATCCTCCTTGGGAATTCTGATATGAAGGTTGTAACACAAAATGATGACTCATCTTAAAAAATGTTGGTTCCTGACCCCTTTCTCTGATGCAGGGCAGACAGTTTTGTTTTTTCAACAAGTCAGAATAAGAACTCTAACAAATTCCTTAAATTCTATGTGTTTTTCCTACTAAGTGCTTAAAGATGAAATTATGTGACCACCACAAGGAAGAATATATTGATTCATAATTAATAAACTTGGAGAATCCTTGGTTAAAATCGATTTGCTTGTGTACTGCGTTGATATTGTTATTGTTACTCACTTTGTCCTGTAAACAGTTTTGGGAAGGAGAGGAGAGGATTCTTTAACAAGTAATTATAAAGATTTATGTATTTTGGGTCAGGCCTCAAATGCAGAAGTCTTGCCTGTAATCTTAATAGAACAATTATGCCAGTAAAGTAGAATTTACTTTGGGATATTCCTGTCATTGCATGATTTGTTTACAAGTCAAAGAGAAATTCACACGCCCTTAGTCTAGTCACGTTTCCCTGTCTGTTTGTCTGCAAACCTTGAAAATTTGTCCATCTGGATGTTCAGTCCATGTCAAAGATGGAATTTAGATAATTGCCATTTATATAAGCAAACTTAGCACCAAAGAAAATAATAAAATGCACAATTGGGTTAATCAGACCTTGTAAAGTGTCTCTCCAAGACAGGTTGCAAGGGGAATAACACTAAATGGGAAATCTGTGGGATCCTTATTTTAAACACCTTGTGACAGTACTGTAGCATATCAATGGGTAGTAATCAATTGCCTATGCCTGTTTACAGTGACTGGTTTTAATTGAGCAACTTACATAGTGTAAAAACTCTTTTTCCTCCTGCAAAACTTATCTATTATATGTAGGTAAGGGAGTCAGACCTTTTAAAAAATCTTAGCTCAGAATCAAAGGGAAGCACTACCTCAATCTGCCATGTCCCAGTCGTGCCACTGATTAGCTTCCCTCCCACCTATTCAAACTGATGTACTGCCTTGGCATATTGACAAATTGATCTTTTCTGATGAGAAAACCATTTCAGGAAAGAAAGAAAAAATCTCAATCTCTCCTGCTTCACTACCATTCCTACATAATTAAAACACGATTGCCTTTGTTTACTGTCCAACTTAGCAACTTTCTTGCACACTCAATGTATTTTTGCAAAGAAGACAGTTTCCATTTTAAGATTTTTCCTGGATGTTATGAGAGCCCTTCTCTAAACTTATCAGGATTACTCTTTTTGCAACATCATATTTAATTATGCAAGAATTCCTCAAAAGCATGGAAAATTCAGCATATGTTAGGTTGAACAGAGAGGTAAAAATCCTTTTGTATTGATAAATGTCACTAGTAAAGATGATATAGGATGTTATTTCATATTGTGTTGTGGTTTTAAACCTTTATAATAATTTGCCATATACTGAATTACCAGATAAAAGGCCAAGAGATAATTGTGTTCCTTCACTATGAGGAACACTTGTACTAATTAAAAGTAATGCAACAAATTATCTAAAACCATTTAGTCAAATATAGAGAGAGGTCAAACCTAGGGCAGCACTATTTAAATCAAATTGAATTCCAGCTTGAGAATGGACTGCAAATAGATTTTTAATTGCAGTATTTTCCACAGGGCATTCTATCACACACTTTTTGTTTTCAAATAAAATCCACCAGAATGTCCTCCATCAAGATAGTGCCAGGTCTCTCTTGATCACAAAACTTCTGTATTATGAAGTATGTAAGTATGTTCTGGGACTTTCATTCTTTGCTCATCTTGCTTATAGTGAATCTCTCCAGCCAAACACGGCGTGCTTCCCCTGACTTACTCATTTCATTAGGCAGAAAACAAAAGAGTAACATTAGTGCACAGAACCTGCAGGAGAAGGATGAAACGCCCCCATGAAGGGCCCTGTCATTTTACTGCTCTCTGGCAGCTCTGCCTAAGCACAGAGAATGGCAAGCTCAGATTTTCTTGGGACTGCCCTGGATAAGCATCCCCCTGACCACAAGGACATGCAGCTTTGGGCTTCTACTGTGCTTCCAGGTATATGCAAAGCCATCGGTGTTTCCTCTTCTATTCTTCTAGTTGCGTGTGGATTTCAACCCCAGAAAGAAATGGAATGGTGAACTATAGTCATTAGGACAACAGAAAAGGGACTGTGTTTTCAATACATTTTGGATTTTAGATGGTGGTAACAACTAAACTGGTCTATTGGTTTGTGAGTTTTTGCACAAAACTTTTGCTGAATGAATAATAACTACAACAGTACTCATTTTTTTTACAAAGAGGACTTTCTTGTCTTAAAACATTTATTATTTACTGTACTTTATTTTACAATTGATTATGATTGTTTAAAATTAATTATATTTCAAGTATTTCTTTGTGGGACTAAATTGGCTTCAGACTCATAAATGAAATGTTCAGTTCCACACATGATACACTTTGCTGCATTAGAAACACTTTTTTTAAAGGCTACAAAGAGATATTAATGACCAGGGTGTTTATTTGCTGCTCTTCCTAACACAATATGCTCAGTGGGAAACATCACAACGGAACATTTTTGCATGTCATGTAACCACTCAAAATTAGTCAGCTGTAAACTTTAAACACATTTATAAAGGATCCTAAAAACACATACTAATTATCCTGTAAACTCACTGAAGCTAGAACACACTAAAAAAATAAGGGCAGCCTGTTGCAGATACCAGAGCAGAAACACTGCCTGGTAACATCGATGAGGACTCTTATATCTATCCTGGCTGGATGGAAACTACCAGTAGAAGAGGCTCCTGCCAGTGTGCAGGTGCTGCATCTCCTCACAGCGACAGCAGCAACAGCAGGGAGTGGGAGAGCACTTTTAACCACTGGGTTTAGAACTGGGCATGATTCTGGATCTGACACCCAGATCCAGCACAAGGCCAGTTCTGGCAAATGGGACAGAAGTTCTCATAATGGTGAAGTGATCATGTCATATGAGCATAGGATACTGGAAACCAACAAAAAAAAAATAAAAGGAAGTGCGTGTTTAAAGTTTAATCCTGAACATCAAGAATAAAAAAAAAAAAGGCAACAAAAAGAACAAAGTATTTCTTGTTCACTCTAGCCATTCTATGCAAATATCTACACAAATCATCTGAATCTGTGAAATATAAAGGGCCTAGATGTGCTTCTTTGTAAATACTTGATTTCTAGACCAAATTTCATTAGGTAAATAGGATTTTCTCAGAGTTAAGCTCATAGTAAAATGAATCATGCCCTTCTATTCATGTGTGCCATTAAATAAACTTGATACTGAGAATGGCTGTTTTAAATTCATTGTATAATTGTTCTTAAACACAATAAATACATATGTTTAAAACTTTTGTTATTCACTTGACAGACTTGAATCAAAGGAGCCTTTCCTGTCCGTTGGGTAAGTAGGAATATGTATATTTTCATGGATATTTATATATTCAACAACCATACAGTATAATTTACAAGATTATGTTGAGCATAAACGTCCTGTTTCAACATTATGGTTATTTACTATACTTAAGCTTAGAAAACATAGGTTTTAGATAATAAAGTCAGCAGTCATGGATATTTTCCTTCCCAGAAAGATACTAAGAGGTATGTTTTGCTCTTATTGACTAAACAAAGCTTATACTAAAATACAGGTAGGAGTTAAATGTTGCATTAAAAGGTAGATGGTTTATTAATTTATTTTCACTGACATTATTCAGAAAATGTTCTACATATCATCTATGCCACTTGTCTAAACCATGAAAAAATAATTGATAGAGATTTAAAAAAAATAGATAATGTTTCAATAGCAGAAATAAAATCAAATTTATGAAGTAGAAAAAAAAATCACATTTTTAGCCTAATTATAGAACACTGTACTGATTTGCATATTTCAGCCATTGCCTTCATAGTGCCACAGCCACTTTAACAGTTCTCTATATTAAAATGATAACTCATCATTCTAAAAAAAATTATTTTTAAATGGGCCATATTCTAAAAAGTACCATTCTTTTATAAAATGTAGGCTAATATATGTATTAGTGGTAATTATCTATATTTTACTTCTGAGTCTGAATTTCATTTTTCATGCACTGTTTTCCTTTCAGCTTCTTTCTTTAAAACTTTCCAATAACTTTCTCCTTCCGTTTTCCTTCAGAACTGTATCTTTTTATGTTTTATCTTTTCACTCTCATTTTCCTTTTTTCACACCATACTTTGTGCTATCAAGAATATAAACTGCAGACAAAAGGTCCCGTACAGAATATCCATTTAAGGGTTAGTTCTACCATGTAATTATCAGTAACTTCCAAACTGTTGTATGAACTGCAGAACTAAAAGTCAACTTCAAATTCTGAAGTGTGAGTTAAAGTTAACATGCAAGAAAGCATGTAAATTATGATCAAAAGAACTCAACAAGTTAGCATAAACAGGACTGAAATATGTCTTGCTTTCTGTAGCATAAAGAAACTCTGGTTGTTTGAGTACATTTTTAATTAATTGCTTGCTGTTTCTACTTTCTACCAACTCAAAATTATAGGAAAATAATTGGAGGGTGTGTGGCTCTTGGTTTGCATGCTTTGCAATGTCCAAATTCATTACCAAATTCAGTCTCTTCTGTTAATAACTTTCATTACTCCAATTTGTAATTTGTCCTATTGAGCTGGTTTTTTGGGGGCCTTCACTCTCATAATGAAGTGATTACCTGAGAATCTCAACTTTAAGATTAAAAAAAGAAGTAGCATGCCATTGTGGTTGAGGAGCAAAGTTGAAAGTATAAAAATCCAGGAAGCAAATAAAAAGGACAATATTAGGGGTTATATTATTTGCCATGAAATAGTAAATCCTATTTCTGTAGTTCTTATCATGATCTTAAGAACCATGCTGGCAATTTTAACATATTTGGGGATGTCTGCCTACAAGGAAGTATTGTGGTTAGGGTTTGGGTTTGTTTCCATATGAGCAGATTGGTGTGAATACACATTACATCCACATAGTTATTGTACGTGACTTTGTCACTAAAACTGGTTCCTCTTGGGAATTCTAATCTGCACAAATTGACTTAGCTTTTTTCCAGAACCTTTCAGAAATTTTCCTGTAATGGACTTGAATTCTTTTATGCAACTTCATAACAATGGAGATAGACAAAACCTCCAAAATTGTTCCCTGTGTGCTACTTTTGCCTTTTACTTCTGTATTTTGTCCACCCCCAAGGAGGGCATCAGAGGGTTAGACCACCATGTTCTGAGGAGGGGCCCAAGCCAACATCCACCTCCTTGGTACTATATCAAAGAGATGTTTCCTAGTCCCACAAAAACTGGGGAGTTCTTTTACAGAGAATGTGCCAGGACCTGTATCTAAAGTTTTAACCCAGACAGCTGCATCCACCAGGCTTTTAAAATACAGTAATGTTTGCAGAAGAAATGCTGAGTTAACCACAATTAAACTAACACATGGGTGCCCTTAATGGCTCTTGCAGCCAGAGTTGGTCAAAACACCAATTTAAATTACTTTTGGCTGCCTACAGATGGCTTGATCCTGCACACCAGCCTCACATTCATCTATCTTCTGTAACAGATTTGTTTCCACATTTTCATTATACTGCCTGCAGGACCTAATTAAGCTTTTTCATTTTCCTGTGCCTAAGCATATGACTTCTTGGTGCTTTTCCATTGCTAATTGTTTTGGGAACCTGAAGTGTGGCAACATATGACCTCAAGACTGCCACAGGTTGTTGAGATCTGCATGTATATGCAAGGCTGCAGTCTTCCCATGAGAGATCCCACAAAGGAAAATTGGTTAATAAAATGTTGCATTCTGCCCCACTCTCAGAAAGCAGCCAGAGAGGAGCAGACCTCTTGCTGTTGTAGTTTATGTCTCGAGTGCAGGGAGAGAACAGCTCCTGTACTCCTTTGGTAAAGGCAATTCCATTTATCCTTCTTTCTATGCAAAATACATAGCAGAGAAGAAAAATCCACTCTCCTTTATTCCCTGTGCAAGACAAGAGTGTAATTTGGCACTGAAGTGATAGTAACATCTTTAACAAAAGTCTCTAATGGTATCATGCAGGAGCAAAAATTCTTCAAGTATACAGTCTATTCAGATAAGAGTATCTGAATGCAGTATTATAATTTTGGGCTAAAGTACAAAGTTGAATTTGAGATTTGTGTTGTCTTCCTTTTCCTCTTAGAAGTGAAGATAAAATCCTTAGGGAAGGCTGAGATATTTGTTAGTGCTGAATGCTGAGTGATAGCAGTAAGGGCACAGGATGCTTCTCTCCAGAAACGTTACTTCCACACTTTTTGGGGTTTGTTCATATTCAGCCTAAGCAAGACCAAGAGGTATCTGGACTTTCTTTCCTCTTCAGGTTATACAGTATTTATGTTCATGTAGGTTTAGTATAAAAAAGGAGTCATGCAAATGCTCAGAGAGCCTGGAAGGGTTTAATATCAAAGGCAAGAGTTTTGGTAAAAATCCACCACTGAAAATGCATCAAATTAACTTCATGCAGAAAAGTTTGAAAGATTCAGACTTAAAAGACAAGGCAAGTCAAGAGTCTTGATAAAAAGACATGGATATGGCAAAATGGTCAGTGCAAAAAGAACAACTAAGTGTCAGCTCATATTAAGTTCGTCCTGCTTTGTGCAAAGGATGTATAATATTTTAAAAGCAATATATATTTAAAATACCAACAGCTTTTAATTACCCACATCAGCTCTCCATATTTGGCAATTTCATAATAGTAATGATACATAATTATCACCTCAACAAAACAGTTATCATTCTCTCTAGATAATTGCATTGGTTATCCAATTATTAACCACCAGCTATTTCTTGGCAGCTGATTTATCACAGCTATCTGCATGTAAAAGTTTAGCACTTGATAAATTTCAGATAATAATGCATGCAGATTTGTAATTGGTCATTGGTCTGAGCCTGAAAATTAAAATCTCATTTGTAACACATAGAAAATGCAACATCTTTTAAGCCTTGTAATAGTATTATATAATGAATAGACACCATAATTATTTTATAACTCTGTTGCACTGTAGAAATTATTTGAATTAATTATTTTTGGTATCTAACTATAATTACATGTAACTTCCATAATAACATGTGATCAACATAACTTCAACACATGCAGTGGCAGAAAATGCTGTCACGGCAGCTAGTAAGTTTGTCAAATGTGTAAAAATATTTGTCTTCTCTGTTAGATGTCATTTAATAACACGTCCCATATTGTTGAACACAGAAGAGACAGGGAGAGTGAAAGAGAAACAACTGATTTTTTCTGAGTCTAGTGAAAAGAGATTCATTTACTGCCAGCTGCAGAGAATGGGATTATTTCTGGATAAGCAGGCAATAGCTCTTCAGTGAGATGGTCTTTGAAAATGCATGTGTTATATACATCTGGTTATCAGCTGGGATTCAATCGTCTGATTTTTCAATCTTTTTTTTATTATTGATTGTTTGCTATAAGCAGTATAAATTTAGGTGGAAAGCCCAGAGAGAAACATAAGTGAAAATTAATGCGCTGTATGTATTTATTTAATGATGAATAGTTGTCTGTCATGGAAGAAAGAAGAGAGATACAAGTAAAATTGGCGCTAGTTAATGCATTTTTTTACATTCTTAGTGAAAACACTAGAGGTCTGTATGAACTACTACTTTCCTCACCAAGGTTCCCTTTATAGAAAGTATTTGACACTAGAAAATACTGAAAAGCCATACTTTTTCCAAATAACATCTTAATCACAGTAACTTTCAAACATAGGTACTTACTTCTACAAGACAGAGTAAATTTGGTGGGCTCAGATTCTTGGAAATGTTTCTAAAATACAAAAAGTAAAATACGTTAATTTTCTTCCAGAAGAGTAGTTCTAAGATACATCAAATAACTTGAATTTGTCGCTCACATTTCTTCCTCTTGCTTAGCAGATTTTCTTTCCTGCAAGCCATGTTGCAAATCTATTGGAAATTCCGCTCTCATACATTGGTTTGAGGAATCCCATTCTGCAGAAGTGAGATAGTTTAAATAAAAGCCTAGTCCTTGCAGGGTCTGTTAGGATAATACACAGTCCACTTCCAAAATATGGCAGTTGTTTCAATTCACAGTCAGTTTTTGTGGGGGTTTGGTTTGTTGTTGATTTTTTTAATGGACAATAGGTTGTAAGGCACGAAACAGAATGTGGCCAGAGAGCATCTTCTGTAACAAATTCCATTAGTCTTTTTCTTCATCCTGTTTATCAGGTAGCACCAGCAGAAGGAGCAAACACTGTTCCTACCCAGCGTCTGAAAAGAGAGAGAGCTAAAAAATTATTTCCCTTCAGCAGAGGAAAAATACAAAAAGAGGAGATAATAGACTCATTTTGCTCTGTTATTATGACACCAATAAAACTACCAACCAGAACATAATCTTGTAACTCTCTCATATTCAGGTCAGGTATTCAGGAGCTGTTTTCATGAAAAGCACAGGAGGACTGAACACACTTGATAATTATTTAAACTCATTGTTTAGACCTCGGCAGTAATTTCTTATGCTTAAAACCACTCGGGCTCTCTGACATAGGCAGGGAGTAGCAGATCTTCTGCTTTTGCAGAGAATACCCTTTAAAACAACAAACTCTTTGATTACCTGTGAGGTTTAGCCTGGAGGCAAGAGGCACATGTCAGGGTTCCACAAAGGCTCTTTACTGGGTGAGGCTTTCAGAATAGTCACAGAGAGACAGGAGGGATTTGGGGGATGACAGCACATATGGATACCTGTGGAAGACTCTGAGAATCTATACTATTTATTTTCAGGTAGTATTACTGACATACTTCTCTTCCAATTTTCCAAAACCTGCAAGGCTTAAGCTTTTCTATAATTGCCTACTTACCATTGTTTTAAGACTCTGAAACAGGCATGAATACAGCTATTTTATAAATTCATAATTTTTTTTTTTTTTTGCTTGAAGCTCTCTCACAAGAAATGGTTACAAAGCCACAGAATTCATAATTTTGGTCCATTGCCGTGACTGAACTTTTCAGTGGCTTTGTGACATTACTCAATATTTAAAGATCCTAGATTATATACTTTTTCTACTGATCTGCAATCTAAATCTAATTATTTTATGGTTTTCCGATTTGTCTGATTTTTTCATTCTACGTCACTTCCACTTTCACACATAGAACAAAATGTATATATATTACATAGAAAACAGACTAATGAATTCAGCCAAAAAATGTTATTTTCCTAATTCCTGGTTCCTAAATTAACTTTCACTTGCAACAAACTCAACAGATATTCACCTTAAAAAATTCTTTTTTCCCTCTCTGACCTTAATAATATCAGTAACAATTTACTTCATTATTGGGAAAGGCAAGAACATCAGATCACTCTTTTTCTCTTCTGGTTATTCTATTTCCCTTTCCCTTTTTTTTACTGTCTATTATTTCTGTCTTCCTTTTCACTAGCAATTCTAGAAAAACAATACATATCCATATAATTTATGTGTTGGTTTAATTATGAACAATTTCTCAGCACTGAATATTTGTACACTCACCTATGTACAAGATAGTCAGAGGTTTTCTAGAGGAGGGTAAAAATTATGTGCAAGAGAAAGTTTCTGAAGGAAATTTAGGAGTCTGAAATATTCAGGGATCGTAGGAATGAAAAGAAATCTGGGAACATAAGAATAGAGAGGAAAGTTGAGGGAAAAGGACAACACGAAACAAAAAGGGAGATATTTTCTTACAATGAAGATGGAGGGAGGAGGAAGGACAATATCTGCTGGGCATGTACCCTCACTGTGAAACAAAACAGTTTACATCAAATTAGCTTGTTTTTTCCCAAGCAGTGACTAACCCATGTGTTATAGAAAATAGTGTTTGAAAAGGTCTATGTTAGCAGTATTCCTATTTCCTGTTTCTGAGGTATCAGCATAACATCTTGCCCCAGCAGTCTATATGGGCTTCTGTGAATATTCAGTACGAATGAGCTTACTGTGGCAGTCTTGTGCATAGATATCATGAAACCTAGCTCCCCACTCACAACACATCTGAAAATTGAGACAGTTTTTCATCCTTCTTATGTTGCATATGGAAGACTTCATTTATTTTCACAAGTTTCCAGATCATTACAAAGAAGTTTTATTTCAGTATCTTCCCCTTGATAGATATATTGGAAGATATAATAATTCTGAAGTTTTATATTTTGAGTTTCAAATTCCCTATAATGCTGTGCAAATCAGGCAGCCTGTGTCTACCCTTTGGTCTTCTGCCTGTGTTTCTCTAACTACTTTTGTACAATAGTAACAATTGAAACTCTTCTTAACATTAAGTTCTTAGCATGCTAGGCCTTAAACAAATATTCAGAGGGGATCTGATGGCTAATCCCTCTGATTCCGTGCTTGAAATCAGTTTGATCTTGTCCACCAGAAACTGAAATTTGAGACTGATCCCTCTAACCTACCATCTTACTTGCACTTGAGCTACAAGAGAAAGGTATGCTTAAAAGACTAAACCCCAGAAAGACGGCCAGTACTGCTATGTGAGCTTTTACTTGACAGTCCACTTCCCACCCTTCTGCAGAAATACAATTGGCAGCTCCTTGATAAAGACACTTCTTTTGGAGTTCGATCTGTTCAACTGTGATCATAGCAATCAGTCAGTGGACTTGCTTCAAAAGTTATTGCTCCACACCAGTCTGTGTGGCTTTCTACACTGTAAAATTAGGAGAAAGAGAGGAGGCAGTGCAGAAAGAGGCACGTCAGAAAGAAACGTTGCTTATGCAGAGAAAATTGGAAGTTTCCTATGTCTCTCTCATGTTTGTTAAAGATTTTTTAAAAGATAATGAGCTACAGGCTAGGAGTTATTGTCTTTAGTGTTGCTCTGTTAAAAGCCTTGTGTGTGATACTAAGGAACAACTACTCACATCTTGCTTTGCTGGATCATTCAGCTGTGAATTAACATACCATGGTATAACCCTAATTTGAAATAAAATCACAGTATGTCCTGATATTAGGCAAGCTTTCAATTAGTAAAATTAATCGTATCATAGATTGTTTCCTACAAATTTAGCTTGGTCTGAGATTTGCCCTTGTTAACAAATCACTTTCCAACTACATTGGTATAATGCCTTTATGCAACATTATTTGAAAAGAAGCATGACTGTGTCAAAGATATTTATGATCATATTCAATAGTCTCTGTTTGGCCCAAACTGATGTTAATTTCAAGGGTCTTGATTTTGGCTGGTTTGGTTTCATGTTCTTTGGGGGATATTTTTGCTTAGTTCTAATTATGAGCTGCAGTTCAAAAGCACTATGTAGGTACTCATTGAGTTCAGAGATTTTTTTTATCTCAGATTCAGGCCAGATTCTTATAAGTCTCACCATTCTTCAAGCCAAAGTGCAACTTTTTCAACATCAGCCATACACACTCTACATGTACGCACAGGTGTAACAGGTTATAACAACTGTGCTGCTGATGTAGCTCAAAAAAAATGGGAATTAGGTCAAATTCTGCTTTGCCAATAGTAGAATAAGAGTTTGATTGCTAACAGTTTGATTGCTGTCCTTGAAATTCTTTCATTTCTAAAGTCTTCAGCTTTGGTTCTGAAATCATTTAAGGATCAGTTTTGCTCAATAAAATTAAATCTTTCACAACGTATTAGAGCATAATTAAAAGTTGGAGAATAAGCCTTAAATGTGAAGTAGAAATAACAGAGTGAATCTGTCATGCATGACCAGCAACTGACAGTTGACATTGTTATGGTAGTGACTCTGTTGCTCATGTGAAAGCATTTGTTTAATTTGAAAAGTATAAATGGATTTCCAACAAATATAGAGGGTTTTTTTTTCTTTTCAGTTGCCTCTAATCCTGTATACAAAAAGAAAAACCCCAGCAAAAACCAAATCCAAAACCAAACAAACTTTCTGAGCTCTCCACACTTGAATGTTGAATCCTGTAGCCTTTATTCTTAAGGGTAAGGATGGAAGGTTGAATCAGCTGCCATCCTGTAGCCAGCTACTTTTATCAAACATTTTGATAACTACACAGATAGACACCAGAAAGTAGTTGTAAGTCCCAACAGTTACAAATTTTCATAGGAGGACAGAATGGTTTGGGTTGGAATGGACCTTAAAGATCATCTATTTCCAACTAGGGTCACCCACTAGACCAGGTTGCTCAAAGCCCCATCCAATCTGGCCTTGAACACTTGCAGAGATGAAGCATCCACAACTTCTCTGGGCAACCAATTCCAGTGTCTTACCATCCTCACAGCAAATTTCCTAATATCTAATTTGAATCTAACCTCTTTCAGTTCAAAGCCACTCCCTTTTGTCCTATCATGTAGCAACATGCCTTTGTCAAAAGTCCCTCTCCAGCCTTCTTGTAGGCACCTTTAGGTACTGGAAGTGTACTCTGAGGTCTCCCCAGTGTCTTCTTCAGATTCAACAGCCCCAACTCTCTCATACTGTCCTCACAGGAGGGGTGCTCCAGCCCTGTGATCATCTTCATGGCCCTCCTCTGGACTTGCTCCAACAGGTCCACATCCTTCATTTGTTGGAAACAGCAGAACTGTGTTACAGTGGGGATACTGTAACACTCATATATCAAACCAGGAGTCCCGTGGAAAGGAAATATATATGGACAGACAGATTCTTGATAGCTGTTTCAGAGAGATGTTTATTTCTCCAGCCGCATGGCCGGAGCTCTGCCCAGGAACTGTTCCAGTCACGGGACCAAGGGTCCTTCTGCCCGCGCAGGGAACACAAACCAACCAATGGGAACGAGGCTGAGCAGGGGCAGGGAAGCCCCGTGTCTGTGCCCTCAGGGCCCCTCTCCCAGGGCTACACGGCAGGGGAGGGACCCCAACACCTCACCCGTTTTATTTTAATAAAAGGAGAATGAAAACAACTGGATAAACATAACAAGAACAGTTTCAAAACAAAACAAGCCACCCTCCTGAGTCTTTGAATGTCCAAACAGATTCTGTGGAACATCTTAAGGCTGACAGAAGTGGGACAGGACTGTCCAAGCATGCTTTGTGGGGAAACTGAGGCAGGAGAGGGTTTAATTTCTTCCCTCCCCCTTTTCATCCCCCACTCGGCATTGGAAAGGGATTTTTGGGGAAACAATTGGCAAAAGCATGGTTTTGTGAGGGAAACCATGGATGAAAAAACGGATTGGGAATACACTGGGGGTAATAGGACATAGGGTAAAAGGGAAAGGTGGGATTAGGAAAGGGAGACTGTAGGGGGGACTTACAATGGAGATATTGTCTAACATGACTACGATTTTTTGCATATATACTGCCTTTTACAGGAACACCATCAGGCCCAGTGACCTGCGACGCTTGTAACCCTTTTCTACCTCGTATAATTTTGAATTCCACGACTTCTCCATCTCCCAAGCTTGGGATGCATTTTTCAGGGTTATTCTTTTTAATAGCAGTTCTATGCACGAATATGTCTTGCTGGTTGTCACACCTTGTTATAAAACCATAATTTTGCTTAACATTATACCATTTTACTATCCCTAAGATCTTAGTTACTATGATCTTTTCCTTTTTCCGAGTGGCTGCTGTTTTCTGTCTCGCTGCGTCTTTGCTCTCTCCTGTGGTCGCTCCCGTGTTGGAATTGTCGGGGCTTCTCATGCCTGCGCGCCCTTCCCGGGGTCGCGTTCGGGGCTGCGCGGGCCAGGCCGGGCCGGGCCGCGCCGCTCAGTTCTCCGTGCGTCGCCTCCTCTGCTCTCCGCTTTGCTGCCGATGCCAGGCGC
>NW_008237410.1:876368-891449 GCF_000691975.1 Corvus brachyrhynchos
GAAAATATTCTTCCATCGGCATGTATTTTGACTCAAATATTAACTGTGCCCAAATGGCCTTCCAAAACTCCTTGGTAAGAATTAAATCCCAAGAAACATAGAAAAAGTTCTTAAACAACCATGCCAGGAAGTGTTTCAGTTCTTTTTGAGCTTGAATCAAGCTAAAATTTACAAATCGTTGTTCAAGAATCATTTAAGTTTAAGATAAATGTCCATATGCGGCTCTGAGAGCCAAGAGTCTTCCCACGGTTCCTCCATAGTTTAGATATGGAATAGCAAAGCAAAACCAAGAAGAGGAATCCAAAGTTTCTAGGGTTTACTCACACAAATCAGTCGCTTAGGGATCGGGGATCGTTCTGCTCACAATTCCCCACCATTTGTTACAGTGGGGATCCTGCAACACACATTTATCAAACCAGGAGTCCCGTGGAAAAGAAATATATATGACGGGCAGGTTCTTGATAGCTGTTTCAGAGCTGTTTATTTCTCCAGCCGCATGGCCGGAGCTCTGCTGAGGAACTGCTCAATCACTGGACCAAGGGTTCTTTGCCCGCACAGGGAACACAAACCAACCAATGGGGAACGAGGCTGACCAGGGGCAGGGAAACCCTGTGTCTCCCCCCCATCAGGGTACCTCTCCCAGGGCTCCATGGCAGGGGGGAGGAGACCCCGACAGAACTGGATGCAGTGCTCCACATGGGGTCGTATGAGAGCAGAATAGAGGGGGGAATCACCTCCCTCACCTGCTGGTCATGTGTTTTTTGATGAAGCCTAGAATACAGTTGGCTCTGTGGGCTTTGAATACACATTGCTGACTCATACAGAGTTTCTTTTCAACCAACATTCTGGATGCCTTTTGCCAGAAGCGCTTATTTACCAAAAAGTACCTACTAGATATGGCCTTGTTTATTTTCTTGCCATCTAAATCAAGGGACAGAAAGTAAAGGAACAACAAATAGTCAAAATGAAAAATTACCAGCTTTAAGACGGCATTTTTCACAGGAACTGTTTGTTCTGAACTGAACAGTAGCTATCTGAAAGTAGCTAACACCTTCACAGAAATTAGGATCAATATACGAAGGAGGAAAACTGAAACATTCTCAAATAATCTAATTCATACTGCAGATCTATCCTTTCTTGGTGTACAAATGGATAGAGGATGGAAATGGAAGCTACACCTTCTGAGACAGTGAAGTTATTGAAACAAAACTGGAGCTCGTTATTGTGGTTTATATAGCAGTATTGTGCCAAAATGTTCCCATTTCTTTAGGAGGGATGGAGGAACCTGAGAGTTATTGAATAAGGCTTTGCTTCCTCGCAAAATGAATCTTTTCACTTATATACACACACATATTAATCATGGTTATACTTTAAATCTGGAATCAAGTATGATTTGGTTTCAAGCTGACCTTGTCTAGGTGTCAGTAGTTAGGTGCATTTCATATTCTGGATGATTCTTTATAGGCTATAAAACTGTCCTGCTGCGTAGAGCATTCACAGAAAAGTAAAATTCCAGCCATGTAATTATATAAGGATGAGTAATGGTAATGTGGTTTTGCTGGGAGAAGGCAAAAATCATGCACGGGGAGTTCAGCAAGAAGGTAACAGAGTGGGAAGCAGGAGTCAGAGAGAGAGACCTTAACAGTGTTCATTCCTTCACTGAATCTTGTGGTTTGGGAAGAGATGCTGGAAGCAATTCTCAGCATTTTTTTGTTTTTCTTAAAACAAAAAAATGGTAGCTTTTTCTTTTTTGGTAGCTTAATTCAATAGACTATATAAAACTAATTTTAGTCTAAGGCGTGCCTGTATTGTTAACTTCTAATGAGCATTTCCCACAGTGGTAAACCACTTGAAACTTCCTTTAAATGTTTATTAGACATGATGCATAACAGTGCAAGCAGAGCCCTCACCTGTCAGGGACTGTGACCACATAATCCAGGGAAGAATATTACAGAAAATAGCAATAATGGAAGCATAAAGCTCCATGAGCCCTATTTTGTGCAAATCATAGAATCACAGAATGGTTTGGCTTGGAAAGGACCTTAAAGATCATCTAGTTCTGGCCCCCCCTGCCATGGGCAGAGATTCCTCCCACCAGACGAAATTTTCCCATCTGCTGAAAGCAAGTTGTCAAAATGTCAAACTCTGCAATTGTTCCTTGGAGCTTAAAACAGCAATATGAAGGAGTGTCCAGGAGAAGTACTGTAACCTCCAGCAAGTGCAAGGAAGAAGATAAAAGGAAGAAAAAATACATACTGAATCCCCCAAATTTTCTGTGGGTTGGCTCTTTTATTTTCTTTTTCTTCTAAGATATAGGAGCCAGAGTGGATCATTAGTTTACAATGAATTCTGCTACCAAAATATTTCAGAGAGTCTACAGCACGTGATTTAAAAAATGTGACTATTGTATTTTAAAGGAGTTTAGACACAGGAAAATCACGTACAACCTGAAACCAAAAATGTAACCTGGTTAAACTCTACATTGAATATGTTCCTCAAAAAATCTTCAATGAGGGAGAGAGAAAATGATCAATACCCCATATTGTTAGATTTCCTGACAGTGACCCAGGGAGTGGAGCAAGCCCTTAGAATCTGGAGGTAACCGTAAAGAAATATGCCAGGCAGAGTAAAGCAGGAGAGTATCCAGACTCTGCATGGAAGGCAGGAGCACAACTGAATGAGGAAACCTGAGAAAGATCCCACCCTACACAAAAAGGACATTCCTCAAGAGACAGGAATAGAACCTCAGTTCTCGAGTTGGCTGAGACAATAGAAAAGTAGGGAAAATAAACCAGTATGAGGGTTCCCTAAGGGGAAAAAGGTCTCTTAGTCAGTGTCAAACAATGCTTCTTGTAAATTAGAAAAGATGTATAGAAATTTTTCAGCTAGGTGATTCATACTTGCCTCATACCTGCATGACAAGAAATCAGCAGCTCTTCCATATGTCCAACACTGTATAGGGAAACCACAATACCAGTATCATGACAAGCCACCAGTCCTTTTTGCCACGTTCTACTCTCAAGTGAGCCGTCTGGGACAAAAATCCTTTCCCTTATGAGAATAAATATAATGAGAAAATCCAGACATATGTTTAAGAGAAATAAATATGATCCCTTGATTTCAACAGCTTTATTCTGGATTTACATTGATTTAATTCAGAGTGGTGACACTTGTATGTCTTTCTGTAAATCAAAAGGCATTTCCACCGATATTTTAGGAATTCCATTGGTTTGTGACTTTTTGTTCCCTTACGCAAAATAAATCTTGTTTTCTTCACAATGTATGCAGAAAGTGAATGAACACAAGGTCTTCCAAAGCACTGAAGTATTAAGAATATTTGTCAGAAATCATGGAAAGTGTAGTCAACATAGCATTGGTGTAGAGGATACACAGCCAGTTGTGTGATGCACAACTGCCATTTCCACTCATCTCTGACCAGACTGGAATTGAATCCAGTTCTGTGCTAGGTTATAGAAGAATCTCCTTATCAGATGCACTTCCCATATCCATCTACCATGGAAATTATTGCACAGTGCGATAGGAGCACAAGAATGCTTTTTAGATTCACAGTATCTGGTGTCTTCATTTATATTGTAACTGCACTTGCAAAGCACACTTTTGGAAAAACAATCAGTATGTCTTGACTTTGCAAGCCGTACTCAGGACACTGAAAGTTCAGTCTCTTTCATGTCTCCATTTTGCTGCTTTAAACCGTGAGTTGCTCAATCCAAAATAATTAAATTACATCAGTAAACTTAATGTAAATAAGAACACAAATTTAATTTAAATCTTTTGACAGTTTGAAAAGTGGAGAGGAAAACATGTGATGCAATTTTCCAGATTTTTTTCTTTTACATGAACTCTGACATCGTCACATTGTACTTGATTAATCTTTTGTGAACCATGCTTTTGTGTTTCATTCAGTGCTTCTAAGACAGCTTTTCTAAAAAGTACATAAAGTTTCAGAGATCTGTTTTTGTAATCTTAAACAGTTAGTCTTTCAGCTTCAGTGCTACCACTGTGATTTTAATTTAATCTGCTGTTCAGTGCAATGCTGTGGAAACACTAAACCCATCACTACACCTGCCAATGACAGTCTGGTGGAGCTGTCAAACCAAGTCAAATGACACTCCTTCAATGTATACAATATTACTAACAAATTGGATAATCAATCACATGAGTATAGTTTGACAGTAGTACCTTGAATACACTGAATTTAAAACAGATTTTTAAGAGGCAGGACCCACTTCTCTTGTACTAAGGAAGAAAAAATACCATATGGACATTGTGAATTCCCCAGTCGGACTATAAAATTACAGGACACCTTGGGAAATGGTTAGGTCACTGGAAAACTTTCTCTTTGCCTTTCTATGAAATTTTCCCATGGGAAACATAAATAATTGGACATTACTTTAGATGACAGAAAAATAGTTTTGCAACAGGAGGAGAATGGTCAGGGAGATATTAAGTAGATTTACACAGGTATCTTTACATTAAAAAGCTACTATTTTGTTTCTAAACAGCATCAGGATAACATCGTTAAGCATAGGCCGTACCTGCAGCCACAGTAAGTAGTTTTAATTAGGAGGAATTCTAATACTTAGCACTTAGCTGTACAGAAAATATTTTGGGGTTTAGTTCTGCCTGTATCACCGTTGTCTGTCTGGCTGCCATAAACAGCTCTGAAAACAGCTGATCCCCAGAACCTGAATATTGATCTCAATGTCTTTGTTCTTCTCTGCTTCACAAGCTTTGCCTAATCCTCTACAGAAATATGTCTTAGTGATTTAATTACCTGATTGTGTATATGCAACTTTGAATATTTGCCCAAGTTTTGCCTAAAATTCAGGTTGCACAGCAAGTTCAACAGTTTTCCCAACATACATTTCACTGGGATAAGAGTTCTTGGAAGAAAGATGAGAGTAGAGAAAGGACATATCTAGAGACAGAAAAAATAGAGCCTAATCATTTTGCAAATAAATTCTGCCTAGTGCCTGCAGAAAAATATGTTAATGGAAAATGGAGTACTGTAAGTCAGCTTGTTTATGTACACATGTCCTCCTTGGACAAAATGCACCTCCTCAGATTAAAATTGCAAAAAATTTTTCAGTTTTGCAGAAAAATATATCAGTTTACAGTATTACATTCCATGTTGCACATTTTGAAACTTAACTCCTTATTTTTTCCCCACTCAGGAAAAAATATATCTTGCTCTTATTAATTGAATAAATGTGCAGAACTGGAAAAAAAATCAAAACCTTTATTAACTTATCATTACAAAATTACTATGCAATTTAATCCTTAATTGAAATATACAAATAGTAGGTTATGTTCAATTGATTGGTATTTTGGGATAAGTGATTGGACATTTTGGTGTTAAGCTGTTCTTTTTAACTATACCTATTTGCCTTCATATATTCATTATGGAAATGAATGTAAAATACTTCTCTGCAATTACTTTTCCTCTTCTATCCCCCTCTTTTTTCCTGTAATGTCTAATATATTAGTTGAAGGAATCACTGAAAAAATTTGCCTTTTGACAGTAAGTCTGTCAGCAAAAAAGCAGACTCTGGAGAATATTCTCTCTCTCTGCAGAATATACAGCCTGAACTGCAAAACAGCAGTGTCCCTCCACCTCTATCAGCACTCTCATCCTTACCTAAAATTAAGTTGTCTTTAAAGTAAAGGTGGGATTCATCCCACCAATTTAATTCACGTCTGGGTGTGTAAGTAACCATCCACTGAAAATTGTCCTGAAATATCCACCATTTTTTCAACAGCTTATGAAAGTAACTTCCATGTGATTGATTTTCTAGCAGGGAAACTTTCCATCTCTCGATGCTTATTCTCTAAATCATCTAGTTACCCTCGCCGAATTCCTTTTTAACATCAGTTTAGACTGATTCTCTTTTGCACTCAACAGGAACAATTTCTAATACTCTTTTCACATGACATGAGAAATGATTTTACAAATGACTGGAATACCAGCTTCAACGATTAGGTTGATATGTGCTTCCCAAAAAGAGTTTGATTTAAGGAATATTGCTTTTGTGTTTAATATTTTTATTCAGGCCTGACAACAGACAAGCAACTGACAGTATAAATGGTGATAGCTTTGTCAATTAAATTAAGATACATTATGCCCGGTTTGTCAACATTTATGATTTAAATATATCTTTGTACCTGTGGAAAGAAGAGGAGATAGTAGCTAAGGCTGATTTACGTGCAAGACAAAATTCTTGTTGGCAGGAAAATAACACAAGGTATTTCTGCTCTGTCCTGCATTAACTCTCCTAAATGACCCCGCAGAAGTCAGTTTTATCACTAGTGTTTGGAACTACCTAAGTTAAAACAGGATGTGGTCATTAGTTTATGAGCAACTTTTGTGGGCATTGCATACAGAATGCAAAAAGATTGCACAGTAGCAATATGTTTTCAACATCAGGTATATAAAGACATAATAACATCTGTAAGTTTATTGAAAATACGCAGAAGCATAACACTGTATTTGCCTGATTGGCACATGCAACTGCTGACATGCATAGGAACTTTGATCACAGCTCTGAAAATATGGTCATGGGGGAATCCTTTATTCTTCAGGCAAACACAGTTTTAAAGATACATATAGTGTTAAATGAAACCAATAAAGACAGCTTGTACAAGATTGTCATTGTGATACTAAGTTAGAAAAAGGAACCATGACTTTTGCTCAGTAGAAGCACCCTTTACTGATGAGTTTTCTTTGCCTCATGTGAGACACACATAAAGCAGTGTCTTTTACTATCTACTACATTAATGTCAGCATCATGCACGCAGTTCTGTTGTTAATATTGTAGAGATGCCATGTGTTTGTGGGGAAGTAATCTGCCTGTTTACAGTGCCATTAGGAAACTGCTGACTCCACCAGTTCACAGGCTCATTTAAACCTTTCTCTGCTTCTGACCTGCTGAGTATTTGGTATTCAACACTGTATCAGTGATTTCCTGTGGCCACCATTACACAGGCTGTTGGGTTGCTAAGGAATAACTCTCCAGAGGTTAAGAGCCTTGCAGTCACCTCGATCTCAGTGCCAGTGATTACCTGTGCTAATTTTCTGCTTGGTGTTATACTGCAGCACTGACCAAATCTTACGTCTGTCCCTTGACATGCAGAAGTAGGAACAATTATGGCTGTGGATGGAGAGATGTACTGGTGTTTTCACACTACAATCTCTTCCACATATTACAGATGAAACATCATAATTCGACTTAAAATTTTCATACCCAGCGAGGGGCCAGAAGTCCTTATTCTGTCCTGTGAGCCAGAGCTGAGTTACTACAGAAAAGTATAGCCTTACTCTAACTGGTACCTGTGAAATATTCTTCACCCACTTCATGGTCTTCAACCTTGAAAAAGTGAATTTTTCTGGTCTTTATGCAAATTAAATTAATCTCAACTCCAGGTGAAAGGTTTCATGTGACACGGATTTTAAATTTAATATTTTTTCTTCAAATTATCTGTTATTTTCTACTTAAAAACACACATTGAATATTAAGTATGGGCTTACTGAAGCTATTAATCATTCAGCTAAATAAAACCACTAGGAAGCTGTGAATAGTTGTAAATAAAATAATAGCTTTGCTACCTGTTACATCTTAGATCCATGCAGACTGGCATGAAAGACAAAATAAGAGCTGTCATATAGTTTAGAAAAAATTTGCTAGTTTCGCATTAAGATACAGAAACATGATCACTATACACAGTCTATTATTATTTAATGATATTTTGCATCCTCTGTCACACACAGCTTATCTGTTGCTGGGTTCTAGTCTCTCAGGGCTGTTTAATTTAGTAAGTGTTTCACATGAAATACGTCTTAGGATTACTTTTCTCAAATAAATTGCAAAAAGGGCCACAGTTGTTTGCAACTCTCATGATCTTCAATTACAGTATTATGCAAGCAGACAGTACAACTTTCAACTGGACACTTGCATGTGAAAGAGATGTGGCAGAGATGGAAATTGTGCCCTGACCTTCTTTGCTAGAATTCTTGACACATTCTTCAAGTTATACACTAAAAACCCCATTTTGCTCAATGTCCAAGAGCAGAAATCATCCACAAGTTCATTCCCTGTGAAGACAAACTTCTTTAATATGTAGCTGGCCTTTAAGGTCCCTTCCAACCTAAATCACGCTATCATTCTCCAATCTCCCTTTTTTTCAGGGAAAGTTTTCTTCTGTGGCTTGTCCTTTCTACCTCTCTCATTTCAACCTTTTTCCTTTCTCATTTAAAGCTTCTCCTTTTGTGATACTTTCTTCATGCTTCTTACCTTTACTATTCATAATTGTCCTCATCAGGCCAGTGAAAAACTTAGATTTTTGTAACTATTTGTAAAATAGTTACAAAACTATTTGTAAAAGTTACAAATTAGATTTTTGTAACTATTTGTAACTAATCTCTGTAACTAGGCGGAGTTATAAACCCTTGTGACTTTTCCATGCAGAGCCTTTATTGGCTCGTTGGTTTGTTGGTTTGGGGGTTTTTTTGGGGGGTGTATGAGATAGATAAGACTTCTTTGCTATTTCTTCAACACAAAAGTAGAAAGTTGCTAATGGAATGCAAAACCAGGAAGATCAGTCTGAGACTGACTTTGCTATTGACAGCTCAAAAATAGTTTTCTCCTGGACCTGTGCAATTTCACATGTGTTTGTTTCCCTTGATGGTATCTGTCCTTTCTCAGATTGGTCCATATATTCTTTCCTGAACCTGAGAGGCAATGCATCCCTGTAACACTTATTTAGCATTTATTTTCTTAACCTTTAACTTTGTCTCTTTTTGATGAAAATAATTTGGTGGACTCAAGCACCAGCAAGCAGTCCAACCCTTTTCATGTTTCTCTAAATCAAAGTAACTATCTTAGCTCACCTTCTCACTGATTTCCCACTCTTTCATGTATTTAACTGTCTTTCTACTCCACTGATGGTGCTATGTTAGACCAGAAAAGAAGAGGGTGTCAGTTTTGGAATGCTAACTTCATTTGATCACTCAGAGAATTACACTATAATGATCCTCTAATTACAGAGCTGTCTCGCTGTGTTAAATCCTTCCTGTATGTGCTGTCAGCTGTTTACACTGTTCTGCATGCCCCAGACTTCACATTTCCAAATATACAGTGATAGCTGACAATAGCATTGACAAACATAATTTACATTGTATGGTTGTATAAAATAAGTGGAAGGACTTTGAAGAAGGGGTTGAAATTGGAGAATAAGCCAATATTACCACAGTTTTAATCAGTGTGTATTTTCCTGTAAGCCAGTTCATTCTTGTTTTTCTGTGTTTTTCCACAGTGGTTATGTCTTTGATTATGATTACTACAGAGATGATTTCTACAATCGGTATGTGTGCTTATATTTTTGTACATCCTACATAATTTCTAATGTTTGTTTATAATAGAATCCCGTCCTTTGGTTAAACAGGTCAGTTCTGATTTTATGTATTATTCATTGCATTATTTCTATTGTCTATCAGAAGACTATTTGAATACGTCAGAGAGAAGATTACCACCACCAAATGTATGCTTACTAAATAGGTCTTTTGATTTTATCCTTCTCTAAGAGCTTTTGGGGCATTTTCTGTTGGGCACTGGCAAGATCAGAACTGTGAATTTAGAAGGGTGACTGAAAGAAAAGACATAGTTGTCTGCACATTAGTGATTATTGGGGCAAAAGATTGCTTTGGATCTGAGGACTTCTCTTTATCATTTTTCATATTACAAGCACAAGGAAAACAGGCACGGAACTTCAGAACTATAAATGGAAGCATTGTTTTTTAAAAGAAAACATATTATTGGAATATATAGAGCTTGATAAAAAAAAAATCAAGCCCAAAAGCTTTGCATAATTTCGTAAACAAAAGTAGGAATAGATAGACAACAGGAAGAAGAAGAAGAGAATCCCAGATATCCAGAGATAAGAGATCCACAATCACTTAGATAACAGTTCTTTTATATATTCTGAGAAAAGGAAGCATAGTTTCATATTTCACTCTGTTATGTAAACACAAACCATTGGAAGCTAGAAAAAAATCACCTGTGGAGTAATAATCACATACTGAACTTTTGCATGACAGCTTACAGCTCTTCAGGAACATTTTTATCCAGTAACATCAAAAAGGAGTTTGTGACCAACCTGCAGTTTATCTAATATGATAAATGATGAGTGGCAATAAACACTAATATTTATGTTAAAAGTAGAAAAAAAATGGTTTCGTTTTCATCTTCAAACACAATTCTTTACTTATGCTCACCATGACTAGAAACTGCTCATTTGTGGGAATATTTGAGGCCATGGAGTTCACAGTCAGTGAGTGTGACAGGACCTCTGTGACACATTTTGTAAACAGCTATGGAAAAGGAAGGAGATGGTTACATTGTCTGTAGGATTAGAGTACAGACAGAACTGTGGTTTGATTTAAGCACTAGGTATGTACTTGCCAGAAAATGGGTTAGAAGATTTAAGTTTGACTCTGCTTCCTGTTTAGCATACTGTTAGATGCTGTGGTGAGTGAATTACTGTTTCTTGTGTGTCTGTTTTCAAATGTGTATCTGCCTGGCTGGGTGACAGTACTCACAACTGTGAAAATTAAACATGCAGTTATAAATTTCCATAATTACTAGTTGCAAGTAAATTTGAGAACATTTTATGAGGATGTTGCTTATCCCTCTGCTTCAGACTCTGAACTGAAAATCTTCATTTTCTTTCTTCTCCTGACCTATCATACCCAGAACCCATAGCTTTTATGTTCTAAATATAACTGTGGCTTTGATTACCTTTTCTACTGCCTTTATTTCCCTCTACACATTTTAGTTATTTGCTATTGATAACTGTATTTTTAGGATTGGGCTATTCTGTTTGGGAACAATAGTTCCTTTTTGTTGTAGAGTTTCTTTTATTGACTGTAGTGGTAAAAGCCTGAATATCTGCCTGCTACAGTGGTTTTGGTTTGAACTTTTTTTTTTTTTTTTAATTTATTAAGCATGGTTGGGTATTTTAGTGTTTCTACACTGATTCATTCTTCAATAAAGAGAACATATGCAAAGACTTTTTATTTCACAAACTGCAGGATATTTCTTTATGGTGATGGTTGTCTTCAGGAAAGTTCTCTTTTGTACTTTACTTTTACATCTTTAAAGATAGCAGATAGAAAACTAGAATTTAAGCCATGCATGTAATAAAGGAGCTGAAGTGTCACAACAAAATGTACTGCTGTTGGCTTTCAGCAATGAAATGATGTGGACCTGTGGAAAGCAAGTTATGGATTTTCCATAGGGCAAATAGCGGAGTCCCATAATACATCATTCATTTAAATGACACACAAAAAACCTGAGCTGGTCTGTGCACTGGTGTGTGACTGAAATCTGAATAAGGCACTTAATGTGCATAGGTCCTTGAAATCTAATTTGACTTGATATAAAATGATTACGGTTTCAAAGGGTAATTTTCTCAAAGATAACATGCAAATTTAGTTGACAGAGCTTCCATGACATAAAATCACAGAAGGTTTTATGGAGTCCAGCTGACTTAATCTTTTCTAGGTTGTTTGATTACCATGGCCGTGTCCCCCCACCGCCCCGTGCAGTGATTCCACTCAAACGTCCTCGTGTGGCTGTGACAACAACTCGTAGAGGCAAAGGGGTTTTCTCCATGAAGGGAGCATCACGATCCACTTCAAGTGGGGCTTCTTCCTCAGGATCCAAATGTGAGTTGCTCATATCAGTTGAATATTATTGAAACAATGATCCTAGCAATGTCTGCAAACAGAAAGCTTCCACTATATAGCCCTATTGCAGTCATTTCCTACCCTCAGAATCTAGCTTGAAAAACTGGCTTGATTACCGAAGCTTCCAGGCCTTTCCTGCAAGTCAAGGAGCACACTCATAACACTTTTGAAGAAAATTCTTTCAACATTTTACCTGCTCCCTTGGCCTCAGAAAAAGCCTGTTTAAAATCTCCTCTCAACCTGACTGCTCATACACCATGAGATCTTGTGAATAGCTGGTAATAAAACAAAGATAATAATCCTGTTATAGACAGACAGAAGCACATTGATTTCTGTGGAGACTTGAGGGTTGTATGTAAGCTGGTGGGGGTGGACTGGGTGGGCCACGGGAGGTTGGGTTATGTGTACTTTTTTTTACCACATTCCTGTGAGTGTAGAAAGAGGCACAGTGTCTTTCTCTGTTTTAAAGGAAGTTCAAAACAGGATTGGCAACTTGGGGTTATTTAACCCTTTTTTAGTGAGTTTGCCTTAGAAAAGCTGATGAAAAATAGGCATTCCCTCCTCCAAGCTCACCAAGCTCCCCACTCCATAGTATGTCCTGGGAACTTCATCTTCCTCTTCGTGCATCTTTCAGCACCCACCCGTCTTCCCCTGCCCCTTATGTGGAGTGATACTGTCCTTGGAAGCGTCACTGGAAGAGGAAGAGAAAGATCAGGTAGGGATCAGATATTAGAAAGAATGAAGGAACTTCAATAAGTCTTTTGCAGTACTAGAGTGGCCAGCAAAACATCATGCTGTCTTACATACAACCGTGAAATAATTGAATCCATCAACAGTACATCTTACTGCCAGAGGAGTTAATTATGGCATCAACAGGACCCAGTCAAATAGTCTGTGTGAATAACATATTCAAATCTCACATGCTAGTATCTAATAAAGAAGGTGGACCTCTAGTGAGCCCACTAGGATCCATTCTTGATCCTATTGTATGACCTGAGTATATCAGAGACATTGAAGGAAAGCATGAAATAAACATGTAAATGCATGTGACTGAAAAAATGGACATGTGGTAAACACAGCTAAAGATAATGTTGTACACTCAGGAACAAGGAGCTCAAGACATTCCTTGGGGAGGATGATTTTCTGACAATGAGAGGCTCTGTAGCTTGTACAGTTAAATCACTCACAAGTCTCCAGGGAATGAATGGGTGGGATGTCCATTACCACTAACAGGAGCTTTGATGCCTAACACACAGGAAGACATCTAAATTTAGATGTCATATTATGAAGCTCACTCAGACCCTAAGAGTAGCAGCTCAGAGTAGCAATACTTCCTTTGTTCTCTGGAGAATGATCATGAGTCTAGACATTTTCATACAAACCTTGAAGTAACCTCTTCCTCAATACTTTAAGTAACAAATTGTGTTTTCTTCTATTATTTTAAAAGAAAGTATACAGCTCAAGATCTTCACTTCAGAAAACTTAGAACTTAAATTATTTTGTTAATCCTTTTCAGTCCTTGAATCTTTGGGTTTTCACAAAGTGAATCAAAGCTTTAGTTAGATCTCATTTGTTCATCATTTACCGTTGTTTTAGCTATATAAATATTTGTAGTATCGGTGCAGTCAAATCACTAATTGTCCTAAAGTATGCTCTAATAAGGATGGGCTTTTTTGACTCACTTTGCCATGAAAAGAGAGATCATTTTCAGATAAGTTTTTTATTTATTTTTCTTGTTGTCCAGAACAAGAATAACTATAAAATTCTTCTAGAGAGCTGAGGATCTTAGTATCCCAACAGATGACAAGAAAAGCTCTCATGCAGAAATCTGAATTTCCATTGTAGTGAATGAGACAGAGAATATTACATCAACATATAGATATTTATTCCTCAGAACTCATGCAAAATTTGCTTTATTTCTTCTGCATTTCAAAAAATATTTTGTAGTACTGTGTCAGGACTTAAGTAATGCATAGCATAGATTATAGGATTCAACCTTTGTTCAAGTATCCCCAGACACTTGCTATAAGATTTCCAAAACACTGCCTGCATAATACAGCAAATATTGCAGAACCTGTAAATTATTTAATGGAAGTGCAATCAGGAGTGTCCAGATCCAAACAGGCAGTGTTATGCCCCAGTGAAAACATCCTGATCTATGTATTCAGGTGTGGTCTGAATTCTAAAAGTGTCAGTCTAAGAGCTCCAGGTGACAAGATCATCCTTGGATCCAGGTCTTTAACTGAAGGAAGAGCTGCAAGATGCATCACTAAAAACATGGGCTGACATTTTGACCTTTGTTAGGTTTCTACCCTCAATTCATTGCAATGACAATTGGAACACAAATGCAGAGACTTTTTATTGTGATGAAATAAATTGCACAAAATATTCTTTCTGCATGCAGCACATCTTTAAAAGGAGTCAGACACACAGTGTACAGATTTTCATGCCTAATTTTCCTGTAAAATTACTTCCCTTTTTGTCAGTTCTGGTCAAACCATCATAAATGTAGAAATATGATTTTGTTGACTTGGTCAGGAATGTAATCAGCTTATTGTAAGACCTTATCAGAGAAATAGCAGAGCCATTCCCTTAGAAGCTTCAATTTGGAAAGTAGATAATGTATGTTTTGCAGCTTCCTTTGACACTTTCTTGGAAAAGATTATATTGAATTGTGGAAGGATGCAATTTAATATTTTGTAGCCCCTCACTCTACGTTGCTAATCTGGACCCCTTGACCTAATGCACTGTGCTTCTAATAGTAATTTATTGTTAGTTAAATAAAGGATTTCTTCAATAAGGAGAAACATGGTTCATGGGAAGGAAACTATTTTGAGTTTTAATGAAATTTAAGACCATAAACCAGCTTCATTGCAAGTTTAGAATTAACAGTGTCAAAATGGTACTGCCTATGCTTGAAAGATTTCACCCCCTGTAGTGGTTTGGTCCAAAGTACTCATTACTGTTTACCTTCTGTGAGATAAGAATTAGGAGAAACGCAAAGCAGGCAACAAATTTGAAAGAATATAAAGAAGTTTATTAACAGACCTAAAAGAAGAAAAAAAATCATACCACACCTTCAGAACACTTCTCCTCCCCCCCACCTTTCTCCCGTCTCCCACTGACAATGTAAAAAGACAACCCTTGAGATGGTCAGTCTGTTTACCACTTCCATAATAACCTTGTTCAGTTCATTTAGGAAGAGGAGTCTCTCTTGCTCATACTATGGGGATATTATCACAACAAGATAGCCACCCAGGTTGGTTCTCTGCTCCCATCATGTGGGAGTCCCTTTCCACAACTTGCAGCTTTTCCCACAA
>NW_008237410.1:891930-904537 GCF_000691975.1 Corvus brachyrhynchos
CCGTGGCCCAGCCCGGCCTGGCCCAAGCAGGGCCTGGGCCGAGCCTGCCAGCCCCCGCACGGGGCCCGCAGCCACCTGTCCCAGTGCTGGAAACGAGAGAGAGCTCTGCCTGGGGTCAGTCTGTTCTTAAGTGTGGATCACAGAGGCGGTCACAACTTTAAGTGGCTTAAAGAATTGTCCATATTCAAACTGGCCAGCTGATAGGTTCTGTCAGGTCACAGAGGAAGCTGTAAGCACCCCTTTGCAAGAACATCACTTCCGAGACTATGCTTGCTAACCCATGACGCCCCCATATAGCAAAACTCTCATGAGATGACTTCCCCTAAGACATTTTTTAAGATGTAAGTAGAAATCTCATAGATGTAACGCTTCACACTCAGACTGGATCCAGAAAATGAACCCATACATGTCATATTAAGGATCACAACCTGGGAGATCCCCTAAGTGAAATCACCAGAATCAAAAGGACTCTCTTCTGAAAAACAGCAATCCAAAGGCAGAAGTTTATTGTTGAGCAAAGATGTTACAAAAAACATAGTACCAAAAATGCCTTGCTCAATGATGAACACATCTGCAAAGATAATATCTGCCAGCACAGTAAACTCCTGTTTGACCGAAAAGTGACAATATGTGTTTTAAATTTGTGTCCAAAACACAAAATACATTAGGAAGATTTGACTTCTTTCTTAAATCCATAATTTTTTCAGGAACTGTTATCAATATTTTGTTTTCTTTTTAACTCCAAAGACTAGAAAAACATAAATCAGCATTTCCAAATTACCAGAAGTAACTCACAAAATTAAACATGTTGGTGGGTAAATCACACATAGTAGTTCTTCATATTAATGGTATGTTAATGGTATGAAGCAGTACATTCAAATTGCTATTTAGAACTGGGAAAAGCTCACTTTCTCTGACAATGCAGAAATTGAAGGTCTCAGAGTATGCACTTTCATTTTACACTGCTGAAATCAGGAGGAAAATATTAATCAAATCTTTTATACTCTGTGTGCTTGAAATTAAGGCATAGACACTTAGGACGTTAAAATATGTATTGAATTATGTCTTTAAATGAATTAATGTTGACTCATAGAGTTTATATTTGGCTCCATCAGCTGATCCATTTTTCAGTGATACCTAAAGTAATAAAATATGATAAAATATTTTATATTAAACATGAAGGGCTTAGATAAAAATGCATGACGTTTCTTTCCAAAGAAATCTGAATCATGCTTTGTGGATGAATCAATTTGCAGTTACTGAAAAAAAAATGTTTCAAAATATAGCTGTAGTTCAATGGTAGGCCTTTCATTTTTAAAATGTGACTGACCTTAATTTTATATCTCCTGTTATGCACTGGATGTGGCTTGTCTCCTTTGGTGTTAGATGCTTCAGTGAAAGATGTATTCTGGAAGGCCACAAAGGGCTGGAAAGGGTCACTGAATCAAATGCCTAACTCTTGCAAGTAGCATCATCCTTTAATCCTTTCAGATACATTTTAAAGATAGTTAGAGTTTGGTTTTTTTCTGTGTCTGTTTCTTCTAATTTCCAGCTTAGTTTGTTTCTCATTTGTTCACATTCTTTTTTTTTGTGCCAACACTGTCTTAGCATAAAAGTAGTATTTCTTTTTGCCTTTTTTTATCTTCAGCAAACAAGCAAAACACTTCTGTCACTCTACAGGCTTTCCATTTTTATGGTCATCTTCACAGCTGTTCTCCACATGTACCTGCTAGAATTCAGTGATTCAACTTGTACTCACCAGCTCCTCATACAAAGACATTATACTTCTCCATCTTTAGCAGTACATCATCTGACACATCCTAGCACTGCATTTTCCTTCTCGTGGCTGCATATAGTGATAGTCTATTATCAACCCAAGGATAATTCCGTCACTCTCTTTTTCTGCTGATGAGCCTTGGTGCTGAGAGTAGAAGTTCTGCTGTTAAGTGTAGGATTTTTTTTCAGTGCAATTGCATGTCACCATTTTTTCTAATGTAATATTCCTTAAAATCACCTGACCTCTTCATCCATTTCAGTTTACTCTGAAAAGATGATATCTTTCAATTTCATGTAATCAGAAAATTACATTTTTGCATCAGAGTTGTTCAAGACATTTAGCCATTTTGGTGCCAGTGCTTGAGAAATTTCATTAGTAATTTCTGTCCTTTTCAATATGTGCATTTCTGTCACCTGCTGGCCTTTGTTTATCTGCTATTTGGGAAAAAATTACCCAACAGTAAGTTACTTTATTTTCCTCTTCTGTTGTTCAAAAGCAGATGAACAGATATTTTGGACACATGCAGCTCAGGTCATGTTTACCAACGGCTTTATTTCTTGCCTAAGATCAATTTAAAAAAATCCATGTTGTTTTAAAGGGAAATTTATACACTTAAAGCAGGACACCTGGAGCACAGAATTTATAATCTTTACATTTTATCTTTGTCATAACACTGCTTTAAAAGCCTGAAGTTCTTCTCAAGTGCTATTCTACTGAATCATAGACTCACAGAATGGAAGGGACCTCTGCAGCTCCTCTGGTGCAAGTGCCCTGAAAAGAAAATTTCCCAGGACCGTGTCTGACCACATCCATGGGAAAAAAAAAAATAAAATTCCTGTGTTAAGATGCAATTTCACATGCTTTAATTTATGACAAAGGTCTTTGGTGTGTCAGTGGGGTCTACTGAGAAGAGTCTGGCTTTGTTTTCTTCATTCCCTTTTATACTGGGGGCCCAGAGGTAGACACAGTACTCCAGATGTGGCCTCACAAGTGCTAGGTAGAGTGGTGTGCTGGGTTAGGCTGGGGTAGAGTCAATTTTCTTCACAGTAGCTACTATGGGGCTGTGTTGTGAATTTGTACTGGAAGCAGTGTTGATGACACGGGGGTGTTTTAGTTACTGCTGAGCTTATACAAGGTCCTTCTTTGCTTCACCCCACCCCACCAATGAGCAGGCCGGGGGGCACAAAGAACTGGGACGGGACACACCTGGGGCAGCTGACCCCAGATGGCCAAAGGGATGTTCCAGACCATGGTATCATGTTCAACAAAAAATTATGGGGAAGGGTGGCCACGGCTTGCTAAGGGCATCTGTCAGGTGGTGTTTTCATTTGCACCACTTCTGCTTCTTGGACTTTATTTCTTTCTCTGTTATTTTCCTTTTCATTATTATTATTATTATTATCATTATTATTATCATTATCATCATCATCATCATCATCATCATCATATTGTATTTCAATTAATAAACTGTTCTTATCTCAACCTATGAGTTTTCTCACTTTTACCCTCCTTATTTTCTTTCCCCCATCCTTCTGGGTGTTAGAGAGAAGTGAGCAACTGTGTGGTGCTTAGTTGCTCGATGAAATTAAACTGTGGCAAGGAAAAGATCTGGCTCATGCTCAACTTACTTTTCATCACAGTCCTTCATAATTTGTCTTTGGTAGTTGCTCCTTACTACAGAAATAACCACTACACTATAATTGAGAGTGGAGTTTCTCTAGGAGAATAATTTCAATGACTTGTACATTTCTCTGCAAGGTAAAACAATAAGCAATTCAAGTAATTGCACCATCACAATGTTGAAAACAGACTGAAAATGTGGAACTTGCGCAGATAGGTTGAGATTTTTTTCTCTTTTTTCTTTCAGTCCACTTAAGTGTTAACTTGAAGCAATTGACTCTATGAACACAGAATCACAGAATCATTTAGATTGGAAAAGACCTACAAGATCATCCAGTCCAGCCTTTACTGATCACGACCTTGTCAACTAGACCATAGCACTAAATGTCACAGACAGTGGTTTCTTGAACCTCTCCAGGGATAGTGATTCCACAACCTCCCTGGGCAGTCCATTCCAGTGTTTAACAACCATTTCCATAAAGAAATTACTTCTCATATCCAACCTGAACCTCCCCAGATGCAGCTTGATGCTACATCCTCTTGCCCTATCACTAGTTATCTAGGGGAAGTGGATACCTCCCACCTGGCTACAGCCTCCTTTCAGGTTGTTGTAGAGAGTGATAAGGTCACCCCTGAGCCTCCTTTTCTCCAGGCTAAACAACCCTAACTCCCTCAGACACTCCTCATATGAATTACCCTCTAGACCCATCACCAGCCTCATTGCCTTCATTGCCCTTCTCTGGAGACTCTCCAGCACCTCAGTCTTTCTTCAACTGAGGTGGTTAGAACTGGACACAGCACTCGAGGTGTCTCACCAGTGCTGAGTACAGAGGGACAATCACTGCCCTGCTCATGCTGGTCACACTATTGCTGATACAGGCCAGGATGCCATTGGCCTTCTTGGCCACCTGGGCACACACTGGCTCATGTTCAGCCATCTGTTGCCCAGCACGCCCTTGTCTTTTTCCTCTGGGGTTTGTTCTTTGAATCCTCATTGTTGTCTTGTTCCTTCTGGTGCCATCTTCTTCCCAACCTAGTTTTTCCAGAGACACCACATGGAAGCCCCTGTGCAGCAGACCTGAGGTGAACAGCAGCCCTATGCATGTGCCTGTTTCCTTGTCAAACTCAGATATGCAAATGTTTTCTGTTTTGCTTAGTAGACTGGAAATAAATACCACTAAGTCCTTGCAGTGTCACTTCTGAGTTTGCACCTTTTGGACTTGGCCAGCCTGCAGTTTGCTAGTCAAGGGAGCATCCCTGACACATCAGTTTGGCTGCATGAAATGTGTTGCCAGCTGGCTTCATAGTGGGTTCCTGCCAAGACTTAGCATTCCCCGTTGGAGCAATTCCCACCATTTCACTCTGGATTCTGAGCTACCTTGCTACTCCAGCATGGACCAGCCACTGCCCCTGGGGGATCAGTAACCTTCTAAATATACAGTCGTCAGAATCTTAACATTTTGTTTCAGATCTGTGGGATTGGATAGTGACCCGTTAAAGCCTTGCTCTATAAATGCACAAAATAATTCCATCATATACTGCATAGCATATAAGAGTCTAGCATGAAGGTTAGTTTTATGCTTTTTTCTTTAAGTCCTTCTGTTCATTCAGTGTGAGATTGGAGGTTTCAGCCTATGATAGTGTGAGATAATGCAATTTCTTAATATGAACACATGATTAAACAAGTGCATTACCACATATAGCAACCTACTCCCTTTAGCTGACATGTTACACTATACATGACCCATATTCTAAGATAAAAGTCTTTGGTTTCAGCCTCAGTGAATATGCTACAAGTTTGGAATAAGGCTGATTTGCAGCAAAATCATACTCATTAATTACCACTGAAGCAGGCATTAGCTTGTCTTCACACTTCACCATCAAATTGATTCCCCAATACAAATTACCATGAGACACCATGATAACAAACGTGGCCAAGGATCAATGAACAGGACTGATGTAGCATGATGCAAACAGAAGACCCTTTTGACAGAAAGGGAACATGTCCTTCCTAGCAGAACATCCCTTTTCCCTGGCTCAGTAAGGGCCCTCCTGTGTGTGTGTGTGTATCCGTGTATCTGTGCTCTCGATACACACACCAAAGTCAATGAACATCCTCCTACAGCAATGGTGGAGGAGTAACATAGCTCAGTGCTCTTCCACTGCCAATCCCTCACAGTGACGGTCCATTTCTTCCTACAAGAATTGTAAGAGTGACAGCTCTGTTGCCTACTCCCTTTATAAATGGCTTTCTTCTCCCATACTAGCACAGGGATTTTCTTCTCTTGAACTTTTCCACATGATATCCTAGCACAAAACAGGCAAGTGAATTTGATTGGACCACCTTCGGAGCATAAAACACATGTTCTGATAATGCCAAAATAATGAGGTAATTAATGAGGGCTTCAGCACTGTTTCTTTTGAAGCCAAAACACCTCCAAAGCAGTTACTCCTTCTTAGGTTAGACAATGGCAGTGCAATAATGAACAAAAATGAAGAGTAAAGCAGTGCAACAAAGACTTGGAGACTTCAGCTAATAATTTATAGGTGATGCCTCCATGTCCTTGAATGTAATCATAAAGTGAAGTATTTTTGTATGTTATCCATAGCTAGAAAAAATACAAGAAATTGCCAACTGAAACTGAACTGACAGCTTTGGAAGCAACAAAACTTGACATCTCTTGCAATGAGTTTTTGGCTGGAACATAACCTTGCATCCCTGGCTTCCCTAGCACTTATATTACCATTCACTCCTGCTGAGGAATACATACTGCTACTGAGGGGATCTTTTTTTTATTGTCAGTATTATTACAAAATAGTCCAGCAAAGTAACATTGCAAGACTGTGACCTGTTTATCCAATTTGAATCATTCTTTCACTATAGGCTGTTTTTAAGTAAAAGTTACTTGGATTTACGAAGAATACCTTTGAGATGTTTTTCCTGAAATTATTACAGAGCAACACACCTTACATGAACTCTTGCCATTAAGGCTTAGAATCCTGTCTTTTTCTAGGATTCAGCATTTTTAACTAACAATGTTATTTTAAAAGCTAAATCTCTAAAAATATTGACAAAAATGAGGGAGTAGAATTTCTGCTAGACAGAAAAGAAAAAAAGAACATGTTTTGCTTGGGTGGGGAATGTTACTACAAATATAGTTTATTTCATGTTTTGCATTCTGCTCTCTTTCCACAGTGAAATCAGACGAGTTGCAAACAATCAAGAAAGAATTAACTCAAATCAAAACAAAAATTGACTCCTTGCTAGGGAGACTGGAAAAGATTGAGAAGCAGCAAAAAGCTGAAGCAGGTAGGTAAAAGCCATTTTTAGTGAAATGAATAAAATTAGAACCTCTTTACTAGTCAAACAGACAGACCAAAGAGAACGGAACCTTTCTGAAATTTTGGTACATATGGAGGCCTGAAGCAAGGTAAATTAACTCTCAGGTAGAAGTCCTGTGAGGATAAATTAATATTCTTCACAGAGCAAGCATCATCATTTAAGAATTGTTTTTTATGGTATAGTAAGAAAAATTATCTTTCTAGATGTTCTGGAAACAAAACATCACTAAAAAACTGACTGAACAGAATTAAGCTAGAGGTTGTTGACTGTGGGGGTGCTTGTGCTAGGCACATTAAGGATTAATAGATGGTGTATATCAAGAATTATTGCCTGGGCAGTAGGCAGTACTGCACAAGTTGAAGCAAGGAAAAATTTCTGTTTGATATAAGGAAGAGATGCAACTAATCAGTATAGTGAGTTGACCAGAAAGACCATAGTGGCTCCATCCTTGGGAACACTCAAAACTCTTTGGGCTCAGGACCCATGGACCTGGGCCAAACTTTGAGTTTGTCTCTAATTTGAAGAGGGATTACACTTGGAGACTTCAGAGATGCTGTCCAACCTCAGGTATTGAGTGAAGCTGTGGCCTCTTTGTAAAACCAGTTACACCTCCAGTTTAGCTTTTTTCTGACTTAAAAAGTTTTAGTTTTAGGCAAACTTTGGGAATAAAAAAAATCCAACACTAATTTATAGTTTAATCAAGAGCTTTACTACTGTCATTGCAGTGTTCATTTTGTTAGATGAATGATCTCACCTGGCAGCACTTTAAAGTCATCCTGAGAGTTATAAGGTTGTATGTTCACCATGGTGTACATAAAAACAATCTCAGTTCTTATGCCTCTCTGTGGTATTTTCTTTGCTATTTCCTTACAGATCACATGGTATATGTTTGTACAGAAGTTGTGTACTAGTGAGTTGATTTTGTGAAAGCCAGCAGGGAAATGGAAGCCTTATCTCATGAAAAACTCACCCCTCCATTCTGTGATAAAACCTTTTTATGAATTTTGTGTGAAATGTGTGAAAGAAATTCTGCCTCAGAACCCACAAGTACCTGGGTGTCTGAACAGTCAGTTACATGAAGCCAAAAACCCATCAGAACACATAAAGAGAATTCCATCAAGACTGTCTAAAACTGGAATTAGCAGTTGAGGGTTACAAACCCTACACAGTCAAAATAGGAATTTAAATCTGGATCCTTCCTGTTCCCAAGTAACTTAAAAAAAAACCCAAAAAACCACAAAACAAAAACCTACCTTTTCTTTACAATCATTTTCTAAGTTGACAGACAAGGGCCAGTCCCCCATCTGTTACAGTTTATCTCACAAAGTTGAGGGCTTTTTTCAAGTCTAAGGTAAACCATTAGTACAGAATGTGATTATCTCTTTCAGGAAAACTGCGCACAATATGTATTCATTAGACTCTATTTTGTACTTTATGCAAGTTAGATAAAAGTTGGTATAATTGGTGAAGATGTAATTGCAAGGCACTCCATTGAATCACTTGTGCACTGAAATACTCTGAGACCATGCATCCATAACTTGGGGAGCTTTTTATAAAAAATCCATTACTATGCAAAACAATCTGCACATCATTGTACTTTGATATCCAATTTTCACTTTTGCTAAAGGACTGTAGTGAACCCATTTAAATAGAAATCAGCTCAAAGAGGAAAACGTTGATTCGTATTGAATCATGGTCATATGCCTTTTGAAGACAAGCAATGAATATCCTCAGAGATTAAAAAACGTTTTCAAAATATTGATGTTTTAAGACATTGGGTGCAGAATCCATGCCTCATATTCTTTGCTTCTCATTGGAGAATGTGAGGAGACAAACACAGAGATACCAGTGAGCATGGAACCTCCTTTGAGTCTCCTGACCTGATGAGAAGGGTTATACAGCCTCGGTGATTAGTCTGCAGATTCAAAAAGATTTGTGTAACTACATCAGTAGCTGAACTATTTCAACTAGAGTGTCAGATGGGAAATGATGAGATGATTTTGTTCCTTCTCTATGGTTTGGCAATATTATTTCTTACTTTCTTCTGCCAGAAGGTGTAGCCTCACTAAGACTGGAATCAGAGAGAGGATCTGTGTCTCACTTACGTAAAGCAAAAATTGAACCATCATCTTGCCCTTTTGGTTTTCTGAGTTTGAATCACTCTCCTGAAGAATATTTAAGTTTTAATCTTAAAAGTTGTTACATCTGGAGGAATGTGATGTTACAGGCTGGACAAGCTCAGTGCATACATTGGTTACTGCTCTACAGCTGCCTGAAAACTCTCCTTATAGTAACAGCTGATGTTCTGTTTTTTCTGTTATCAACCCCTAACCTTTCCAGTAGGGGGAATATAGAAAATAGGATTTCCTGTACATAGGAAAACTGTAGAAATAACTCCTTTGTTTGCAAAAATCTGAACTGGGAAGCCGGGAATAAGATGTTCTGATGAGAAAATAAATGTTAGAGAATATTCTTCCTGTGATATTAGAAATTAGGCTCTAATTAGGCTGAAAGATAGGAACTTAAGTTTAACTTCTCAGAAGAGCCCAAAAGAGATGGGTACTGAGATGGTATTTTAGCCTCCTCTGAAGAACCCAGTCTATCTTCTCATTAAGACAATTAAGTAAGTGACCTAATTTTTTAGCAGCTGTATCCTAGTAGGTTTCCCATTTAAATGTATTTTCTGTCAATTCAGCAACCCTGTGTTTAAAAGCCTTAAGCAAAGTTGATTCAGTTGTTATTACCAGAGCTGAGTGATCTCAGAAGTGGCTTAAGACAGGAAGTGGTAGGGCCAGAAATAGTAGGTATAGGTGATTCAATCCACATTTAAGGCAAGTAGCACAATCACTTATAAGTAGCATAGCATTGTCTGGAGCACCTTACCAACAGAAGATGAAGCTCCATGGGCTGAATCTTCTGCTAATACATGTGACTACAGTACTGTTGAAGCAGCTGTCTAAGATGACTTTGTATTCTTTAAGAATCTTTCTGAAGACATCAGGTGACTGAGGGAGGAAAGCTCAATTGTTCTGTTTCTTCAGTAAGTGAAGTTGAAAATGAGGGACTAAAGGCTAATGAAGACTAAAGACATGAATGTAAGTGGCAAAATAAGTGTGCAAAGTCAAAAGGTAAACAAAAAATCTTGGTTTAAGACTATGGAACAGAAAAATTCAATCAGATTTGAATAGTATGTGTAGCTGGTAATAATGTATGGTAAAATAATAATATGCTCATAGAGCTTCAAAAATATAGACCTTCAAGGCAATCCTTGATTCATTGATTGTCCAATAAGATAGGCAATGAACTACTAGTGTTACAGAACAGTTATTTTTACAAAGGAAGAAATGCTTTGTTCTGGGAATTTTGTCATTGATCACTCTCAGACTGAAAAGATACTGTTTTTCTAGCTACATGCAACCAATTCTCTGGCCCTATTCACTTTAGGCACATAAAGTTTTTCATATAAGTTCCTGATGTGCATAGGAATAAGACTCTGATCCCTCCAAATATTCTTCTGGCCAGTCTGTCTCTGTCATTCTTCCATCAGTCCTCCTCAGGATTTCTGCTGTTTGGATGAAGTTCCTCAGCATATCCAGGAGTTTTCACAATACCTAGTCACAACGCAGCTACCCTCAGGAAGACAACAAGAACAGATTCTTCAGGCCTCCATGGAAATGGTCTTTCTTTTCACCACTTCGCAGAAAATATAGGAAGCCAATATTTGGTTGATTAGAGGGGGGCATTCTCCAGTTACTTCAGCACATTATACCAATAAGGAGTAACTGATACTTTACTCCATAAAAAACATGTTTACCTGTCTAAAATGATTTGTTGATTTCCTGTATGGCTGTTGAGATATATTCACAGTAAATTCACACAAATTCTTGTTCATTTATTGGCAATTAACAGCCTTCTGCTTCTCAGAGCATAAGGATTTATGTACTTCTCATTGGCTGGACATGAATAAATATATGGTGACTATGCCAGTTGTAATCCAAGGGAAAGTCAAGTACAGAAAATCAAAAAGCTGGATCTATTGGTAAATCAAGCCTTCATCCACTGCATGGCATAGATGAGGTAATGACCATATTGATATTGTGATTGATTTATGCACTAATTTTTGAAAGACAAATTTTCGATCGTATTTGCCTGGTAGATATTATCACACCGAATTTTACAAAGCTAACACACCTGGAGATGGAAGCTTAGGTTTCTTCTGCAGAGCACTTTCCTTTGCCACCAATAGGAAAGGTTACTGAATCTCTATAGAGTATGTTTTCCTTACAGAAGCCCAAAAGAAACAAATGGAAGATAATGCTGATTTGATTCAAGAGGAATGCATATCAGAGAATGCAGATAACTCTACAGAAGAGCCAATTGAAGGAGGGCCAGATGCAGATGGGGATGGAGAAGATATGACTGATGGGATAGAGGAGGATTTTGATGAGGATGGCAGCAATGAGCTGGTAAGGAATAATCATGCCATGTCTGTCTATATGGTTCCTACAAGTAACCACAGAGAACCAACAGTCTGGATTAACAAAATAAGCTCACAGCAGCACTGTGGTGTTCTGTAACTAGTGCCTAGACCTATACGCCTCATACACTGTAATATCGATTAAGCATAGGAACCTCTGAGGCCAAACAAGAAAAATATATTTTACTACACTTGATAATTTCAGAAAGGAAATAAAATGTAGTTTATATTGGTTTACATTTATAATTTTACCTATATAAAAATGTAGTGTGCTATTTTTTCTTTTCCTTTTTTATCTGGTGCATTTCAAAATTAAATAAGATTCTAAAATGGTGAACTTTTTCATTAGTAAACATGTGCTTCCCACAGTCCCAAGTCCCTATCTTCCGTGTATATACCCTGCAGGCTGTATTGACAGATACAGATTTTTTGGATGGAAGGATTTTTCCTTAAGACATTTTGGCTAACAAATATTTGGGTTTTCAGCCTGAGGCTGCACCTTTAATGAAATACCCATTATGATGCTAAACTCCTAAGTTCTTCTAGAACAACATTAAAAAATACTTGGAATGTCAGATTTATACATTTCTATGCAGTCCTAATAAGAATGGAACAGTCACATTAGTTCAGCCTCTATAATACTCTCCCTCCTGTCCTGTCTTTCTTATTCTGCTTTGAGCTGAAAGCACTTTTGTTGCTCATTGTCATTGATTGCATTTAAAAAATATTTAATCATGTGTGTACAGTAAAAATCGTTCAGTGAAGCAGCAGAAGTCAGTTAGCAAGGGACCCAGCAGAATCAACAGCAAGTCTGGAGTAGCAGGGCATGTGAATAATCAGGGGTTTGTACTTCTTACTGCAATTGCCATTTAAACCTACTTGTAATTTTCAGGGTTGTGTCCCTTTATCCAGCACAAGACCCTCTTGAATTTCTATATCCTGAATAGCATTATTCCCAGAAGAAGCTACTACAACCTGAATTCCCTCATCTTTTTACATGCAATGTAGAACAGATTACATTATCCCTTTTTCTCCTGTCCAGATATGAGGGATGTCTGTAAGAAGCTGTCACTTTGAATTTATAGGGAGTTGAAATTTTGTAATTAATAAATAGTTGTAAATATAATCTCCCACCATGGCTAATATCTGACCAGCTGAAGCCATTTTAGCAATAGGGGTGACCACAGTTTAACAAGAATGGTGGGGTTTGCAATAATTAGGCACCAGACTCCCTATTACAGACAACTAAGTGGGGATGTTAACATACAGTACATTAGACTCTGATTGCTCAGTGCTATCCTTTCACCCTGTGGATATGACATACTTAGCATATATCCACACTATATTATGACGCAAGAAGTATAAGAATCTTTTTCATCTATCAAAGGCC
>NW_008237410.1:904903-942540 GCF_000691975.1 Corvus brachyrhynchos
AGCAGGAAAGGCTCTATAAAGGAAGCAGCACAGGAAGACTTCATTAGCAGTGAAAGTCTGGAATTGGCACAGCCACATTTGCACACCGTTGCTTCCAAGTTAAAAGGCCTTTCCAAGATTCATGTTATGGAATCAGTTGAAGCACAGTGCGTTGCAGACACCGCTCCAAAGACAGCTCAGAGTTTTGACATACACATCTAAGGCATGGTAGGGAAGCAGCTCCAGTTTCTCTGCAGGTCATTGCTGAGTGCATGAGTGCTGGGAGGAGGTGGCTCACTGCACGTGGAGAGAGGTGTCCTCTGCATTGCATCCCAGCATGAGTGGCATCCCTCCCCATCCCAATATGATGGTAGCAAGGAAAGGCCAAAGAAGAGGACTTACGTGCATCATCTCAGTCAGGTGCACCTGGTCCAATGCCAGGGCAGTGGAGCCAGTCAGCCTCATGCCTTCCACCTTCCCCAAGGCTGGTACCCTCTACCTGAGAAGCTGGCAATAATGTAGAATTTAAAGCTTACAACCAAGATTGTCACTGATGTTAAAATCCCTGTCCTTTTCATCCTCCCTTGCCATTTCCATCAAATTTTGGAAGAGGCCACTTCACCTTGCTTTTCCTGCCTGCTGCGATGGGATAATAACATCTTTTTTCATTTTGCAAAGCCTAGGGAGATTAGTGAATGCAAAACTGCAATGGATAGGATAAAGGATTGCTCAGCAAAGGGTTACTTCAAAGAAATCTCAGGGAATGGGTGTTTTCCACAGAAAAACAATTATAAATTGAACCAAGTATCTTTCATCTATAGTTTTTACCCAAATAGTGAGCAGTATTGGCCTGTACTTATGATACGAAGATGGTAGCTTTTGATGCATACTGTAATTTAGACTGTTTTATACTGGCTTATATTTATGTAGATATACTGGCCAATTCCTATAAGCTTTAATTTCTACTCCAATCATTGATAGCTCTATAAAGGGGAAGTCAGTAACAATACCATCAAATATATAGTGAATACCTCTATAGAAATACTTGGGAATTCAGTCTGCTTCTACCCATTCTGTGCCCTGTTATCTGAAGCTGCCCTCTGTTTTGAGAAAGTAGATATACGGGCTTGTTATAAAGCAAGTCCTAACAGATGTTGTTATTCTGTTTTATAAAACTAAGTTATTTAGGAAAGAAAGCTGACTGACAGCAAATATGTAATTTTGGAATGGGGCCAGTTACAAATCTTTTGATGAAAAAACACAGAGGTTAAGAATGAAACATGTTATATGTGACAAAAGCAAGAAAAATGTTACTGTTTTGTATAAAATAGTGACAGTGGACTTGGAATAAAAAAACACCTCCAAAAGACTTTTTAAAATTAAATGTATAATGTTTTCCAAATATAGAGCTAAAGGGATTTAGCACAATGATTAAGAAAATATTTTCTTTCGTCACTAAGACCAGCAGAGGAAACAGAAAAATATTTTAAATGGGCAAAGCTAATGCCCTGAAGTCATTTCAATATAAAAATTTCATTGTGAGACCCCTAGCATGAAAAATATTAATAGTGTGAAAGAGGAAAATTACTTAAATTTAGATCTTAACCTTTACTAAGTTCTTCAGATTTAGCTGTAAATCTTCTGCCAGGCCATTCCGCTAAAACCCACTGCAGGTTTGCTGAACAGAATTCTGTTTCCCTAAGGCTGTCAATAAAGGAAGGTGTTCAATAAGGTGTTCATACCCACTGCCAGAGTCCAGCTGCTGCCAGAATGGAGTCCCTGAATCTGTATATGTGGGTCTGCATCTTTGCAGTACATGACTCAAAAATATCTTTCTTTCTTTATTTCTAATTCTAACTTGCAAAGGCAGTGACTACGCAGGATGTATGCTGTGGGTTTAGGTGGTAGGATCAGTTCTCTAAATTCACACGCTGTCTATTTGAAGGAACAGGTTACTGCACATTAACTGAGTAATGGCAGCTGTGCTCATGCCTGCTTTCAGCCTAGATCAGCCATAAAGAAAGAAAGACAAAGCAGTTTAGCCTGCAGTCTGAGATAAGTCAGGCATGGATTTAAAAACCCTTCAGCCTCTTCAGTTGCCTGCCTGGCTGCACACAGAAAACAACATCATATTCAACAGCTGCACACCTTCTTCATCCACTATCTAGACCAGGATGTTGTTCAACCTTGCACTGTAATTTTCTATGACTAAAGACATGCCCACAAACTGTCGTTATGGCTCAGCTGAAGTGTGAAAAAGTTTTACACAGCAATATCTTGATTGCCCATCTGAACTCCAATTAGAGACATGATGCATTTGCAGCACCTGCTGCAGTCATCAAACATCACCTCTTGAGAAAGTTTCTTTTGTACTATTTGCCCACAAGTGTCTCTCAGTAAGTGTCTCCAGTGTTCCAGACATTCCAGCTTGAGGATCTCCTTAGAAAAATTCCCAAAGAATTTTTCTGCATTGACATACTGAAGAGTTCTTTATAGGGTGATCTCACAAACATGATCCATCCATGTATAAATATGTTAAAGAGTTGACTTCAACTTGCTCAGTGAAGTGTGCCATAAGCTTTTCATCCACATGCTCTTACATGGCCTCTCACTCCCACTTGCACAAGGACAAGCATATATTGTAGTTTTATATATATTCAATAGTCACTAATTTGTGACAATTCATGTCACTTAACTGACCATCAGAGGTAGTGAGAGGGTTGAAAATTTCAGGTCTGTATCCTTTGTTCTGCCTCCTTTGTTAGGTGAAAAAGAACTAGTTGGTTATCCCAGATTTTACTGAACCCATAATTCAGGCTTTCATTCCACTCCTAACATTGAACAGTTTCTAGTAGCAGTAAATTTAAAATTTCTGTGTTCCTTCCTAGTGCAAACGTATCCACTCATTCCTTTTAATTTAAACTGTCCCTCAACAGTGTTGTGAAGAAAACAACACACTATTGCAACACCCATCCCATTTTACGGAAAACAAGCTCTTGTGAAGAATGATCTTCATGTTTACTAAATTCAATTCACACACAAATCACAAACAGGTGACAAATTATCCAAACACAAATCTCCAGTGGTATCAAGCAGGCTTTGTGCGTCTGCCATGGCTTTAAATTGTAAGTAGTGGGAAGGAAAACAAATAACCTTCTCTTACTTCTGTGGCTGCACAGGACAGAACAGAAAAGTGACCTTTGCAACAGAGTCTAATACATTAAGATATTTGAGAAGGAGCTTGTCCTCAGTCCCTCTATAACAAGCCCATTCTTACTAGAAATAGCATTAATATTTTGCAGCCCTGGCTGAGAGATTGAAGGAAGAATATTTCTGAATTAGTGTGCTTGGTGGTTCTCTAACTCTGCTGATTTAGCACATGGACAGCCCAGGGCAGCCCCAGAACATTTCATATATCTTCTCTGAACTTGTTTCAAAGGGTGTTAATCGATCATTGAGGAAGCACTGATCAAGTCATTGCAATCCCCTTGTAAATAAAACAGGTGGTTACAAATTACTTTGCTGAAAGCCTGAAGTATTACAGATTTGGGAAAAAAACCAAAAAACACTTTTGGCCAATGGTTAATAAAGTACCAACAAAATAATTACCTGGAATGAATTATACAAAAGCACTCATATCTGTATTACATTGCCTGAGAATAATAGTTCCTATCAAACTGTCAACCTTTCATAGTAAATAACTATAATAGTAATAGCATAGTAGCAGAGCATTCAGTACAGCAGACTGTTTTCTGGTAGAGTATGTGATGCAAATACAGTAGATTTATGGTGTCATAACTCAGATCAGACACTGGTTAGTGCTTGGTTGGAATTTGAAGGATATATTCACAGGCACAGCATTGTGTTTTTATGCTGGTGTAGCTATGCTAAAAGTAATGAAGCCAGACAAGCATTATTAGATGGGAGTTCCACAATAATGAGTTACCTTTAATGAGATGTCTTAAGAGGCATTTTTATTAAATTATTTTAGAACCAAAGATACATATACTGTAAAAGGCCCAGTTCTGGTTACAGTGTAGATTTACAGCAGTTATTTCAACAACAGTTATAGTTCCCTTTCTATTAAGTATATTTCAGTTGTATTTATCTCTCAGGGGTATTTGATTTCTTACTCTTGTCCTTTTCTCCACCTCCACACTGCATGTTTTCAGTCTATCAAATTTGTTTCTAATGTCTGATAGAGAGTCATGTTTCAAACATTAATACCAGAAACTGCCATAGACACAAAACTCAGGATAATCCTCTTGCAGCACTGATTTTCATTATGCAAAAGTAAAACCATTATGATATAATAATAGCTTTATTTCTTGCAGGAATTGATGCAATTACCATTTAAATCAATGGAATCAACTAGTGCTGTGGCTAAAGCTCATCAAAAACTATTCCCTCTTGTCACAAATGGGTGATTTAGATTGCTGAAAGGTACACTGTCAAAGGTATTAGCAAAAGTGGTTTTAATATGATGTTGTAGAAGAGTGACTTAGCCAAGGTTCAGTGGCAAGGTTCACTGTAGCACTGTAAGGCACAATCATTTGAACAATGATTCAAAACCACTAAGGCACAAATCAGAGTTACCAAGGCACAAACCATAGTTACCATACTAAAAGGTTTTGTATATCAGTCACTTCCCAAACATGTGCCATTGGTAAATGGTCTGTCTGCCTCCAAAAGTAAGCTTGAAAGGCATCCTAGCTGAAGGGGAGACCACCACCATGCAGCCAGGCTGCTTGGCTGGGAGAGCTCAAAGAAGGCTCACTTAGACTGTCAGATTTGTGGAATAAAGTGGCTGGATTGTAGTCAAATTACATGCAATGGGAAAGGTATGCATGACACTCCTTGTACCCACAACTTTCTTTGTTCCTTGATGAATGAGTCTTCAAAAAGCTACCTGCTGTTCATGTGTTAGTTGCATGATGGATGTCCCGAGCTCACACCCATCAATGCTCACTGTGCCACTCTTTGCCTTTGTGGGTCTTCAGAGAACAGACAGCAACTAGAGGAGTTCTCGGCTGGCTGGGCTGTGGCTCAGGCCTTTACCTCCTTCAGAGTCTGAACCAAACTGCCACTAGTTTGGTTAAGGGGTTGATCACATGCATTGCATCCCTTCTATAAGTAGCTAAAGGGAAATTAATTTAATAGCAAACCTGTATGAAACTTTGAAACTTTCCTTGCTTTAATTATTCTGTATGGAATTCAACAATGAAAATACTCAGCAGAAAGTAAAATAAAATCTGCAGAATAAGAACAAAAATTTGATGAATTTCATCTAGTTTAAACCCACTTTTGCATATTTCAAATAGCAAGATTGATCAAATATGTGACTGTGTGATAGTATTGATAGCACTTAATTTATTATTGTAATTAGACTAGATTTTTCATTGTCCTTTTAGATGCATGTTTTCTCAGTCCATAGCATCAGGGCAGACAAGACTGACTCTTCCATTATCAGCCAAATTAGTCTGATTAGGCTTGTCGAAAAGATCAGTAGCTACTCTGACAACTTGCAGCTTGCAGAGTGCACTGGTACAGGATACTACTTAGAAAATAAAGGACAAAACTTCTAATTAATGGCAATGGCTGAAACAATGTTATGCCAGAAATCCTATTCAGCTTACTTTCAAGATCACAAAGATCATGCAAAATTTTGTCTTTTCTATTGCACTTACCATTTGTTGAAATCTTGCTTTCAGTGTCAGGAGAAACATGATGTTCTTCATTCCTAAGACAAATGAATAGGTAAAAGATTGTATTCACTTGATAAATATCAGTGTGAGATGTTTGTACTTGAGCAACCTAAGAAAGTCATTACGGGCACCATACCCGACAGATACTAATTCCTTGTACCTTCCAAAGCTGCAGTAAATCTAATAACCTGTGACTGAAAAAATTGAGAAAGTAATAAAAGCATGCCATGAAATCAAAAATTGTAAGAAACTTCTTGACATGCCCTTTTGTTATATTTAATATATGCAGTAGCACAGTACAGGTGTTTGCTGTTTACCCACTGTTACATGAGTCATTGGAAGGACCTTGCCACCAGCCCCTTCTCCCAATTTTTCATGGCAGTCAATTTATCAGAGGAAGATTTCCTAAGTGGTGTTCAGTGTTTTAACCAGGTTACAGTTTTCTGACTGACTACATAATATTTTTCTAATTATTATTTAAATCCTATCCCATACATATCATATGGGAACCTGCAGAAAATGCAGGCAATGTTATCATGCATTTTGTGTCTCTTTCTAGTAGATTTTCCTGCCTGTAATTGCATTTTTGTAAAACAAATAAGCAAACTAATTTTCTTGAATTCAGATCTATTCCTCTGAATCTGCTCTATATTATTTTGTTTGCAGTGAAAAAAACCTCAGAACTTAAAATCATAAAACTTTTAAAACATTTGTAATGTAAATAATACAATTAATTTACAACCATTAGAATCTTACAGATTTGATTGAAAAGAACGTGAAAATAATGGTTTTTCTCTTCTGTCTCATTTTTAAGCAAAGTATAGGGGATCAGGAATTCTGGGTCCTGTTCTCAGCTTTGATACTGAGCCCACATGGTGGGCAATGTGTCTCAGAAGAATGAATGTGAAGGTAGAACTAGCACCTCTTTCTGAGGCCAGACCAACAGGTGCCTTTCTTTGGCATGTAAGAAAGAAGCATTCCCGCTTTTTTAAACTTACAAAAAATTATGTTTCCCAGTAAAGAAAAATGTCTGTGGAACAACAGGCAATATATTCTTCAGTGAATCTCTTTTACTTTTTTCATTGCACCCTGCCATCTGTCTTGACCTGCCTGAATTCTCAGTCATCATTTAATAAGATAGTCATGGTGTTTGATGGTTTTGAGACGTCAAATATTTAATTTTAATGGCTCAGCTTCTATCAAAAAGGACTGCTTTGCCTCCAATTTAAAAACAAAACAAAACAAAACCACACACCAAACAGTGAATTTAATTAGAGGCAAACAATGCTGTCAGGTCAGGCCAAAAATTCTCTTAGACATGTAAAAAAGTACTTGTCCAAATGAGATTAACTTGTCTCTGATATAATATATTTGACCTTAATATTCAGTATTAGTAGCCTCATTATATTTATTTAGTCTAAGTAGATCAGAATTAGCCCCACAGATTTTGCTAGCCTAAACTTTATGAGCATAGAGTCAACCTCTGAGAGAAGTGCAGAAACAAGGACTGCCAAACACCTACCACCTAGAAGCAAACCTGGGTCCCTTTTAAGGTGAGGATGATGATCACTTATAAAGAATATCACGAGCTTTTTGCTGTACCTTGTGGCTGAAAAAGAAACATCAGAAATTAATTGAAGGAACTCAACACTTTAAATAAGAAGACTGATTAGAGTTTCCACCCATGAATATTTTTGCCAATGTAATTTTAACTAATTTTGGTGGAGCAGCCCTTCTTTTACTTCCCTGTACTTTGGCTGACTCCAGTAAAATTTGGATGACTTGTTGAAGGTGCTGCACTGGGTTTGGTTTGCCCATCATTTGCAACCAACAGTTCCCATCTGTGTGTAGGGAGAATAAGCTTTGGAATAGTAACCTATTATAGATACCAAAGCAGCAGTATGATATGTTGGGAAAGTGGTGGATGGGAAGGGGGTCACTGGTGTTTTCTAGGCAGTCACTGGGACACAAATCTTCTGGAACAGCTCAGGCCAGCCATTGGGTCTGTGCTATGGATTTGAGTCTATCGGCTTAATCATCAAATTCTTAGATTTAACCAAAATTGAGCAATGTCATGCATCACATATTTTTCCTGGTGTGTTAGTCTTTGAAAATAAATAGCTTTAGTTCCCCTAGAAAACACTAATTTCACAGGCTTTATCAGTATCCTTGAGCATCAAAAATGCTGAACGGAAAACTCTCAGAGGAAACATTTTTCTGTTGAAAGTCTTCACACAAGTAAAGAGGTTGCAAATATTGAAAAGCCAAAAGATTGTTATTTTTCCATACTAAAAGGCAGAAATTGTAAATGTTTTTATTTTTTTCAATACAAATTGCAGAGCCACTACCGTTAGACCCAATTATTCCCAAAGGTCTCAATTTTTTGAGAAAATAGAGCTGTGTTACTTAAGAAGATTTTCTGCATGATTAATATCAAAACATGAAAGGCAGATTGAATTTATCCATACATAGGCATTTACACACCTCAAAAAAGGGAAGTTATTTAGAAGGTGATAGAACTGTAATTGCCATTTCAACAAAAAAGTAATCAGTGAGGAATAAAACAAGCTCAGTCTGCCAAAATGAAGATTTGGAAGTTAATCAAATACCAACTTAGCCAGCTTGTCATGCTGCTATGTGTAGCTGAAGTTTCCAAATTGTTGTCTCTATTGATTTCTAAAACTACACTACATTTCTGTAGTCTTTCAAAATGAGCAAGGTGTTTTCCAGAAAGCAATAAATAAAGAATGAAAAGGCTAAATTCTTCTCTGCTTCCTCTTGGCAGGGTTATAATAACCGTTTCTCATCTATCACGAGATTCTGCACCATTTGCAGACCACAATGTGGCCCCAAGTCCAACATTTTGCTTTGCAACTTTTACTTTAAAATTAATGTCTCTTTAAATCCTCATAAAACCCAAATATTATGCACTACTGTGCACTGTGCATTCAAGTAAGTATTAGGCAGGAAAATGTAAAGCAAAAACTGTTTAAAATAGGACCATCTTTTATTGCCATTTCCACCCGAATCGCATTCCCATACCAAGACTTTCACAGATAACAGTTTTAAGCAGATAACTCTACATCCTGTGTATTTAATTGACTGTCTTAATTCATTATACTGTCACCATTTAAATATTCATTTTGCATTGTTTGTCTCATTCCACTCCTGTTTCCTGTGGTTTACCCTGGGCTTTCCCAGTATCTCTGTCTCATGCTATATGTTTCCAACCTCTTCTTCCAGCACTCTCTCCTTCCCATTTCTTTTCTATTTTTTTTTATGTCACTCCATCTGGATGTTCAGTTGAGTAAAAATTCTGCCTCCAAGTACCTGAAACATTTCCGGTTGATTAGACAGAACACTCCTTATCTTGATACCATCATTGCCTACAATTATTTTGCCTGTAATGGGTGCCCTTTGGTTTTTGATACCTATCTAAACTCTAATTTGGCAATAGTGGGAAAGTTTAGTAGGTGCTTTCTGCATAATTAGTTTAAGGGAGTTCTTCTTGTAAGCTCCTACTTTCATATATTTAAAAAACACACTTCTTAAAATGTAGACATACTAAATGGCCTCAGGGTACAAGTTTCAGTAGTTCCTTTATGCATTTAACTGTGTGTTCAAATCTGCACCCTTGGCATTAGCAGGACAGGAACTTTTGCCTTCAGCATTAATACTAATTGGACCACCACCTCACACTAGAGAATTCCTACTTCTCACATCATGCAGAGATTAATTCAGTAGGAATTTTAGTCTACAGCTTTTTTACATCACCCTGTAACTTAAAAGCATCTCCTCTGTAGCATTCAGGATGATAAAGTACACTACCTAGTGTGAATCATGATAGGACTCAGTAAGACTTGCTTCTCATGGAGCAGGCACCATCCCAAGAAGCAGAAAACACGTAGTGATCTCCAATGAGATCCATACCCCTGAGAATTTGCTATGACTATCCACTCATATTCAGGGATAAACAAGGGCGAAATATTTTTTTCTCTGCTTTATTTGGCACTAGATCCCAATAAGGTGTTGAGCTTCTCTCAAGGCACACTGGTATGGGCTGATGGAATTCTGTGGACAGCATCAGGGAGGCCTTACTGCATTTGCATTGGCTTTATCAGCCAAGAGAGAACAGGAAAGAGAGTTTGGTGGGGACATAGTTTCACCATGGAGTAGCAACGTAGGTGCATTCTGGTAAAGACTTCAGGGCAGCGAGTTCTGCAAAGGATGGTTCCCCACCATCCTCTCTCTTCCACATCTCCTGCTTGGAGATCCTGCAGCCCACCCCACACTCTGCAGAAGGCCCAGTGTGTCCAGCTTCAGATCCCTCCCACTGTCACCAGAAACTGTGCTACTAGTCCCCAAGTCTTCTTCTACTGCTATAAAGGACCTTGCAGAGGAAAATTTTGCTGCAAAAGTCATCTAGCAGGAGAAAAACACACAGCCTAAATTAAAGTGGATAGATCCACTTCTTTCCTTCATGGCCCCACTCAAGCTCTCAAATGACAATGGTGACTCTAATCTGAAAGTCATCCCTTCAGTCTCACACCTGACCATCATCTCAACTGCAGTGTGTCCTCACTAGAGCTGTCCCAAAATTGGATCCTGTCTTCACCACTATACCTAAAAGCATTTATCACAATTCTGCCTGGACTCTGAGAAAGAAAAGATATGTTGGTCTAGGGGAAAAATCAGTATCTGATAGGGCTATCTTATTCTTTCTGCTCATTTTTATTGGGCAAACAAGTGAAACAGAGCATTTCAATACAAAGAAGATAGGAGTTTGTTCTCACTGATGAGTAAAACAATCATCCTCACATGCACTCACATAAGTACTAACACTTCAAAGCAATTAAGCTGTTCACTGAGTGGAAAAATGAATCTGTAATGTTTTTAGCAGTTAAAGTATGATTGGCAGAGTCCAAAATATAATGATTAGGTTTCATCATTTGAAGAAAGTTTAAAGAAGGTGCAACTGGTTCTTTTAATTATCCTTTATTAATATTTATCAAATTGTACAATCCCTCTATTTGTTAAATGCAGTGAATACACTATCACTACTTCATTATAAAAAATGTCTTTAGTGCCATCATTTTTGTTTGTCATGTTTTGCAAGGGTTACAACTGACAGCAGAAAATGTGTGATACACATTCACATTTCCCTGCTCACACCTACTGAACTGAGCATTTACATTTCATATGGGGGATTAAACTAAACCACCTATATGGCTGTTAGAGAATTAGAGATTTGATGCTTTAAATCAAGGGACAAAGTGCAAGGTGTACCTCAAATGAACACAGGTGTGAAGTCAATGTGATAGCTAATACAAATTCAATGTTCCTTGGTAAGCTCTGCTCGTTCCTTGTGGTTTTCCACTGATGATGAAGAGTGCTGTGTAAAAGCCAACAAAAGTGCATGCCCCCATGGTACCACACAAACATAAATTGCTGTGTTTTGCACTCAGTGTGAGTTGCCTGCTTAAGAGAAAAGGAGGATATTTTCTTGAGTTAGACATAGCAAATAAACAGAATGGCAATTTGCACTACTACTTTCTGTACCGCATTATGATTTTTCTCACTTTAGGTAAGTATCTAAATCAATAATGGCTAACTAAGTTTTAGCTATTTTGTTGTGTTTGTTTTGTTGGGTTTTTTTTTAATGCCTGCTCTGCAGACAGATTCCATTTTTTATCTCCTTGTCTGTCCAGAAAGTGTATTTCGTAATCAAAAGAAATTATTAGAGATGAAAAAGAGTACGCTATCCTCGAGGACATAAGAGCAGCATCTGTAGACCTGGATTCAGTATTCTCAGTTGTACAGATAACAGTATTAGGAGTGAGCATCAGATGCAATGAAAGCAGTTGTGCTACAATTGCAGTTTGAGCTAGCAAAAGTGTGAGGGCCAGTGTTGGGAGTGAAAGGACAGTGCACCTGCTGCATTTTAATGGAGCTTGTGGTTGTTTTGCAGAAAGTAATGTATGGCAATCACACAACCTACTGCCAAAGCAGTCAGACACCAGCAGAAACCTAGGAAGGTGTCAGGCATCAAGTCTCCTACTCAACAGGAGTCTGCAAGAGATAGATGTGCAATTTTACCAAGCAGTGGTCAGCAGTAGCTTCAGATGCCTCCATTGCAGTTATTAAACTCAGAATTCCAGTCCTGAGAATGGGTTTGTCTGCCAAGGAAAAAGAGACAGGAGAGTAAGAGGAAGGATACTCGAGGCTTTGGGTTTCAAATTCACGTGTATATGTGAACCATCATCTATCCATCCTCTTTTTAGCTGCATTTTCTGAGAATTTTTAAGATTAATGTTATCACAAAAGCCATTCAGAGCAATTACATGTCTGTAAATGATTGTTTAAAAACAGATACATTTTGTCAGATTAATGTCTTCCATATACTTTGGATGCTCTTACTGCTTGTAATTGTTGTGGGGTAAACCATATGGTGAAGTCTGTAACATATTCTGTGGGACTTTTCTTTAAACATTTTCTTCATATACTACAAGGTAAGATGTTCATCATGTACATCTTTTGTGTCATTTAGTCATAGCACATTCCTAATTCTCCCTCCCAAAAACATATGCTGAATTTACACTCTCATATAGTAAGATTTATTTCTGTACATTTAGGTCTGAAAGAAAAGCTTGGTAAAGGAAGTCCAGCACGCTCTTCCCATAAAACCTATGAGAAGGAAACTAGGTATTTATTGGGATGAAGGAACAGATCTTTGTTCTTTTCCCTTTTTCAGAACTGTAAGAAAAAACAAATAATTCAGAGCAGGAAAGAGGCTGAGCTCTGTTTGGATCCAGCTAGCAGAGAACAAAACTCATCTCCTGCAGACAAATAAAGCCCATCTGAAGGAGTTTAGAAAAGTCAGTAGCTCCCCACCACAGAAGGATCACCAGTACGGCTTCCAGGGAAGGGGGGCTGGCACATCCCGTTCTGGAAGGATGGTACCTGCAGGTCTCTACCATATATTGAGCTTGTCTTCTCATAAAAGGCTTTTAGGAGAAATACAGAGTGCAAGATATTCATACTCTGTCATGCCTCATGACTACAAAGCACAGAGCTCAGAGGAACTGGTCCCCTGGCAGGTGATCTGACGGCCAGGCTCTCCCACAAGAAAATGTCCTTTACATGCACAGCATTCTGAAAAATCTACAGATGTAAAGATAGAAATTAGCTAGGCTTTGAGGGGAGGTAAGTTATAAAATCATTAAACTTCTAAAAAGCAAGATGGAAAGCTACATTTTTACTGAATTTTATCTGATTTACTCCATCATTTGTAATTATTATAGTTTAGGGCCCATAAAATGGAACTGCACTTTCATTTAGTGAGGTTTTTTAATATTTTATGTTGGCTTTCCAAAGTTATATACATTGTAATAGTATATAGTAAAAATTAATTTAATCTAGTAGAATTTGAATTCGGCAAAAATGCCAGAAGGATTATAGTAGAACTATAATAAAAGTAGCAATAGTATTTTTTGAAGACTGAAATACAGTGTTATGCCTAAGAAGACTGTTTCCTATAGCTCATGCTCAAAAAGCCATCCAAATAGTGAATAAAGCAGCAGAAATAATTTCAGGTGGAAAATGAACCAATAAATATTCCATAACCTCTCTCCATCTTTTTTTCAGAGATTAGGATGGCAATTAGGACAGTATGTAGTGTTTCTTTGATATTGTCTACAGATGCCAAATCTATATGCTCAGTTGAGTTATTCAGTTCTTAAAATGCATTATGTTGAAATCACACTTTCTAAAGTGGTTTTCTGTTAGAACTACATCAAATGAAAGCCTTAGCTGGCTTAAATGTAATTCAGTTCATCCTTGTTGTGTCAGGAGATTTTTTTATATGTAAGGGGAAAGAAATGAAAAAATTAAAAAAAACCACTAGTCATCATCAGGGTTTTTTAATATCATCAGCACTACCATAAAGCCAGATGATAAACTGCACACTATTCAGAAGAAAGAAATAGAATGAAATTAGCATTGAATTACTCTAGATTAGTCATAGCCCTGGATTCCTGTTGTTCCATGGAAAATAAAAGCTTGGTTCTTTCAGATTTTAATGTTTCTTCTCAGACTTTAACATTATTTGTAGTAAGAGGGAAATAAGAAGTCCATGTACTGAAGGAAGAACGCAGGAATATTTTGGATTGGTGGTGTTGGTAAATTGTTATCACTGTTTCTAACCAACAGCAAAGCAGCATTGACGACTTGGATCCAGATGGTTAGCAATGTTAATGTTTCACAATAGTAACCTAATGAAGCTTTTTAGTGCTGGTGACAGGTAAATGCTTGAAAGGTTTATGACAAGGGAAAAAAGCTTTGATAAATAACTTGAAAATCTGCCTCTTCTTGCTTTCATAATTATTGCTTTTTATAATGGCATAATGGATCGGCAAAGCATAGTTCAATAAAAGGCTAGAAAAGAGGAACTCTCTTTGAAGCTAATAGGATGTACAGTGGGATTTTTTTTCTTACTTCTAAGATGAATAGCTAGTTAAAAACCATTAGGCCTCTCTCAGACTTAAGGGGAGAATTTAAATGTCTTTTTTCTTATAGCTAGTATCTCTAGGGATCAGACCTAAAATAGGGGAGATGAAGATTCTTCTCTGTGCATGTAGAGAATAATAATAGATTCAGGATGTTTTAACTGAAAGAAGAAAGTTCTGGGTTCTCTCACATGAGCTTTTCTCCCTAATCCTGGTTACCTGTGAAGACCACAACCAGAAACCTGGTGCTCTCTTTGCAATGCAGGGGAAATCTGGTGCCTGACTTCTTCAAAGGTCGGGAGCCCAGTCCTGCAGGGACTTGGATGTTTCTGGAAAACCAGATTGTCTGTAAATGGAAATTTTAACAGAAATTATCAATTTTTTTTTTCATTGAAGGAGGTGAAAATTGGCTAAAAATAAATTTTTCAGGCTTTGATCAGAAGTGCACCAGCTTTCGTCAGCTGTTTTCTCTTTTTGAGTTATAAAAGAAGATAGACATCCTCCCCCCAAAAAATAAAAGTGAAGAAAGGAAGAAAGGTTGTCTGAAAGATATTTTTTCCATCTAAAATTTAAAAAACAAAAACAAAAACTTGGGTTGAAAATTTCATTTTTAAAAAAGAAAGCATCTATTTCTGTTATTTTCTACTGCCAGTTTTCCAAACAGATGTGATTAGGAAAGTGTTGTCAGTTTTTCTGTGGGCAGGTGGAGATGGTATGTCTTATGCTCCCCTGCAGCATCACTCAATGCCTACTTGAAGCTGGTAGCATTAATGGGTCACATAGGACTCAGGACTCAGATATTTAGATGCAACCTGGCTCCAGCCTCTGCTGGAAGAATGATCCTCAAAAGTGTTGACTAACACTGGATTTTTGCATTTTCACAATGTGGCTGATAAAGCAACAAAATAAATCAAAGGATATACATTTACAACCTATGGCAGGTACACAAAAACAATAGCAAAACAGACAACAGCAAAAGGGAAGAAACTGAGGAAAGATCCATCAGTCTGGTAACTATAGGCATTGCTGAAAGCACACAGCCAGTGGAAATGGAGTAAGGTATATAAATAGTGTGATGGGACTGAAGCAAAGAATTCTACATGCAATTTATTTAGATTGAATGCTATTATGCAAATAAAGCATTTCATTGCAAAGCAGCCAGGATACATTATTCTATTTCCTGCTGCTAAAATAGGAATTATTCAGCAGTTGTTTGCATAGCATTATTGAGGGGAGGAATACTTCAGCCTCAACAGCTCTTGCTTGATTTGCTGTTATTACTTTGTTCCATACAGTCTAACTCAGGACTGTTGCACAGTCCTGATTGTCCACTGTGGCAGGAACACTATTCTTCTTTTAATCTTTGATGGTTTAAGGTGGGAAAACATTATAGATGTTGATATTTGGTTGATTTGTCAAAAAGTCAAGTTATAGTCCTCTTGGCTCTTTTCCCCAGATGTCTTGGCTTCTTTTTGAGGTTCTGCTGGAAGAAATTCTATGCTTTCTTACTAAAGTCAACATTTCATTTCTCAGTTTCTACAGATCAAGTGATGAGATGTCATGTGTGAACCCCCTGAAGGCTGAGAAGAGAAACTCTGACTTCCCGTCAGAAAATTGTGAACTGCAGTTTCTTACTGGCTGACAACACCTTTGATTCAATTTGTATGAAACTCAATTTACTTATTAAAATGGACATTATTGTTCAAATATTAGAAACTCCATTTCTTATATGTTCTAAGCTGTACAATTGTCAGATTTTTATGGTTTAGATTGTAAATGTGGTTTTCTCTGGCTAATTATTGGTATTATTTTTTTAATTTTGATGTCTTAAAGGCCAATGTACTGTATCATAATAATATGAAGGACATATTTAACAGGTGTGGAAAACACTGTATACAAATGTATATTTCTAAAAGCTATTTTTATGATTAGCACGTTTTACTGTTTTACTATATTTAGAGTCAGGTGGTGTTGCACTTCTTTGTTTACTGCTTAATTCAAACAAGACCATTTTGATCAGTGCCACAATTAAATACATTGTATGGTATTTCCCATTGTTTTATTCAATTTATTTGTCATTGGAAATAATTACATTTGGTAATAGAATAGCTTCTAAAAAGTGAAAATGTCAAAATAAGAGAGCAATCCTTGACAAACTGTAAATTGGATCCTTCTGTAAATCCCTTTCTTCAGATAAGCACTCTCTGTGATGCCATTCCTCAGACAGTTGTTACAGCTGTTCTTGCAAATGTCTAAAGGCAGTTTGTTGTTACCGTATGGAAAGTCAGTCAGTCTCCTGCCTAGCCAGGAAAATTACTTATAGCCTGCCAATATTTGACAGCCTGAGTTAGCCTACTTTTTACTTTTTGGGTTATTTTTTGGCAGTAGTCTTTCCACCCACAAACTCCTAAGGCCCTTCTAAAAGCCTGAAGTTTGAATAATTAATTATTACAGATGTTGCAGGGGGAATCTCAGTATAGAATTTCTTAATAAATCATATTTCCTTTCAAGGAGAATGGATGCATTATTTCTCTTGTGTTACTACTGAGACATTAAAGGTATCAAAGCATATATGATATGGGCACAAGGACTTCTCTAATAAAAGTACCAACTTGTTCACCATCCCAAAGTCAGACCTCTTTAGCACTGCAGATGACATGAAACAAGGAATATGTATTTATTCATCTACATCTTTATGCGAGTGGTACTCATATAGAAAGAGACATGTCTTTAAAGTGATTGCAGGATTAATAACTTATTTAGTAGCTACAACCTCCCAAGAGGGAGAGGTATTAATTTAGGAAGTATCTTACACAGCCAAATGGGGTGCAGACCCGGTTGTGTGCCAGTCTGCAGCGTGGAGCCCTGACCCCTGAGCTCCATGACCGGGGTATTTGCTATTTGAGCTCATCCAGCACTACAAAGATGAACTCTTGCCTTGCCCTTTCAATTGCTCTCTGTAGCTGAGAGCAAGAGAAAAAAAAAAGGTACCAGAGAGACTTTTGAAAAGATCAAACTTTAAATTTCTGTTTTAAAAAGCAGTTTCTGACATGACAGGTTCACCTCAAGTAGTAGGGGTGTAAGAGGGCCCACCCAGAGCTCAAGGTCTCTGGTCAGGTTTCCACCATGGGGACCATCATCAAAGAAGGACTAATATTCTTCAAAAATTTGGAAGAAAAGCATACATTTGAATTTAATTACCTATTAGTGAGTGAGAATTTTTTTACTAGGCAGCTATTCTCAGTTACGTTTGTGTACCTTATATTTAGCTTGTCTGTTGTGTGTGGAGTTACATGGTTTACATAAGTGCTGAGTAGTACCTATCTCCTTAAATAAGGAAAGACTAGTATAAGTAGTTATAACTGAGCATAAAGAATTGCAGCTTCAGAATTTATCAGGGCTGACTCTCCCAGAACAGTGCAGCAAAAAATGTTACTCCTGTGTAAGTGAAATGTTAGGTCAAATCAGAGGGTGAAATAATTCTCTACTTTCTATCTCTTAATATAGGTTATGAACATTTTTAACTGTAAAAATGCAAAAAGAATTGCCATCTTTGGATCTCTGTCTTTGGCTGATAGTTAAAAAAAAAAGAGCTCCAAACTTTAGCAGCTCAAGGGGCATTTGTCCCATTTAAATCACATAAACTGTTGGCTGACTTAAAAGATGCAGAATATCATCCAAGGAGATCAGTTCTGATATTGGTGTTAATAAACTAGATATGAGAAACATCTAGGTATATTGTCTCTTCACCACCTCCATTCCAGATGAGCTAACACTCGCAGAAAGCACTCTTAGAGTTTTACACTTTCTTTATGATCATTACCCTTAGATTATAAACTCACAGAAATGATTGCACATCCATAACGTTGACACTGCTTCACACCACAGTTTCAGTTCTGAATATATTTTGAACACAGAAAAGGTCACCTCTGATAACACCATGAGACACTACTTCATTTGCAAGCCAGAAGATTGTTGCCCCATGTAGTCTATTACTAGTAAGGTTTCTCAACGGCATGTTTGCTTAAAATCACTCCAGGGGATGCTGGTGGCTTTGAAAGAGCTTAATAGTTCTCTGCTGTCCCTGTATGCAGTATGCTCAGTGTTGTTTGCCATCACTACCTGTTACTTGTTTGACATGAGTTTTGTCAGCTGTGGGGTTTGTCAGCATTGCTCATCCCTTGCAATATGGAAGAATAGGAAACAAAAGATCTTGTCAATCAGTTTGGACAGTCAACAGAAGAGTCTTATAAAATCCTTTTTGGACAGTCCTGAATCAAACCAGTTCATTTTCTACACAGACCTATATGCTCTGTGTATTTCAGATATTTGTTTCAAACATGGGCAGCTGCATGAATGGAAAATATTTACTAAAAAGCTTTAAAGTTTGGATCAAGAAAAAATATTTTTACTTTTGTAAACTCTTGTAATACATATTGTTGCGGTTCTTATTATTTTTCCTCTGTAGATCCATTTTTAGTTCTGAAAAATCACTGTACTTAAACTATGTAGATAACTATAATCTTGTTAGCAGTCATATTTTTAATTGGTGCCACTGAAATTTAGAATTAAAACATTCAGAGTTTGCCCATTAGAGCAGATTGATGGTTCATTACAGTTTTCTTTAAAATGTTGTAACATAATTTTTACATGTCTGTAAATAAATATTTTCTCTGATTTATGCACTAATTCAGTTTTGCAATTTCTTCTCTTAAAATGTGATTCTTAAGACACTTTCCAGGAAAAATGTATTTCTCTCATGGAAAAATGGAATTTAAAGCTCTGTAGTACAACCATCCTTCACAAACTTCCAAAGCAGACCAAACAGAAACAGGTCATTCATAATATTAAGTACTAAACTTAAGTGAAATGAGAAAAGTGTTAATCTTGCTATCTTTTTAATAGTTTGAGAAATTTAAGCACCAGTACTAAAAATGACTGACAAGAAATGTGACAAACTTCCTGAAAAGAGGGAATTCTTCAGTGAGATGAGAAAGAGAAAGAGGGAGGCACAATGGGGATATTTCATTGAATTTAAGAAATGCATTTTCTTAATCTTGGAAGCTTCTAAGTTTCATGTATCACTAAAGCATTATGAGCATAATTTATGAAAATCATGTTAAAAATAATTATCATTTTCTGCTCAGTATCCAGATGCATTTTTCATTCATAGTACCCTATTCCATTCACAAGGTGTTGCTATGCAGGCAAGCTAAAGAAAATTGGTCCACAAAGTCTATGAGAATATTTTTAAATTATATTAATATTCTTGGGAAGCAAGACTATTTTGAAATATAAGGTAAAACCAGCACAATGTGACAAGTTAGTACTGCAGCTCTGAGCATTTCTCAGCAATTAAATGTTCTGGCCACAAGGATGAGAGAGAAAGAGACAAAAAAGGCACTTGTGTACAGCAGTTACAGCCCTACAGCCCAGGTTACAGCTTACAATCCATGCCCTTAAAACAATCAGCTCTGGAAAACTGGTAAGAAAATCCTCTGAGAATGTTTAGAAAAAACAGAGTGCTACAGGGAATACATAGTTGTTGAGTTTTGGATGGTGGAATAATAACTCACTTGAGACAAAAAGAGCTTGAAGTTTTAGGCTTGCTATAATAAGTACTTTTTTCTGATTAACCCCTGAAAGAAAGATTGGTGTTTCACACTTGTGCAAACAGAATTAATCCACAAGTATCACACTGTATTTTAACAGAAAACTAGTTCACAGAGCATCCATCCCATATAAATCCCACTAACCACGCAAAAAATTATTTCTAAAGACTACATTTAAATCTTTCTGATACTGTCCTGGCTACATAACTTAGCAGCCTAAGGTAACAGAGAAAAAATTTTGCATAACCACTCTATTGGTGTATTACTATATGTGAATATATCTATGGTATGTAGCTATGCATATGCAGAAATATATCCTTCCATTGCTTTGTGCTTTAGATAATTTGAGCTAGAGACAACAAAGGTTGTCAACTAGTTGACAACCAAAGTTATGTAAAATAAGAATCAAACTCATCCCTGCTGATAGTCATTAAATAAGTACCTTCAATGTCTACTCCAACTGGATTCTTAAGCAGAAACTGTGACCAGTGTTCATTCTATGAGTAGCTACAGCAGCATTTAGCACATTATTTACAGGAAGAAGAAATGATATTTCTGCTGCTACTATTGCTGCTGCAGCAGGACCACAGTGGAACACAGTGGAGGAACAGAGGATGTACAGCATGGCAGGGCTGCAGTTTGAATGTGGTGCTGAGATCTGAATGAGCATTGAAAGGATTTACCTCAGTAGGACTGAGGAAATTATTGAAAGGGGATGTTTGCACTCGTACTCATTTTACATTTGAACAAACCTCCCCATATACTTATTTATTTTCACATCTCTTCCAGCATGCCATGATTTTGATGATTCTTTCAAGGGGTAAGCCTCAAAATTTTGTGATTTTGGTCAAACTCACTGAGAATTCAGCACTTAGCAATAAGTAGTCAGTCACATTAAACATTCACCCCTTTTTCAGAATTTTGGCCTTGGTGATTAATCCACATGGCAAGGGAGGGATTTCATAAATACCTGTTTACTTGAGTGGTCACATTAGCTGTAAATCTATGCTTCCATTGATAGAAAAACTACAGATCATCGAATGGTTTTGGTTGGAAGGGACCTTAATGATCACCCAGTTCCAAGCCTCCTGTCCTGGGCAGACTTTCACAAGACCAAGCTGGCCTTGATCGCTTTCAAGGATAATACATCCATAACTTCTTTGTGGAACCTGTCCCAGTGTCTCACCACCCTCACATCAAAGAACTTCTTCCTAATATCTAGGAAGATAGAAATATCTAATACCTTTTTTTTTTCCTTTACTTTCCTTTTGGTTTTTTCCACCACGCAATGTTTTACATTCTGGTCTCCATCAGTAATCTACATTAAACAAGAGGACACCTTTTTATGTAATGTGTAATATCAAGCAAATCAACAAATCTACAGCAAATTTAGTATTTCTTAGTTCTATACAGGACAACTTTCAGTGATGTGTCAGGAGTTTTACTGTATTTGTGATGACATGTTGCATTACCTGTAATCAATGTACCAGTGTATGAAATTGTGTTTTACAAATCTATTCATTGAGCACTATTATTTAAGGCAGCAAGCTTCAGAGAGAAAGTTTATCAGGTCTTGTCTCAGGAACATAAATGTGGTTTTTGACAGCAAGCTATAAAAAATCAATTGTGCTGATTTCAAGGATGAGTGACCTTGAAATTTGCATACTTCTGCAATTACATGAGGATCATTTGTAAGTGAATTGCAAGCTCTGAGTGATTTTTTTGGTAAGCTAACAAGGTGGGGAAACAGTCATCCAGGAGTGATACCAGCTTGTATGGGCCTCATTCTGGTCAATTTGTTCCGTACTGGATTTGGATGATTCAAGTCATGTCACATGATAGAAGCAGACAATCAATAACAGCAATAAGAAAAATAAGAAAAATCAGTGCCCAAAGAATTGGATATGGGCATCCATGTAGACAAATGACATTGCTGCATTTTGTATCAGATGTAAACTTAAGTTCAAGAGAAGCTCCATGCAGTGCAGAGCTGCAAAGAGAGCGCATCTGCTTCTCCTGCTTATTCAAGGGAGTGAATAATCCAAGCAGATATCAGACTTCCAGTAGCTTCCTCAGACAGCACTTTTCAAAGTTGTCTTTATAGGGGACAAGTTCAAACTTTTTCCCACCACCTTAACCCCCCACTTTGGTGCATGGTTTGTCTCATATGTTAAACCACAAGTATTTTCCAGGAGGACAAAAGCAGTGAAGTGGTCTCCTCCCAGGAATGAAGAGTGTGACTGAATGGGTCTGTGCACACCTACACACACACAACCCATGGACCTGCAAACGGAGGAGGTCCCATCTCCATGTTCAGGGCTAACTCCTTGAGGGCTGAAGTTGCAAGAGGCTGAGTTTGGAGGACTAAAACTCTCAGAGAGTTTATGAGCTCCTCTTAAATATTGTTCTAGAGATTGTTTTTCATCTGCAAACCTCAAGTAGTCACAGAAGAAGTTTGAATCATTTCTTAGCTTTAGAGAAGGGATGTAGGACATGGAGAGGTCATTTAGCTGTCTCACAGACTTCTCCTGCTGGTAACAGCAAGAAGCTCAGAGGACTACGCAGGACCCTGGCCTGGCCCTGGCCTGGTAAAATCACTACAGATTGAAAGACACTGGTGTAACAGTTGATCATATCTTTGTGTTTTCTTATGGCCAAAGTTCTTAAACTAAATATTTCACATCAAGCTGGGTATAAATTTTCACTGTTGTGAATAATCAGTATAGTAATGAAGTTTAAATCATAAATCACATTTTCCTTTACAGCAAATTCCCCAATAGGGATGGTTATAAGTTGACAGTGTTAACCAGGTTTTGGAGCAAATACACTGCAAAAGCAAAATTATTTCAAGCTAAGGTGGTGCCTTTCAGCAATGATAATCAGATTTCAGTAGTCTCCATAGCAATGCAGGTGAAAAATTTAGAAAAGCATGAACATATTCAACAGCAAATACAGAAATTCATAAAATTAAGAATGCACCCCACCGAGGATTGGTTTTCAGGGATGCTGAGAAAATTAGGCTCACATTTGTGACTGAAAAGTATAGGGTTTTCTTACCACGAATCACTTTAATTGAGCAAGGATCATGCTACTGTAGCATGTTGCCTCTCAGAAAAAATATTTCTGCTTCCATATTCTTTGCAGATATTTTTGGTTTAAACAAACATAGAAATCGCTGAACTATGAATTTTAGTATATTTTCTCTTTGAATTTAGGCAACACTGCATGCTTTAGTAAATAAAAATCTCCGAATCACCTGGCTGGGAGGTTAAGCACATTTACACAGAATACCAGAGAGTGTGAAGGAGACCTGTAAGCAAGTAAAGATCTGAGCTGATAAATCTAAAACTGAAGCCTATAGAATCACAGAATCAACAAGGCTGGAAGACACCTTCAAGATCATTTGTCCAATGTCAACACAGCACCATCATAATTACCCGTGTATCCTCAGGGGCCACATCCAGGTGCCTCTTGAACACTTTCAGAGATGAGACGCCACCACCTCCCTGGACAACTTATTGCAATGCCTAAGCATTCTTTCAGTGATTTTTTTGGTTTCTAATATCTAATCTGAACCTCCCCTGGTGCACTTTAAGGCCATTTCCTCTTGTCTTTTCACTTATAATATGGCGGAACAGACCGACCCCTACCCCACTATAATCTCCTTTCAGGTGATTGCAGAGGTGATTGAGGTGCTACCCTGAGCCTCCTCTTCTTCAGACTAAACAACTCCAGTTCTCTCAGTTACTCTTTATAGGACCCTTCACCAACTCTTTTGCCCTTCTCTGGGCCTGCTCCAGCACTTCAATGTCCTTTTGGAAGTGAGGGGCCCAGAACTGGACACGGCACTTAAGATGTGGCCTCACTAGTGCCAAGTGTAGCAGGACAATCACTTCCCTAGTCCTGCTGGCCACTATTTTTGACACAGACCAGGATGCCATTGGTCTTCTAGGCCACCTGAGCATGCACTGGCTCATGCTCAGCTGCTATTGATCAGCACCCCCTTTCTGCTGAGCAGCTTTCTAGCTACTCTTCTCCCTCCCTGTAACGCTGCATTGGGTTGTTGTGACTCAAGGGCAGGACCTGGCACTTTGCTTTATTGAACCTCATGCAGTTGTCCTCAGACCATTGATCCAGTCTGTAAAAATCTCTCTGTAGAGCCTTCCTGCCCTCCAGCAGATCAACATTCCCACCAAACCTAGCTTACATGAGCACATGTGCCACCAGCTGAGATTTTTCAGCCTATCCACAGTTCCAAGCAGGGCTGAGACTTTCTCTGCATCTACTGGTGCAGATGTGCCTCAGTTACACCTGACACAGCTGGACAGGAGGATCTCCAGAAGGTCCCTTTCTACCTCAGAAATTCTGTGAATTCTGTGATGCTGTGACTCCATGCTATCATAAAGTGACATACATAAAGTCTACATTAAAATGATGCTGAAGGTGCATAGGGAGCATGCCAGAATCAGCATGTAACACCCATCTTATGTATATTCTCCATCACAAGAATCTCTTGTCTGTACTTAAAATATTCTCATCATGATCACTTATTGAAGCAGGAACCTTTTTTCCTAGTAGAGTCCTGCAGTTGCTGAAGTCATGCTCAGCTTGCTTTCTCTCATCCTATTCAGGATGAACATTCATTCATAGCCATTGAATGCACTTAGTTCACACAAAAAGGACCAGCTTCAGCTGGAAAGAATAAGAAAGTCCTGTCTCAGAAAACTCTGCAGCCCTGCATCAGGGAGGTTGTAGTTGTAGACTCAGGGTCTGTGAAGCGGTGAGGGGAGCTAGTCCTGCCTATTCCATCTCTGAATTGTCTGTGCTATGTAATGAGCTCCTGGAAAAATAAGAGCTACAAGAAGGGTGGGATTGGGTAAGCACTGATCCCATCTGTTCCTACAGAAGAGAAATATTCCTGAGATCCACTGTCAGATGAATCCCAAGAAGACAGGCCATACATTGTTTCAGGGAAGCAAACAGCAAATGGTAGTGGCTGAAGGGCACTGCAGAAAGAAAAACAAAGGGAAGACCCAGAGGGAGAGACCAGCAAGACGTTGCCAAGGAACCAGTGTTTGGCCCAAGGAACACAATACAGGAGTGTCTCAGGAAGAACAGCAGAGCTGTTGAAAGGCAGAGTGAAAGGTTATCCTGTTGCCAAAATGCTATCGGATGAAAATCAATGTTTTGTGCATGATCCAGAATAAAATACTGAAACACACACATGAGATAATCATACCAAAAATAAAAGGTAGGGAGGGTTCCCGTGTACATATGGATGGAGTGTGGGCGTGAGCTATGTGAACAGGGCACACAAAGTTATTCGGTCTATGGCAACTCAGCCCAGAACCAGACTGAGCATTTTCTTGCTTCCTAAACCAAAGGACTATGGGCAGGACAACAGCTGAGGGCAGGCTCCAAGGACAGTGAGATTGAACTGAGGCATCTATATACCACATAAGTTTTCCAGTGGTTGTAGTTTTCATGGTTTAGAGAAGTACTGAGAGACCACAAGTCCTACTGGAGTCAATGGCAATACCACACACTCAAGTCCTCAGGAAGCCTTCCTTAGGATCCCAAAACAGACACACCAAGGATGCCATTTAGATGACTAAACACAGATGTTTAGTGCCACTTTAGATCCCCCTTTAGATTCTCCACAAAGAAATAAGGCTCATAAAGTCCTGACCATATCTGCCAGTTCCAGGAACGTGTTTCAGTTACTCGGGACTTACGCAGACTCTAAAAACTTCAGTTTTGAGAAGGATGTAAGTTTTTGAACCATTTCAAGATTTATAGATGTTTATGCTGCTGAATAAGAGTTCCAGTTTTAACTGTGATGTTTTTATAGGATGACTGGGGGGGAGATGCTAGTTAAAAAGGGCCAAGGTAGCAAGGGATAGTTTTGAATACATCTTCAAACTAGAATCTGTAGCTGTGTAATTCAGATTCATGTCAGCAAAAGTTTCCAAAAATCTGCTCATATAACAGAGAATTTCTTGTAGGAGCTCATGGAAAACTGGAAACTAGGTTGGACAAAGCTTAAAAAAAAGTAAGTTGGCAGCAAAAGTAAATCAAAGTTATTGGTGAGTCCTATAATAGTTAAGTAAACTAGGAACTGAAATCCTGATCTGGTGTAACCCACTGAAAAAGTATTAGAGATAGCATGTGCTAAATTATCCTTTTATCACGCATGAAAGAACACCAGACTGTGGCACCTATTATTACCATTAGATGAATATACTTTAGTCACACCTAGTCTCAATTATTGCCACAGTACAAGCTGCAGCAGGTGACTGCAAAATATACCCCAGCCTGTGCCATCTTTGTACTGCTGGGCTCCCAATTAAAAGAAAATTACTGAAGGCCCATTTTCTCAGCTTAGCACTGTAGGAACTTGAAAAATAAGAATAATTTCTCACCATGAACTGTGAAATGAACATAAAAGTGCTGTAGACTTCTTTTTTTTTTCCCCTTTCAATTACAGGTTCACCTCTGGTTCAGAGTTAGAGACACTTTGCTCAGTAGTTACACCAAAGCAGCCCTGCAACCCATCTGCAAACCTGTCTGAAAAGCACTGAGCCCCGGCCAACAGAGTCATTTTCAGGGATGGGAGGATTGAGCCCCAGGGGCAATCCCTACCATGAGGGCTCTGGCATCCTTAGAAACACCTTTGTTTGTCCTTCTGTTTTAGTAGAAGCAGAATGATGTAAAGTGGATAACTATGGTTTCATACAAACTTGTACATGAAATGTACAAATGAGGTTCTTTTTTTAATATATAGAGATCTTGTGCACTCTTTCTGTTGTGAAGTAGTACTCTGGGTCTTTCTCTGGCTGTCACAGGGACATCCATGTGGAAGAGCATGAAAAAGCAGGTAGGAAAAAGGTACAAGGTTTTCTCTGAGACAAGGGCCTTTTTTTTTTTTCCCAAAGACCTACCTATTCTTATATTAGTACTACATTGGTAATTCATGACCACAAGTGTTCTTGTTTTCTATACTGCCTTGGTAAACTTTTTTGTACTGTATACTCATGCTTATATACTCACATATCTACTGCAAAAGTTTCTGTTGAGACCACCATCAGCTAAAACAGCATTAGGGAGAGCAGTTTTGAGAAGGATATAACAGTTTTTGAACCACATGCAGCTTTATAATTTGAGTAAAAAGCAAAAATACAAATGCAGAAATGCAGAGCTTTTGCATTTCTTTAAAAGCTTTTCCTCAACTCCCAATTTCACAGAGTTCTTCTTGTCTAAAACGGAGGGTTAACACTGCAGTATCTGAACTACATTCACTGAATTATAATTATCAAGTTGTTTGTTTCTTTGTGAGTTAGGTAACATAAACCAAGAGCTGGTATAGCATTCATAAAGGGATTAGCCATTCTGTGGAAAATGAAAACTTCAAGAGTGTTTGAACAGCAATAGTTCTTCTTTTAAGAAAGGCATACACTTTTTTCTCCAGTGCATAAACACTGACAGCACAAAGGGAATGTGGAAACAGGTTATTCCATTAATATTTACCTGGGGATTTTGAGCACCTCTCTCTGCACCCTTGAAGTGCAACATGATCAGAGACTGTATAATAGGATTTGATAGAGGCAAGCTGAAGCTTAAAAGACATGAAGGAGAGATAGACATGTTACAGCTGTATCTTTTTAGTGCTACTGAGTCTGTAATGACTCCTCCACAGCGTAAGTGAGAGAATACTATTGTGTTTCAGCCTACACTGAACTTCCCATGCTTCCAAGAAGTACAAATACACTGCTGGTAACTCAGGAGGTGAAACTACACCAGCATTTCCTGCTTCTTTGGAAGACAAAAAGGCACAAGAATATCTCATATTCTCAGGCTTAGCTAAAAGACTGTTGCCCACACCACAGCACTACAGTCTGGTTTCTTATACTTACAATTAATCTAGTGGTAATTCCTAGCTGTTCTGTATATTGCTATTAGACTAGGCACACTGGAGGCTTCTGGCCTGCTGTGATTAGGCATAATGTGATACAGATCTTATTATCAGCATGACAACGAGAGTTTTCTGGTTGAAACAGCATAGTTTTGCACTCAGTTTTGCAGTGATTCATCGTATTCTAATGTATATGGGCTGCACTAAATCATAAGTGGAATTAATGTACTTATTCTGAACTAAAAGTTACTTTTCTGAGAATTGTAAAGAGAAGGTGTTAATCACTTCATGTGTTTTAATTTAGTGATGAAACCTTAAATGAAAGGCAATGTATCAGACCTTTGCTCTGTCCCAATTATCTGCCCATTGATGAGCCTGCATTCATAAGCCCTGGCAAAGGAAGAGAATTTGAGAAATTCCAGCTAGATTTCTTCTCTGTGTTGTTTAGTGTTGGGTTTGAGGACTGTATGTCACCAATTCAATACAAGTGAAGGTTTTTGTCCAAAGGAAGTCTTTTAACATATTATTCTTCAGAGAAACCTGTTGAACCACAACATTGAGGCTACACGATATTTTTAAGGCAGTTGACTTAATCTGGTGACTATCACCCAGGGAGGAGCATAAGAAGGGATTAGACTTACAGCTAGGACTTCTAGTGGCAAGTTTCAGTCCTCTAGGGTTTTTTTAGGCTAAAAAAACCCCATTAGTTCAAACTAGATCAATCTGATACCTGCGAGTGAAAGGAAGTTCCACCGCTGAGGACTATCCCAGGCAGCAGCAGTGCTGTCTAGTGCCTTACATCCTCCACATTTGATCTTGTGGAGTGTGTTAAATTAACTGACTGAGTTCATGGAAAGAATCTTCTAATTTTAGGAGAGGATGAGCATGACATTGCTTGGGGTTTTTGCAAGGTCAGACTTGCAGCTTGCTCCCAGTTCAAGTGCACAAGGAATTTTTCTGATCTGGCATCAGGTGAAGATGACCTGCCAGAGTTTTTTATTGCCTTTCAAGCTTAATTCAAATAAGTTACCTCAATCTGATGCAAACAACTATCCAGTAATTAGAAGTGCAGAACAGCACGGACCAGAGGTTAAGCTATCAGGTTTTCCTGGGCTTACTACTAAGATGATGCCACCAGGGAGTCAACAGCCAAGAAAATTTTTTTTTAAACTGTGTTCATATTCTTTATTTGCAATTTCAATTACATGCTTTGCATATACGCCCCTTCTGTTTGGTGTAGATAGGCCTGTATTTTCATACTTGAATGTGAAAGCAGTTTTGTCACAGTACTGACTGTTTACAAAATTTAAGTGTTTAAAAAAATGCAGATAAAAATATATTTGAGACCTTTTGGATGACTTCTGATTCTTGATTCTGCAAGCCCTTCAGTTAGGGAGATATACCTAATTTTTAATCCTGAATCTTCCCAGGTCCTGTCCTTTCTAGTAATTCAGTATACTAAAGTCTAATACTTCCATAAACAAAAATTCACTCAAAGGAAATCAGACACCAACTGCAACTCTTCAAGCTCAGATTTTCAGAGAAGCCCAGAAAAGTTTGATTCTTCCTGACATATTGTAGCAGATGAGCATCTAATTCTTTAACTCCCTTTAGAAAAATATACGGTGCGAGGTAGGTTTGGACTACTCTTAAAAAAAAAATCAAACTTTCAGACATCTATTTACTTGCTAAAATGAGTTCAATCTCTTCTCCATTTAGTAAACAAACAAAAGAAATATCTGATGCAATCATCACAACTGCTTTACTGTTGACTCTGGTATTTGTGAAGCATTTCTGGGGAGTGAATGTTGTTTATGAATAGTTTGATTTTTCAATACACAACTTCATTTTCTCTCACTCTTTTTAATTCTTCTTGATTTTGCATATTTTCCATTATGGTAAAATTGACAGTCTTTGAATATGCCAGATATAATGACACTATTAAATGGCATTTATAAGCATCACTTTATTTGGAATGAAATCACCAAAATATCTGTTGAGTTTATAACTGGGAAAGCAGAACTATTATTTCTTTCCAACATAAAAAGTATTTTTTATCTAAGCAAAGACTTATAGCAAGTGGAAGTTCAATATCATGCCTGTCAAAATTACACTCTGTTTAGACCAAAGAGAAAATATTTGAAAGGAAGTATTAAATAGTGAGAAGTAGTTATGTGTAATAACTTTTCTAAAATATTTGGATTTCTCCTTTCAGTCTCAGTCACTTTTCTAAGTGCAGTATCCTTTCAACTTCATATCCAGTTTGCAATTTAAAGTCTGAAGCAGCCTTTGAAGTATGTAATTTATAGCAAAAAGCACAGGCACAATACTACTTCTTTTTCTCCCCTGGTGAACTGAAGGAAAAAAAAAACATTGAGACCCCTGATTGTGCACTTAGACCTGTATGGAAAAAGTGTTGCCTAAATCCCTACAGTGAAGGAATGATAAGAACATTTATTCAGTCACAGGTAGAGTCATATTTACAACTATTCTGCTTTTACTGCTGATATGCAGTCCTCAAGATACAACTATTTTATCTTAATAACATCATGTCAATATATAATATCTTAACAAATCTTATCTATGTTATGATAGCTGTTTTGCTAGGAAAAGTGTTGACTTCACTTGGAAAAAGCAGGCAGCAGTCTGCTTCTCAAAGGTGCTATAAAGCAAAATATATTCCTTCTCCCTCTGTCCTCCACATAACATTGCATATACTTGAAAACTCAGAGGTCATGTTTTACCTCTAGATAGATTTTCTGCATTGCTAGCTTCTGCTGCTTTCGAGGATCTGACAGCTTCCATAAAACAAGCCTGATAATACCAGAGGAGAATTTCTAAATTATTGAAGTTATATTTAGAGAGAGCAGCAGCATTACTGGGTTTTCTCAGAATTTATCCATATAGACTACATGTAGGTCACAAGTGGTATTTCCCAGGGCTCAGTACTGGGGCAGCTGCTGTTTAATATCTTTATCAATGATCTGGTTGAAGGAATCAAGTGCCCCCTTGGGCATTTTGAGGATGACACCAAGTTGGTGAAATGTTGATCTGCTGGAGGGTAGGAAGGCTCTGCAGAGGGATCTAGACAGGCTGGATCAATGGGCCATGGCTGGTGGTATGAAGTTCAATAAGGTGAAGTGCTGGGTCCTGTACTTGGGTCACAACAACCCTGTGCAGCACTACAGGCTAGGGCAGAGTGGCTGGAAAGCTCCTCAGTGGAAAAGGACCTGGGAGTGTTGGTCAACAGCAGCTGAACATGAGCCAGCAAAGTGACCAGAAAGCCAATGGCACCCTGGCCTGTGTCAGCAATAGTGTGGCAGCTAGACGAGGGCAGGGATCAGTTTGGAAAAGACCTCTGAGATCATCGAGTCCAACCTATGACCAAACACCGCCTTGTCAACTACAAGATGGCACCAAGTGCCACATCCTGTCTTTCCTTAAACGCCTCCAGGGATGGTGACTCCACCACCTCTCTGGGCAGCTCATTCCAATATCTAATCACCTTTTCAGTGAAGTATTTCTTCCTAATGTCTAACCTAAATCTTCCCTGGAGTATCTGCCCATAAGACTATGTTCTCTTGTCCTGTTGCTGATTGCCTGGGAGAAGAGAGCAACCCCCACATGGCTACAGCCTCCTTTCAGGGAGTTGTACAGAGCAAAAAGGTCTCCCTTGACCCTCCTTTTCTCAGGCTGAACAACCCCAGCTCCTTCAGCTGCTCCTCACAGGACTTGTGCTCCAGACCCTTCCACCTCTTTGTCTTTCTCTGGACATCCTTTAGCACCTCAATGTCCCTCCTGAATAGAAGGGTTTAGAACTGGATACAGGATTTGAAGAGACACTGGAGCAGTGAATGTATCATTATTTTATACGATGTATGGATATGAACATGGATTGCCAACAAAAATATCAGGTTTGATTCCCTAGACTGTACAATGCATGCACATGTGATTTGGTGGAACTGAAGACAACATTGTCTCTTCTGCTTGTAATAATGACACAAAGAAGCAAGGACAATGTAAATAGGTTTTTCTTCTTCCCTTCCCGTGCATCTCTTCTTGTTGTTATCAGAATAATAAATAGCTGCTCTTTCCAGCGGCTTTTAAGTACTAATTCCACAAAGAAGGGTGAAATGAGTTTCCCAAGGAGAAAGTTGCTTAAAGTCAAAGCTATGGTTCCAGGCAAAATAGTATACTGAAGTGCTGCTTTGTGCGCTGTTATCTTCTCTTTCAGTGTATGTATCTGAATTAAACCTAGAAATATTTCAACATTCTCTGAAGTCAGTGGATTGATATTTACATTTGCTGCATATTTTTTTGCAGAACTCTTTGTGGCCCACACACTACCCAGTACCAAAAATGTGGTTATACTGCCTCCTGAACAATGACAGAAGGAAATGTTATTGTTAAACACATATTATAATATTATAACCATGTTGGATGTATATTTATAACCTAATTTTTGTTCTTCTGTGGTACTTCGCTGCTGTTTCTTCTTTCCTTGTAGTATTTAGTGGTAATTTCAAATGATACAAAAGATATAACTATCCTGATAACCAGGATGCTTTTTCATGCATTTTTCTCTGTGTAGGTGTTCTTGTTCTTCAGATCTGAGAAAGTGTGAAAAGCTACAAAATGACCTTTCCCAATTCATTTAAAAGAAAAAAAAAAAAAGAGAAAGAAAAAATCAAACATAAGTGATAGACAAAATTCACACCACAGCAAAAGGAAGGAAAACCATGCCAGATATTTTTAAACTTTTAATTTTTCAGCTTTTGTGAAATGGGAAAACATGTCTAAGACCAAGAACCATAAATGAGTTTCAGCGGGCTTGTGTGATTTCAAGAGTAAGAAAACTGAATTAGACTATGCCAGTTATGCCTAATAGTAGGGAGAGAGGGTTGGTTTCTTGGCTTTCTTTCTGGATCCTGATCAAATTTATGCAACTTTACAACTGCAGCATCTGAAAATACAGAATAGTCTTTATTTCCTAAGGGTTGTCTTGGAGGTGATGTAAACTTCAATTATTTCTTATCAGTCTGAGAACATCTGGAAAGTGGAGACATTTTTCTCAGGGGAGAGACATCTGCAGCTCCTTTACTCTTTAGAGTTTGAGACTGTTTATTTTGAGATTTTAATGAAGTTTCATTGTAGTATTTTTACCAATGAATAAACTGTTAAATGTTGCTGTTACCCAAAATCAGTTTAGCAGCTTCAGTACCTGACTGCTTTTTAGTGAGTTACACAGCTCATTTGTGAACCTGTCCTCAGACATGTAGATCAATTAATTGTACCAGTATAAACTCCTTTGATCCTGTACATCAGTACAGATCTTTAAGGTTCAGTGGCCTTGCTTCAATTACTAGGAGAACAAGAATGGGTTGGTTTTTGTACTTATTGGGCATTCCCCAGAGGCCATAGGAGAGGTTGCTTTTCAGATTCAAACATATAAATAAAGGAGCTTCTCAGTCAGGTGGCTGCGTGAACCAATTGATCTTGAGTTTCCAGTCAGACAGAAAGTCCAGGGTCTCTTTTCTACTGCTGTGTTATTCCTTCACAGAGTACATAAGTTGAACTTCAACCACAAAAATCAAAAGATTGGGAGATTGGGACTGACTGACTCATTGTGTATTTATACCTGACTGTTGTCTCTCCTACCAGGATTTTGACCAGCCTTGAAAAGACAGAAAAATGCTCCTAGAGCTTAGCTGATTAAACAAAATGTGTGAATCTGGTTTTATGTTAGAGAAAGTGATTTTTTTTTTCTTTCATTATTGATCAGTCCATTTTAAGTGAACTTTTCCAAAACTGTTACTTCAGCTTGTGTGCTCTATGCAGGTGGAATAAAGGGTTCAAAACAAGGAGATGCTCAATCCTCACTGATAGTTTAAAAGGTGGATCTGCAAATACAGGTCACTCTAATAAGGGTCACCAGCAGCCTGTTTGTATAGCATCTAGTTTCTAAGAGTGGTCAGTGCTGGAGATTTAAAAAAAAACTTCTTGTGGCTTCAACTTCTCCTTTTGCCCAGGTAGAGGTATCACTGCTGCGAGTGAGCAAGCTTACCTGTACAGGTGTGACAAGATCTTTGAATAGCCCTTGGCACAGAAGACTATTCTTGAGGATCTATAGAAAATCTGGGGCCAGGGAAGTTGGTGAACACATTAAAATGGAGGATCAATTGTTAGAATTTGCAGAAGTTTTATAGTGACAATAGGTAAAAGGTGGACAGTAAGTGATGTTCAGTGATGTACCTGAAATCAGCCAGTTTCTGACAATGCCGCGCCCTGCTGAGAAATAGGTCTAGGAATATTTTCATACTGCTTTAAGAAGTTGCAAATAGTGAAGTGTTTTAAGCTATGAAGAGCTACATAAAGTATCTTTCTCTTGCAAAACTACGCCATATCAGAGTATAAAGCAATCAGATCTTTTCAATGTAGTTAATAATCTCCTAACATGTATAAGATTTTGAAAAATTACCTAATGATGAAGATAAAAACCAAAACGTGAATAATAATAGAAAGATAGGTATTTTTTTGTATTTTAAAACTAGCTATCTTGTTGAACAATTACTACCTAATTACTCATATCACAACTCTTGAGCTTCACAAGATACTCACCTTCATCTAAACACAATTTTTGCTTGTACTGCATTTTGCTTCTTTCAAAACAATTAAGCTTTCTTATTAAAATCTTTGCCTTAACAGGAAAGTATTCTTGTCAGATAGAGGAATATACAGGACACACTGAAGTACAGATACTAATTTAACTCTTTTAAAATATTTGTTCGTTGTTGATTTTCTCTGAGACAGATTAATTATACGGCCTAAAAAGAATCTTCTCTTAAGACCCATAAACCCCAAATTTCTTTGTGTGAGGGATAAAGTATAGAATGAAAATGATGTAGCCTTGCTGCAATTTGTGACTTGAATGAGACGAAAAACAAAGAAAAGAGGATAATCTGGGTGGTGGGTAAGAATAGATTACTGGGGTTTGATAAATTTTGGAAGTGAAGTCTGATTTGTTTTCATCATTTTCTTTTGTCTCAGTATACACCCAGAGAATTTCAGAGGGTTCATCTTTCCTGTGAAAGAACAGCCAAGTGCTGGGTTGGCAGAGGTGTTGCAGCATTGACACAGTTGGTGAAATACAATAGTGATGCCACCTTGGGCAGTTCACACTGTACTGTGTTCTACAATACAGTCTTCAGTCTGAAAAATGTGTATGCAGATCTCATGCCAAGATCTCATGCCATTTTAGAAATCACTTGCATCAGCATCAGAATTGCACTATACAGTGCAGTGCAGAAAAATACTTCCAAATTTGCCTGCCATGTTGTTGGCACTGACACACTTTAAACAACTAGAATCGTAGAAACACAGAATATGCTGAGTGGGAAGGGACCCATCAGGATCACCAAGTCCACCTTCTGGCCCTGCACCGGACACCCTAAAAACCACACCATGTGCCTGAGAGAATTGTCCAAATACTTCTCGAACTCTGTCAGGCTTGGTGCTGTGACCACTGCCCTGAGGAGCCTGTTCCAGTGCCCAACCACCCTCTGCATGAAAAAACTTTTCCTGATATTCAACATAAACTTCCCAACTCAGCTTCATGCCATTTCCTTGAGATCTGTCACTGGTCACAAGCATGAAGAAATCAGTGTCTGCCCCTTCTCTTCCCCTCATAAGGAAGTTGCAGGCTGCAATGAGGTCTCCCCTCAGACTCCTCCAGGCTGAATGGACCAAGTGACCTCAGCCGCTCCTCATACGGCTTCCCCTCCAGCCCTTTCATCCTCACAGTCCTTTTTTGGACACTCTCTAATAGTTTAATATCTTTCTTAGATATTAAAGAACACAGGACTCAAGATGAGGCCACACCAGTGCAGAGCAGATCAGGAAAATTCCCTTCCTTGACTGGCTGGTGATGCTGTGACTGATGCATCCCGGGACCCAGCTGGCCCTCTAATAGGGAGAAATTTTCTCTAGAAATTCATTTTGATCCATGGCATTGCTTCAGATGCCACACAGAGAGATTTTTGTTGCACTTATTTTTAGTCTTGGCTTTGAGCCAGATCCTTAGATAGATTGGTTTTTTTATTGCTTTACACTATCCCTACAGATCTCACAGGAAGAAAGAGACAGTGATTGAAGATAAACCTCTGCTATAACACTGATATTTTAGTTTGTCTTTGAGGGATTTGAGTGGAGTGTCAAATCACACTACAGATACACTTTGAAAAAATGAAAAATGTTTAAATCAATCTGAAATAAAGGGGTTGCTTTTCTTTGAATTGTGCTCTTTTGGGGATGGAGTCTGAGTCCCAGAGACAGTGAGAGGAAGGAATTGTTCTGACCTTGGCAAGGTTAATCATATGTGTTTGTCCTCCACCACCACCAAATTGCTATCTACACACGTTTGTAGAATCTAAATTTCATTTCTTATTACCCACCTGAGAAAGGAAAGAATATAGCAAAAGTAGTAGTTGATTTGCTGCTGCATAGCAATATGCCCATTCCTGGAAAGGTACATTTGAAGCATAATGTGGACCCTACTCCAAATTATTTTCCTATAACAATATCATTTGGTGCTGTATAACATTATATCTATCTTTTTCTAAATTAAATAAAGTATAAAATAAAGAGGGTAAAATTAGGAATACAATTCAACCATAATGTTTGATCTTGCAAAAGGAGTTATTTGATTTATGATTAGTTGCCTAAAATTTAATTTAAAAATATGGATACATACTAAAATTACAAAAGTTCTCTGTGTTAGAGAAATGCTTCCATTTCCTTAAAGTCTATTGCTTTAACTGTTCACATGACTCCAGCAACTTTACAACAAAAAATTTTAAAATCCTATTGCTTCTTCTTTTCTAGTAAGTATAATCAACATGTTGCTGTTACTGACCTAATTACACTGCAGAGCTTTCTTTTATAAAGGGGATATTTGGGCTATTTATATATTTTCCTCTGTAGTCAACATAATTATCGAAGGACTGACTGAATTTACTATCATAGGCTACAGACACATCCATAATTCAGATCTGCAAGAATAAAAAGCTATCATTATAAAACCAAATATGGTCTTTCATGAAGTAAAGTTTTTGTTCCCCAGAAACATTTAAAAGGTAAAATCTTTTCCTCAGTTGGAAAGACAAATTTAAAGCCAGTTTTCCAGGTGTATAAAATTGCATTAACCAAGCAGAATGATCATAGCCAGACAACTTATTTTACAATTACTATTAGCTAAAGCTCTCCAGTCTAGCTGGTTATATCAATGGACATTTCTTAGAACCCACTGTCTTCTATTATATTACAGAAAACCACATTGTTGGTTTCATCCAACAGACTCCAAGCCAGTCACAGTGAAACAGTTTCAAGTGCTATTTATTAGACGTGGATATCCATGGTGGAAATACTGTCTCTATACAAAAAATACAACAGAATCCATACATTAAATCAGATAGCAAACCTCCATGGTAGAAGATTTTAGAAGACATGAGTGTAAGCTGTTCTGCTAGCCCATGAAAATTACACTTCCAATTTTTGTCTCTCTGTTGTGGTGGTCACAGACCCTTAGAAACGTTGGAGGGAGGGGCCTCTTAAAATCATCTAGTACATCATCCTGCTCCAAGCAAGGCTATTCCCACAACTGCATCAACTGAACTATAGCCATAACTGAGTCTTCAAAGCAACCAGGAATGGGTGTTTCTACATGCTATATATCTCTGGTCAGTGATATTGCTCTTGCTGTCTCTCTCCAGTTTCAACATCCCATTTCGTCAGAAAACACTGGACTACTATCTGAGTTGAAAATCTCTCATTCAGCCTAGACTCCATTGGGTTTACAATGAGAATGCTGTAATTCTCCACCTCCTCCTCACCTCTCTCAAAGAAGTGTTGGCTTTTTTCCAGTCAGCAG
>NW_008237410.1:942587-972310 GCF_000691975.1 Corvus brachyrhynchos
GCAGGAACCTCCTCTGATCAATGTGAATTTTCTTAGATTAATCTCACCATCATTTCAGCCAACTCCTTCAGTACCTCCAGATGTATCCCATTCAATCCCACAGATCTGAAGACATTCAGCTTCTCTAAATAGTCCCTTGAAGCTTTTGTTCCTCAACTGTCACCTACTTCTCTCTTTCCCACCCATATTGATAGAAGCAGTGGTCCCAGAAAATGGCTTTGTCTGTAAGGACTAACACAAAGGAATACCTTGAATATTTCAGCCTCCTGATTTACTCAGTGCTATGGTGCCTTCCCTCCAAATGTATGAAAGCTCCCCATGAGGACAAGGAACAGCTATTTAAGGCCCATACACCACCTCCTCTGCCCAAGCAATCTGTTACTGACCTCCACCACAACATATCAAAATATGTCCTATCTCACTTTGAACTCTTGTTCCTTACTATAGTTTTTCAACATTCAAAGGTCTCCTCAACAGAGGTTGCAATTATTCCTCCTTTTTCTGCCCTCATGTCTATGCTGAACTGTCTGTTTTATCCATGCCAGTACTCCTTTTTCATGCCACATCTCTTCCACTTGAACTTATCTCTTTGTAGCACTGATCCTAATTATAAAAGCTGAGATATCTGACCCAGGATCCTTCCCCAATAGGACTTGTTTCTCCTCTGCTGCCAGAGCACTGTAGTATATTTAAGGTTAAATAGCTGCGGGTTGAAATGGAGCCCCACCTCCTACTCCCAGAAGTCACAGACTTACACCCTGCTGGATGGGTGCCCTCTAGCTGCTCCCATTGCCTTCCCACCCTCAGGGTGTCTCCTGTCCCAGCAGAATCTCTTGAAGGCTCTGTCAATGCCTCATCTGTCATTCTTCACAGAAGGGCTGTTCATTTCTTGGCTAGTATCATTTTGCTTGTTTTAATTTACAGAAGGAAAGCATGAAGTAGCAGTGATCTCTTTCTGTTCTCATTTCATTTTTCAGTCTGGACTCCAGTCCCCAGAAACAAGTACCTGCAACGTGAATAGAGTGCCTGGCTTGTGCAGATGGGAAGTCAGACTAGATGACTTACCCGTGTACCTAAAATATGTGGTCTACAATAATTTCACCTTCTCTTTAATCATTTGTGAAACAGAACACTCTTCCATCTGTGAAGGACACAGGTTAAGGAGATGTGTAGAAAGAAATGCAGTTGAAATTCTGCAATGTAAGTCTAACCTTGCAGAGAAAGAGAGAGCATCAGTTGTGTAGAACCTGCTTTTTGGAGCTGAAATGCCATCCAGCTGTGCCTGTAGAGAGAGGAAAAGCTAATGAGATGGTATCCTACTGCGGGAATCTGTGCTCGGCAGCTCTGAAATCTAGCACAGTAGAAGAGATTTTTCTCTCTTTTTTTGGGTGAATCATACCTTACAGCAAATGTTTCTAATTTTTAATGTGTTCCAGTGGAGAAACTAAACTGCATTTGCCACTGTGAAATATCTTTTCTGCTCTAACAGAAATACATCTTGTGACAAACTGACACACTTCTTCCTCAAAGGCAGAAGAACAGACGTATTTTTAGGAACAGAGGCACCCTTAAGTGATCACTTCAGTGTTCCAAGAGAACCTCAAAATGCTTCAGGATAGTTCTCTCTGGAACAAACTCCTCATGGACACAGGCCACCTGAAGTCTCCCCTGCCAATGGCTGGTTCATGCTTTGAAACATAATTTCTCTGCTGAAATTCTGTAATCTTTTGGTGAGTTCCTGCTAAGATTCCCAATAATGTAAATTATTGGAATTAATAATTATTACTCAATAACTTAAATTATTGAAGTTAAGTGAAGTTACTGCAGTCTTTCATTATTTTCTCCTATGTAGACTAAATACCTCAAGCATTTTAATTTTTTTCTGGAACAAAATAAAGATCAGCAGCATATGCCCATTCACAGAAATGTCTTCTTCCTGTCAATTTTAAATGTTAGAGGTACTTTTGACACTGAAAACATCATAATAAATAATGTTAGTTTCCTTCTTGGACAGTATGACAGGTTGATAGACACTCTTGAACTTTATGGCGTTTTAGCTGTGATTCAAACAGTAGATCAGTAAAACTTACCATTGTTCTTTAATACATGTATATAGACCCAAAACCAGGAAATGCAACCAGACCATCCCCAACAGATACAGACTGACCTGGAATCATTGGGATCAAGAGGTGTGTTGATTTACATCAGTTGAATTTACAGATTGTAATATTCAGATTGTATGTAAGCAAAAGGCTTATGACTTAGGTTTTTGCATATCCTGACATGAAATAGTTTGCTTTATCAAAAAATGAAGGTCCTGATTCATAAAGCACTCTTCTCAAGTGACACTGACTCCCACGTTTAACTAAAAAGAGACACAGCAATACAGGCTTCCTGCATAGTATACTTCAAAGGAATAAAACTCTCTATTATAATTCTTTCTCTAAATCCTCCACAGTCTTAACTGTGGCTGAGAGATTTAAAGCAGGATTATATCAGACTTTACCTAGCAAGACTTCCAATTAGTTTTTAAGGGAATACTCATATTTCTACTATACCAGGAGAAGCAGCAAAATTTATGGATCATTAGGCCAGTAAAACTGAGGAAAGTAGTTGCAGTTACTTTAGACAAGACATGAATGCACCTATTTTTCTCATATTTTTATGTTCTGGGTTTATACTATTTGTCACTGCCTTCATAATTCTGAAAACTCTTACTTTTTTATAATTTTATCTTTTTCCAGTGCTAAATCTCTAGCATGGCTTGAAGAGAAGGATTGTTACAAGAGAGATAACAAATAAATGACTAATGCATTACCTGTCTGTGTTCCCTTACCTTGGGATTTACTTGAGGACCTCTGAAAGCTCCTACTACTTTTTAGGGAGAAGTATAATAACACATGCACTGAAAATGGTTTTATGCTTATTAACATAAAGTAATCCTATTTTATTCAGAACAATATGAAGATAGAAATCTTAACACCAGTTTTGACAGAAAATATTACACTATTTGAAGTAGATTAGGAACACTGATTAGTCAGATAAAGGCTCCTAATTATACATTATTCTGCTTAATACTCTTAAATTATATGTATTCGGTATGAAGTGCCCCTGTGCTCCTGTGCCCCAGACCAATGGCCCACAACCCCAACACACACTTCTGGGCCCAGCTCTAAGGTCAACACCATTATCCTAAGTAGTCACTTTGGCATCAAGGATGTCAGGTTGAATATGTATATGTATACATATGCTTGCATGTGTATGGAAGAATTTTGCAACACTAAGGTCCTGCTTAGTAATCCCTCTTCCAGTTTTCATATCTTGCAATTAATAAGAAACTTCATAGACACTTTCTGATAAGTTTCATGAACATTCACAAACCTTCATGAGTAAATCAGAGCAAAACAGCTACTAAAAAAATTTGAAGTGCTATGATTTAACCTTCCCAAATTTTGAATTTTTTTTGTCTTTAGAACATCAAAATTATATAACTTTTTCTTTTTCTAGTCTCACATTCAAAACAATCATATATAAGTGTCTTTCTCTCTTTCTCTGTAGTACTATTTTGACAGCAAACCTGATCCCTTTAGTGTCAATATTGCTGCTGTTATCTTTTATCTCGGCAAGTGTTGTCACCAGATTTGTAAAGGAATTTCACTTCCAACCCACAGATCATGGCATGAATAATATGAAACACAGCAGACACAATGCTGACAACTGAAACCTCTGATAATTATTCCAATTACTGAAGTGAACAAAAAACCCCCCATCACTTCACTATGATTAGCTATAATTTTGTTAAAATTATATGCATTATAATGACACTTCCAACATAGTGTGTGCATGTCTAATTCAGAAGAATTTATTCCCTGAGACCTGTCCCATGATTTACCAGAGCTGCACACATTTCTACATAAAAGATCCAACAGCTTAATTTTACAACATGCTTTGTATGTGAATACTGAGTGTGTTACCATTTTCATAAAGTGCTTTACTAGATATTAATAAGAAGACCAGATGGCTTCCAGGCAAGAGTCAAAGTGATACTGCTGCACCAAGTCCCTGAGTAATTTGGCTCATCTACAAGTAGCTTTACTCATAGAATCATAATTTCTCTAAAAAATGCCCTAAAAGGGATATAATTAAGCCAGGTTACAACACACAATCTTCAGTTTACCTGCATTTCCCACCCCGCAGGAAACTGTAAAACATACAGAAAACCCAAGACCCATCTCTCTTGCCAGCATAAGCAGGAAAGAGTTAGTGAGGTCAGATACCACAGGCCAAAATACAGCTATCAAAAATGCAATCTGGTGACGAGGAGAATGGTTCTTTCTGCTTGCTTATTCCCTCACAAATCATGGCCGTTGTCTGAAACCTTCATGCCTCTGCCATCCTTTGATGTCTCTTCCTCCAGTTTGTCATGAATCAGAGAAAAAGGTACTTTTCTGAGTTACCTCCCTTAGTCTCTCAGAGCACGGGTTAAACAGCCGTTTATTTGGAAGCATGGTCAGCATGGCAGAAAAAGGTGCCCAGCTGCATCCAGACATTATGTGATACAGTAACACTCATGGAGTCTTATTTTCAGCAGTGCTTCAGGGAGGGTGCAAATGAAACTTAGCTACAACTTACACTCTTCAGTCAGACATCCATAAATGGGTTTCTGGTTCATTTTGGGAGTTTTTAATATGCTGTTTTACACAGTTCTTCAGTGAATAGCCTAAAAAACATAAGTGCTGTTCTGTGGTTTAGCTGTTGTGTCTTACTGACTGCTCACTCATTACAAGTCACATAACCAACCATACAACATCATTTCCATGGCCTGGAGGGGTCTTTTGAGGTTTCTGAGTCTGTCTTTTTGTTCATAAACTACCCAGGTAAGAGGAGTGACCAGGTTTACAGCAGAGAACTGTAGTACTTTCTGTCTATTACACCAGACACAGTGATATTTCTTACTTTAACTTAATGGTCCCTTAAAAAAGTTTAAAATGGCAGAGCCCCCCTATGAAGCACATCCACATGGTGCACCCTCAAGTTCTTCTGGATCTTTTATATCATATTTTCCCTGGAATTATTGTAGATTGCATTCAGAATGAGATATGGGAGAAATAAGTCAGCCTTCACTATAAATTGATCTGTGCTGACCACCAATGAAATGAAGACACCCATTTGTTCTACTTTGTTTCCCACTTGTTATCTCAATTATCACAAGACACCTTTCGGGACAGTAAAAATCAATTTCCAGATACATTTGACTCAGTTTCTGCTTCTTACACCTTTGTGTCCAAATGAATTTTGGCAAATAATTATTTAGTTTCCTATTACACTCTAGTTAATTCCTTCTCCATTTTACTTTCAAATATTTTAAACCAGCACTGAGGTAATTCAGTCAAATAAACTAAACATAAGTAAATGTCTAAAACAAGAAAATAACAGCCTATGTATCAAAGGCCTTTCATTTCCTACAATAAAAAGTGGGGTTTTTTCTTCTTACCTGAAATTGGACTGAAAACCTTCTCTGAAAATAGCCAAAAAGTTTGATTTGATTAAGCTACATTTTGACATCTATTTTTCTCATTAGTGGAAATCCATATGATCACTGCCAAATTCAGAAGTAAGCTGAGAGAAATAAGGTGCTACACTTCCACCTGCTTATTTTTGCCTTGAGAAAAATTACACCATCTAAGCCTTGGTGAAAAAATGAAAATAGTGAGGTAGTTTCTTTTTTACTTTCCAGCAGATCCAAAAGAAAACATTACTAAACTGTGGTAAATATGAAGCAGCGTTTGGAGAAAGGACAATATTTCTGCCTAATCAAAAGTATTCTGAACTGATATCTTAGTAATCATGACAGTCTCTGCAGTTTCCCCTTCAGGCTTTTAAGAAAGTACTGTAGAGGCAGAAAGAAAGATTTCAGGGGCAAGAGGGTCCCGGTCCCAGTCAGCACACACAAAAGCAAAAGCACTTTGTGCTGTAAATACACTGTGGCTAATTTTCCACTTAATTTTTCACAGAAGAACTGTTCTTCTCCTTGAGGACACAGACCAAGGCTCTTGACACTCAGGAGAGTGCCTGAATTCCTGAGCTCTACGATTTTAGGAGATGAGGTTAAAACTCAGGTGGTCTTGAGTGCAGAGGAAAGACAACAAATTTAGCAAGGCACCAGCTGGAGGCTCTTGGCCTATTTTTCCCCACAGCCCACAATAATTATATTAACTATTGGGCTATAAGGTGTGAGGGTTTCACAGAGGGTAGCGCTCTGAAGAGCTTCTGCTGAACAACAGTTCTGGTAAGTGCAGTGAGCCAGCAAAGACCTTTCATACAAAAAAAAAAAAAAAAAAAAAAAAAGGCCAAAAAACAAAAACCAAAGTATTGCCATGCATCTATTTTAAGATGCTGCATGTAGAAATTGTCTATCTTATATTCATATTGAATAGATAAGGCATTTCTTTGGTCGTTGAGAGGGAAAGGTGCACATATACTTTTCCATTTTATACTTTCAAAGTTCTATGCTGTAGGAAAAGTAAGGAAGCATCAGTGGTCTGGGAAATTTACTGCCTTGGCCTTTAAAAAGACAGAAATAAAAAGGATTTTTTTTTAAAATACATGAGAGACAGAGCAACTCCTAAGTAAAACAGAGCACCAATAAGAACTAAGATGGTCCTGTGATAAAGTCCAAGACTAACATTGAAATATAGACAGTTAGAGAAATGAAGCCAATATTCTCATTTACACAAAGACTATGATAATGAAACTGGTAGTGAAAGACAAAAAGAAGGAAGAGAGACTTGGGTTTTGAGGGTTTGATTTTTATTTGATGTAAACTCTTTCCAACTTACAGTAACAATAACTTTCCTCTTGGTTGATATGTAGGCATTTCTTGCAATTAATATTTTGAATGTATTTTTTTTCTTATACATATCAGATAAAAAACTGTTCAGTCATACTATTATATATTTTCCTTCAAGCTGGGAAAGATTATGTAATGACTTTCATTGTCTTTAAAATTATAAGTTTTGAGGGTAATCTTTCATCTTTAACTGCAGGTCAAGGAATCATTCCACATCGGTAGATAGAATCAATTTAATTTTATTAAAAAGATACAGTTTCTGCCTTTGCTTACAACTGTTACCACACCCTTCCTCAGATTTCTCCATGAGCTCACTGGAGGCACAGGGCAGCTTTTTTGAAGTTCAGGCAAGCCCTGACACTTTTCAGGTCCCTGACGTGCCCTTGAAAAAAACCCCATGTTTTTTATCAGCTGCAATATCTGTTTCTCATCATCACAGTATTTTTCCTACTCTAAGATGTTGGAAGATATAAGTAAATAATAATAATAAAATATACCAAACACTTACTGAAGTACAATAAGCCCCTTGGATCTCACAGGAATTTAATCAGAGAGCAGTCTGCAAATAAATGATTTATTCATGAAAACAATGTATTGACTGCCAACATGCAGGCATTGTAAAATACAACTATTGAAATGACACAGAAATGGTGATGTAGAAAAGAAGGTATTTAACTGCAGACAAACCCCAAGACAATACTCTGATAGTTTTAAAGGTATTTGAAGTATTTTATATCACCATAAAAACCTCTGCAGAGTATAAGGTATTTCTTTGGCTACAGTGAACTATGAATAATATTGCAGAAATACTTAATTTCATTTAATAGCATTGAGTTGTGCATTTCATACAGGAGATAGCCTGGCTGCCTAGATTTGATTCACAGCACTGAAATTGGTCAAATAATCTATTGTGAATAAAACCTATTGTAAATTTGACCATTACTCACAGAATAATTGCCCATTAATAACTTCTTGCATTATTCAGCCAGCTATAGACCACAGTATATTTATTTCTGAGGAAGATACTGAATTATCTGAGAAACTTTTGAGTGGATGGTTATACAGCTTCACTTAAACTTTGCACTCAAGGATGTTGTAGTGACTAAATACTGAATTGTATCCCATATGGCACACACATGAAGTAGAGAAAATTCTATAGATTTGATCAGACTTCTAAAAGTAACATTTAGAAAATTATGTTAGAAGTGAACAGAATCTTTTGGCCAAACTCCAAAATGACAGCTCCCAACCCTCTGTCTGCACCATTTTGTGTTGTGCAAACAGTCTAGATGCTAGATGCTGTGTCTTGCCCTTCCCTTTATGCTGTATTTCAAGTTTCATGAATATTAGTCATGTAAACAAACCAGAAATATTGTGGGAATAAAAAGCCTTTTTGTTCCACATTCTAATGCAATCAAGAAAAGCTTTTTGCAGAAGACTCTGAGTGGCAAGGACTCAATCTCTGCTTTCCTTGAGAATAAGCAAATCTTTGTAACATTCAGAGTAGCAACTAGCTAGGCTGACTGGATATTAAGGTTTGACATGGCTGCTAATTTGTTCCTCTACCCTGGTATGAAAAAGGGGACCTGAACTTCAGCACTTTGTCAAAGCATATAACCCACCGCAAAACAAAATCTGTCCAGACTTCTCCTATAACAAATAGAGACAAATAGATGCATCCTGGAGATGACCCACCCAAGATACTTACCAGGACACATCTTTGTTTAGTAAAGTAGCTCTCTAAATGAAGACTTTATACCTCATTCTCAAATTCTAGTTGGTTGAAAGTAGGCAAGACAACTGCTATCCTTGGTTGGTATCTCCTCTTCATTAATTAAAGGTAGAGCGGTGACCCACTGACCATAATAATGGAGATGTATTTTTCTCAGCCTCAGGTGCAAGAGCTATTCTCTAAGAAAGTACCCAGCAAAGCAGTAAGTTTAATCTGTGTCTCCTCCACCCTCACTGAGTGCCATAGCCAACAGACCACTAGGTATTTGGGGATGATGGTGTTTTTAGTGTGTTCCCTTTTCTTCAGGTTTGACCCTTTGAAAAACTTCAGCCCACAAAATAAATATTTTCTGATATATATCAAAGTAAGGAAAAAAGCTAACTCTGCTTACTACTAAATGTTAGCATTACCAATGCATTGTCTGCAACCCCAGTTGTCTTTATTACTTTTTACTGACAGTACTTTCCTTGTCAGCGGGATCATCCTCACCACTTGACATTCCAATCTCATGGAAGACCAGTCCATCTATAAGCCTCTGCTTTATACATCTTTGTCTTCTCTTTAGACTGTGGATAAAGTACTCAAAATTAGCACAGAGACAGTACACAGAGTCCAGATGACTCCCAAGCACCCCATGTCACATTCTTCTTTTAAGCATTTTTCTACCTGTCAGTCTCTGGAAGCATATTTACATATTTCTGGTTTTTTCAGAGTGTTCAGAGATAAATTGACCTTTTAGGCACCTTTTGCCCCCTTCCAAAGCTATAAAAACTTTGGTTACCCTGTTTCTAGGATGTTTCGTCTACTGCTGTAATGCACTTATCTACTGCTTAATACAGGCACACTTCTTTCATTTGAAAAACATATCTAGTTTCCCAGTGTAAGTCAGGAGTTAGAGTGAAAAGTGATTAGGCATGAAAAGAATAAACAAAAACTCCACAAATATTGATGTCTTAATCTTTTCAAACTACAGTACCAGAAATCTGAAGATAAATGGCAGTTTTCAAACCATAATAAAATTAATATGAATTTCATTTCTTAGCAGGTGAACATTCTTCCTGGTGCTTTCATAACAGGAAAACTAGAAAGTCAACTATTTAGAGACTGTTCCAAATATGAGAAGAAATGAGCATATGCATGTTTATAGAGATCATATTCTTCCTTCAAATGAGAGTGTCAGTTTTCACCTTTGATGACAAACGTGTGTTAACACAATACTTGCAAATGTTACAAAGAATTTATTAAGACAAGCTTTGTTCCCCTAAGTATGTTCACAAGACACGTGTTTATAGGAACAGAAGAACTGTAGAAGACATTTCTTCCTGTATTTATGAACTTGCAGTTGACACTTCAATTTCTGTGGAATATTGTCAATACTGCACAGTGCAACAGGGATCATTAGGAAAGAGAAGATGAGATGAATGGACAGATAGTGTCAAACTGTCTGAAACTTTAACTGAATACTGCCTGATTCTATTTGCTAAATTCATGGATACTGTGGGGTTCTCTGCTACTTTGCACATCACCATCTCACACTGTGTGTGCTAAAAAATTCTGTTCTGCGCTAGATAAAACTATTTATATGGTCTTTGATATAATTGATAAAAGGAAACTAATGGAGTGTTTCGTAAGTGTGAATTAGGGAATGTAGCTGTTGAATTAACAAGCATTCACAGACATGCTGCAATTTCTCTCAGAAAATGTCACGGGGTTCTGCCTTTATTCAATAATTTGGTGTGATCTAAACTTCATCTGAGGATCTGCATCTATAAAATGCTGAACATTTTCTGTGCTCATTAGAAAAAGCTGAAGGAGATTTGGATTTACTAAAGGAATACAGTCATGCCATGATTCCCATAAAAATATTAATAATGTATTTATTAATTTAGGATTATATGTATACTTAGGCTTAATGGAAGGATGTGCTCACACAGATGTCTTTTTTCTTTTGTTCTTCATAGATTGTCAAAAGTTTTTCTAACTTTCTCTAAAACTTGCGTTCTAGTTTTACAATAGTTTATAATAACTGTGTTCATAAGATTGTTAAGTTTTGGGTTCTTAAATTTCTTTTAAATTATTTTCCCTATGCAGAAAGAGGACAAAAATTTCTTGCTTGGGGTTTGGATGGTTTTTTTTTTTTTTGCATGTTTCTTTTTTTTTTAAGCTTTCTACTTAATTTTTTTCTCTACACAATAATAGAAGAAAAAGTTATTTTATGCTTTAGTAGACTGGGTGACATATTCTTCCAAGATCCAGTGGTCAGCAGTATTTTCAGCAAATTGTGTGTTACACTTGACTGCAGTTTACAAGAAATTGTAGAACAAGTAACTATAGAGTAAAACAGGTCTAATTAATAATACACTGGCAAACTCTTTCTTTTCTGTACACATCAGTCATAAACAAGCCTTGATTTCTGTGTACATAATAGACAATCATGAGTATTTGCCAAATACCTTGTACAAATTATATACTGTTTTGTTGGCATCTATTTGTTCTGCATGTCTATGAAAGATCATCTAAGCCAGACTATATTATTTCTGTTTCCAAATCTTAGAAATGTTTTAACAGACAAAAAAACCCCAGTGCTAGTTCTTGTTCTTTAGCATGTTCTTTAGTAGTACGTTTTCAAATGGAGAATATATTGTGCATTAAAAAACCCTCCTTTTGGAAGTTTATTTCTGTGCCCATTTCACATAGCACTTCTCATGTTTCCTAATTCAGTGCAGAACCCTGCAATTAAAATTTTAAATAACAATAAATTAGGTTCAATGAGGTAGTAAATATGACATAGTTTATTAATATCTCTTGTATTTCAAATAGCAACCTTCTGAATGTCAAAGTTGTTCAGTATAATGATTTGCTTTCTAAAAAAGCAAACTAGAACTCTACAGAGAGTTCTTTCTTAAAGTAATTACCAGTTACAAATTTCCTCAATATGTCTCATAACTGCAAGGAACACTTCTTATTTACATGTTTCAAGGCACACTGGGCAAAAAGCACTAGCTTTACACATCACTATGCCAGCAAATATAATATGCCTTATAAAAATGCTTAAAACATACCACAAAAAATATTGTGGTGTTTTGGAAATATATTGATTTGACATTTTGATGAATAACCCATGTCCAATTTAAAGAAATTACACAACTGGTTTAGGCCAACTAACTGGCTGGTAGTTGGCAATGATGCAAAATAGTTTCACTGTAGTTTCACTATAAAACTGGCCCAAGATTGTAATGTCCCCAGCCTTCACTGAAATAATTTAATCTGTCATTTGAAAATGTCAGTGCTAGAGGTTCCCCGTACTTTTTTGCCAAGGCTGTTTTCTCTTTAAGGATAGTGAAAGCATTATTTTGAAATGCAGTTTAAAAACAGGTTGTAAAATGTTTTCAATTACTGAACATATATGAAGAACTTGCAAATTGACAGATTTATTTTTCCCTCAAGATGAGTGCACTGCATCATTGAGATTAAATACAGTTAAACTGTCATGGTTCTTAGTTTACTGCTTTGTTTCTCTAAGTTATCATATCTATGGGTAGTCTTTAAAAATGAGTTAGCACAAAGGGTCAGTAAGAAATCTGAGGCCACTGGAATCCATTTTAAAAGATCAGCTCTTACTATTTTCAATTTTATCACCACATCTTAATGATCCATAAAGTGATAAAGAAACGGATTACTCAAATCACACAAATGCACATGAACATCTCCATCTAGCAAGGACAAAGCAAGTTCTTCTTTGTACTGGACACAAAAGTGATCCCCAGATAAAATTCTTGAAAGACATCAAAATGCCTAGTCTATAGCAGGAAAGTCCAAGTGGAAACTGTCAAGTGGTGAGGCACTTGAAACTGGTAGCCCAGAAAAGTTGTGGATGTCCCATCCCTGAAAGTGTTTAAGGCCAGGCTGGATGGGGCTTTGAGCAACCTGGTCTAGAGAAAGCTGTCCCTGCTGATGGCAGTGGGTTTGGAACTAAATGCTCTTTTAAGATCATTTCAACCCAAACCATTCTCTGAGTCTGTGATTTTATGAGATCTCTAAGTTGCAGACATGCACAGTAGCTAGCAGACAGTGAAGTATTCAGTTGTGTTGACACCACAGTGTGCAGATCTATTTATCTGTAGATAAGTCTTGTTCTGTAAAAGCTCTTATCAATTGTTGGCTCTGAGAAGGGCTGAAAGGGAGAGAGACTTTCCCTGCCAGGAGTAGCACATTTCTGGAGACACTAGCTCAAATTCACAGCCACACACTGGGTGAGCTCTGCTCCCTTCAAGGTCTGTGCAGCTTCATCAGTGGCCAACCTCATGCTCACTGTGCAACCCAGTGTGAGGAACTGTACAGAGAACACAGCATGAAAATTAGAAATATAACTTCCTTTCTTTATAAAGTTTCTCCTAATCACACTAATTCCCATTACATGAGCAACTCTAAGGAGACAACTGGGCAATCTGTTTTGCAACTTTTATACACCTGCTCTGCAATCATCTCTTTGGCTGAAAAATGCACCACAGAGTAGAAGATGCGATGCTTTTGATAAGAATTAATTCATGGCCTTCAGGTAGGCACAAAGCATGGAAAGTCCTGCTTAGTTGTTCCTGTTACATGGGATGGCATGAGAGGAACTAAGACACAAGACCAGGGAGATACTGTTTTGAGTAATTAAAAATAAAACACTCTATATTTTCATGAGCATGTGAAGAGAAGAAAGGTAGTACAGGATGCAAGAAGAGGTGAATCCGAAATACTCATAAGCAGGGCTCCTGCTCAACACTCATGAAAAACAAATGCATAGAATAATAGAATCACAGAATAAGCTGAGTTTGAAGGGACCCACAAGGATCATCCAGTCCAGTTCCTGACTCTGCACAGAACATCCCCAACACCATGTGCCTGACAGCATTGTCCAAATGCTTCTTGGCCTCTGTCAGGCTTGGTGCTGCGACTACTTCCCTGGGGAGCCTGTTTCAGTGCCCAACCACCCTCTGGAGGAAGAATCTTTTCCTGATGTCTAACCTAAACCTCCCCTGACACAGCTTCATGACATTTCCTGGAGTCCTGTCAGTGGTCACAAGAGGGATCTTTACCTGCCCCTCCACTTCCCCTCATCAGGATGTTGAAGACCCCAGTGAGGTCTCCCCTCAGTCTCCTCTTCTCCAGGCTGAATAAACTAAATGCCCTCAGCTCCTCCTCCATGTAAGGACCACGTGGGACATGCACATGGACACTGCATTTGTTTTTTGTTTGGGGTTGTTCAGACATTTTTGATGTGTACTCTGTTCACAAATTTCAAGTGTTGCTCTACAACCTTGACACTTAGAGGACTTACAAAAGGGAAAGAAAAGTGAGCAAAGACAAAAAGAAGAGGGGAGAGATGAGAGGAAGGGGAAAGAAAAGATTCCTTTTCTCTGGAAATTGGGGCTTTCCATCAAACATTAAGTAATAGATTCAATAAAACCTTGTTTTCATGACATTTTATGAGTGAAAGCAATAACATAAAAATTGCTGTATTAAACTGACAAAAGTCTTATTTCAGTATTTTATATTACAGATACTGAAGCATTCAGTTGGAGCCATGATTAAAATTTTGTTGGATGGAAACCCTAAAAGAATTATCTCTGAAACAATGAAGTGGTTTTCTTTGTGAAAATCACAGTGAAGTTTGCTTTCAAGTACTTACCAGCCTTTCTTTTCAACAGAACTTCATTTTAGTAATTAGTGACAAAAGTGCTTATCAGTTGTTTAATTTTTCTATTTAATTGGCATTCTCTTCCCTATAATCTAATTCTAGATAAAGCAGGATTTTTCAGAAGTTTTTTAATGTAAACTTTTAAAATTGCTGTTCAAACATACACTTGTGTTATTTATAACAGAATATAATAAAATAAATTTATGGAATACAAGCTAGTGAGACAAACATCTTGCCTCAAGATGTCCTCTTTAAAAAGAAACACTGATACTTCTGTATTCTTCTTTCACTCAGCAGTAGCTAAAGCTTTCTGGAGAAGTCTTATTTTGTTGGAAACTAGTAGCATAATGCCTCAGGCCTAGATTCTAGTCTGGTTTATTCACAGAAATATTTAATCTATGATTACTTGAGAAATAAAGTAAAAGAGACATGAGGCATATGTGGGGCAAAATCCTGGACACAGAGAAGTCAGTGTTGCCTCATTAATTACTGGCATTTACAAGCCTACAAGGTTTTGTTAAAATTGTGACAATTTTATTAAATATTGAATATTTATGTTCTGATTTATGATAAAATAGACACTAGTCATTATCACATAGTTTACCATATACCTAACTCATACCAGATTGTCAATGCTTTTAAAAATTTAACAGCAAAATTCAATAAAAATGTGTAGGAAATTAAGAGAATGCAGGATGATTCTTTTGCTTTAGAGTCATATTGGCTGTTTACAGTTAATATAGTTGAGAAGTTATTCAGTGGTTTGTAGGCTCCTAAAGGAAAACAAAAGTTGATAAAATTGCTTCTGCCATGGTAAACTATGTACTGTCTATTTTCTCCTTTCATGAAAAGATATTTATCCAAATGAAGAATCCTCGTGCATCCCAGGTAATAAAGTAGAAAATCTACCTAAAGTTAGTGCTGAATCCTGATAAATGCTTTATCAAAATTTGAATGCCAGAAGAATTCTTGTAATTAGGTAATTTTACAAGTCTTGTCTCCTACTCTTATCATGTATCCTAAAACAGGGCAATATATTCATCCCAATGCCTACCCAGTTTGTGAAAGCCATACAGCACCGGCTAATGCATATGTTCTCTGTGTCCTTGGGACTGAGGCTTCTGGTCTCTGTCACAGGACAGCACAAGAACAGGGCCTGATGCTCAACCAGGGTCTGGCCTTGATTCTGAGTCAGGATGGGGCCAGTATGTTCACTTGCATATAGGCTGTCCAAATTACCTCATGGTAATACTGGGAGGTTTGCCATTTGTTATTGTCAGACGAGCCAGGGAGATTTCGGGGACTTGGTGCTTGTGACAAAGCTCTTACTGCACACACTGATGAGCTGCACAGCAATAGGATTTGTGCCCAGCACACTGTTTCCCGGGCCACTGCCATTGGGATCAGCTTTTCTTGACAGTTCTGACTGCAGATACAAGAATATTATCTAAAATAATAAAAGGGAATTCACTAGAGATAAAATATGGGAGAGGAAAATTTGCAATTTCTTCCAGACAGTCTGAAAAATCCCATTATTTTTCTTATGAAGAATTCTGTTTTCTTTATAAAGCCAAATGTTGTTCTGACTCTTTTGAGTACTCTTGAAAGAAAAAGTCAGTTCTTGGCAAAATGAGTCCTTAAATGGCAAGGATCACATCAAGTTTCAGGAGAAAAGGAGACAAACAGAAGTGCCACAAAGTGAATATGAATTTTTTTTTACCAAGGAGTAAATGAAGTTAAAATCCTGAAGAGGTCAGCTGAGGCTGAGAGCATGCATGCCCAGAGGGCTGAATTTGGCCTGCAAGAATACTGCACACAGAGCAGGATTAGAAGCAAAGACTGCAGGATGTTTTTGTAAACTGAGCTCATGACAAAATGTAACAGTACTAAGCACAGACCCTGTCAGTGACTGGGAGGTTTGCCGTTTATTGCAAAAGCTGATTACACTTCATTATCTTTTCTTTATCAATTGATGTGGCATACTTCTCAGTCATGAATACCTGGCTAGATAGGAATGAAGCCTGATAACACAAAAACAACATTCTCCCATGCACCAAATTGGCAGGATGTAGAGGATCTTTGAAAGCTGTAAAATAGCATTAGTCAGAGGTAATAAATAGAAATTTTGCTCGGTGTTCATTAATAACATGGGGAATGAGAATAGTGCCAGCTTTTTCAGGGATGGACATATAAATGAGAGGAAGCAAACTACCTTAAAATGTGACATCTCTTTCCAGATTCCACATCATCTATGGTATCAGAAGAAAACTCCTAGGAAAAATACCATGGCATATTTTCATTGCATACTTCTAAGTCCACTTCATGCACTGCAGTGAATGTTTCATGAATTAATGAAAAATATTCTACACAGCTATTTAGATAATGCATAACAAGAAGTATTTAAATTTTATTAAATTATATAATAAAATAATTTAATTATTTACATAAAATAATTTAATTATTTAGATGGTAATTTTTTTGGCAGAAATTTTTTGTACTTTATAGCAACAAATGAGAATAATGCATTTTCAATTCAAAAGAGCAAGAGGGTGTCATAAAACACAGGATCCATAATGAAGGTTTCAGGGGACTGGATATGAGTGAAGAACTCTAATATAAAGTGCTAAAATAAAAAAAAAAAATCATTTAAAAAAGGAACACTTTAAAAAAACAAGCCAAACTTATTAAGTCTATTCCTGATATGATTTTCTGCCAACTGTTTCCTCTTTGTTCCTCCACTGAGAAATCTGGAAACGATAAAAACAAAGAAACAATTCTCTCAGAAGCAAATTTTAGAAAAGAACATGCATTTTATCCTGCCAAAGTAAATTCAACTTTCAATGAACATACCTTTCAACAGAAAGATACAATTTTGTACTTTCACAGGAAAGCCATCCTCCTTCTAAAAGATGAAGGCAAAACATATACCTGAAAGATGGCTCCTATGTCCAAAAGCTTAGTTGCCATTTTATCAGCTTGATAAATGGAATTTCTCCTCATTTCAGACTCCCTCATTTACATGCTCAGAATAGCATAGTAACAAAAGCTTGATCACTAAGAATATACCACACATCTTGAAGACCACTTTTTCAGTGTGAAATTATAATTGACAGCTGTGACATTTAGTTGTAGAAGAAAACTATATCCTGGTTACATGCCTGAATTTGCTTTTTACTGTAGAGAATAGCTTAAATGAATTTTTCTATTTGTAAATTATTTCTACTAGAGAAAATCTAAATATTATTTAAACTATTTTGCCCACAGCCATTACTGTGTTACTACTCTGTTGATGCAAACCACTCCCAGGTCCTCTAAGTCCTGGCCTCAGAGGTAAAACTTCCTGCGGCAGAGTGTGAATGGTGAGACTGAGAAGGGACTTAAAGCTTATGTGACACTGGTATGGGTACAACTTAAGTGGGAACTTACTGTTTAAAGTCTTATAACTGCGACCAGGCTTTGGCAAATTCTCAAGAGCAAATCCCTAAATGGTTTTGACCAAGTGCCTCCATCTCCACATCAAACACTTACAGTCAAACATAAACAGGCATCTTCAAGGCATGTATTTAGTCTAAGCCAAATAACCTGGTCTGTCCTTGAGAGAGACCTCAGTTTATCCTGCAGGTCTTTGTCTCTCTGGAGGTGCTTATCCCTTACCACCATCACATATAAGGCCTCCCAGTACATATCTCATACTGGCCCAGGGACCTGTGCCATGTGAAAGTTATGGGTGAAACAAATGCCACCACAGACAGAGGTGTACGATGGGTACATGTGGCAGTAGTTTGTCTGATTGAGTCACTCACTGCTCAGAAAATTAGAAGACAAAGTAATACAAAAAAAGACAAACGAAGAAAGAAATAAAAATCCTCTCAGGATCCACTAGGAAGAGAAGCTTGACATACACATAGCAAAATAAATTCCAGCAAAGAAAAGTGATGGAAAATGCTAGACGCTCATCTCAAATAGGTGACAAAATATATTAAATTACTTTAATAATTTAGGCAAGATATTTCAGTCATCTCCACTACCGTATAAATTCCATAAAAAAGAATGCAAATAACCAGGGAGTACTGCATGGCTGTTACATTAGCAGCACAGCAGGATGCAACATCAAAGTCCTCATAAATGAGAGGAATTGTTGTTGTTACGCTATGATATGAAACTTCAATAAGAGTTTAAAAGTAGCATTCATTTTATTGATTAAAGATTAACAAGGTGAAGTGTTTAATTGGTATTTTAACTGGATAGCAAGGAAATAAATTCTACATTTTGGAGTTGAATGGATTCTGTGGATTATGAGAACACAGTTCTTTGTCTAATTTAAAATTAAATAGTTAACTCAAATTGCATTTATTTAAGAGCATATTGGTTTAGATTTAGTGAAATGAGGGAACCAGATAAAAGTTTATTTTGATTCCTAAGCTTTATCTCTGTGTCAACTATTTTTCTGCTTCCTAGACAGTAAATCTGGTGTAACTAATCTTTGAAGTTTAATGACCTTTCAAGTTTGGCTCAAAAAGTTAATGATGTTGATATAACATTACTTCATCCATGTAGTGGTGTCCTCTTAAGAACCCTAAAAGATCTCTTTACCTACCAACTCAACATCTTCTCTCAGTGCAGTAAAATTTTTGTTCACAGAATTTCAAGAATTTCCTTCTCCTACCTATGATAGAGGTTTATCCATTTCCACACTCTTCTCCTGTTGCACCTGTATCTTTTTTTTGAAATAAGTTTTTTCTTCTTATCTGTAATTTCCTTTTAATTTAGGTGTTTCAATTGGCCTTGTATAACAAAAAGAACCCCACAAAACCTTGTACAGCCTTGTCCACCTCTGAGCTGGATGCTTCACTTCTCCTGGCTTCACTGTTCAGACTCTGCTAATTTTGTTCTGTTCCATTGTTCAGCTTAGTTCAGAGAGTGTCTAACAGGTTTGTTCGTTGTCCTATGCTGTTTGTGTCACCAAATTTTGCTCACTACATTGGGATGAAATATGAAAGAATTTCTGGCTACATGACTGGAAAATACAGTGCCAAACAGATTACTGAGGAGCAGTTTTTATAACAGCAACATAGTAATTCCCCTAATTTCAACAATAATTCATGCTTTGGGATGGATTTGTACTTTTTATGAATTATTCCATATAATTGTCCATATTGTAATTCCTGTTATCCAAGTAAGATTAGATGAACACAGCTGTGTTTTTCTGACTTAACAGTTTGTGACTATTTGAATCTGTGAAATGTGCTAAAGTTTTGTATTTGTCAAGAGGCTGTTTAAAGAAAGATCTATCAGTTGTTAATGTCACTATTTAGAGAAGTTGCTTGATTTTCAAACTTTACTGCATAGTAAGACTGATTTGAAAGATGAAGCTATGCAATACATGTCACAGTGTCTGGGAATGGATAAAATCAAGTGTTGGATTAAAGACCAGTCCAACAAAACTCACAGGCAACAATAAGAACACTCTGCTTTCAGCATCAGCATGTGCAGTAGCAGATATTGATCAAACAACACGTCTCAATAACGTGATCATGAAATGTTGTTGGATATGAACCAGATATGAACCAGATTCTCTTTCCCAAATCTGTTTAAGGTAGATCCTGCTTGGCGAGCTCAGAGCTCACTGTCAGTAATAAGTGGAGCAGAGGGCTACTTTCCTTGGAAGACAGGAGTCCATGTTCTGTTCACATGCTATTTTTTTATGTTCAGAAATACCCAGCCCAACTCAGACCTTTTCCAGGGAAGTAAAGAAAGGAGAATCAAGATATTTTCATTGTTGAATATATGTATCTTCTTCTGAAAGTTGTTCAGAAATCCTCAAATTTGTAGAAGTAGCACCATCAGCTCCTCTTTGAAATAAATTAAAAACTGAGAGGGCAAAAGGAGCAGAATTGTTTGACTTAGTTTTTGATGCTGCAGTAGTATCCAAACGAGCAAACCTCAGAAAAATCACCTATAACAACAGAGAGTGATGATGTACAGAGCAGTGGGAATTGTGCTGACATGCTGATCAGAGCTGAAACTTCTTTGGCTCATCTGGATTTTGAAACCATGCATCAGAGGGTAGCAGATGTCCTTCTACAAAGGGAAGTGTGTTACTCCCCATGATGTGTATGAGGCATTTCCGTCATGTGCAAAACTGTCATACCTGTGCAGATTGCTGTGCACAGGGGCCGATAGATATAGACAGACAATTTACCATAATTAAATCTTACTCAACTTCAATAAAATTGGATGGCAGCAGCCATGACCACAAAAAGTAAAGAACTGGTGGCTTCAAGTGAAACAATCCTTCAGCTACAAGAAACTGTAGGTACTACTCTACAAACCTCATAGGCAATGACTGGGATAACATCATATGTTATGAAATAATTTTCTTAGGACTTACTGAGAAACAGCACCTCATCTAAGTAATAAACACACAGAAATAGTTAAAAATTAATACACTTTGCAAAGATCCTAAAATCATTACAATCTGAATTTAGTTTCAATAAAATGTGTCCACTATGGAGATCCAGGAAAAAGCTCTCCAAGTTGCTCTGACAGTAAAAGGAAATCAAAAAAGACCAGAAGATAACAAGTGAACTGACCTGTACCTCCCTTGCTGCACTTGCTTCTCATTGATCTCTGGTAGCTCAGTTATTTTGCTTCATTGAAGTTGTTTATGGGATCTTGTAATTTAAGAAAACTTTTCAGTCTGTTTTTCAAGCGGAAAAGGACTACTGCTGGAAAGATGAAATAAAAAAGAAAAATTAAACATGGAAGGAAAAAAATCCAGAAGATAGCTGTTCTCTCTAAAATTTTTGTAAACTTAACCCAGAACCTCCTGAAAATATTTCAATTTTCCATTTTCAATATACAAAGAAATACCTTTGGCTTTTGCATTAACTTAGTTAACTGTTTACACTCGACATCTCAACTAGACAGAAAAAAAAGATTTCTTCCTGGATTAGACTCTTATTTTCCAGATTTTGGACACAAATTCCTGTCAACAAATGCTGATCCTTTGTTGAATTGCAGACTCCAACACAGTCAAAATTGTGATAATGGTCACAAAATAAATGGTTCTAATCTCTTCTGTCACTTTGACACATCCAAAATCATCAGTTCATCTCCCAGTCAATTTTAGAATTTTTTTTCTACTTTATCCAACAGACAAAAAAGGGACAAATATTTTTTATATCAATATATTTTTCAGTGGGCATCTTTTTTTTCTGCAAGAGCCAACTCTACAAACTGATTGACTAATTCATTTCCCACAACCATTTCATGTAAAATAAAATGACAAAAGGCCAGCTGCAAAAGCTAGTACAATAAACTGCTTCTTCCCCAGAAACACAATAGAGAAAACAGGTATTTATTATTTGGATTTGATTGTTCACAGCTGGTGCTTTCATCAGCCAGCATAAATATTGGATGTTCGACCCATGCCACAAAATTAATCTTCAGATTTAATGCCCGAAGAAAAATTTTATAGGGTTCAGTTGCAGATTATTTTTTTCTTAAAATAATAAAGGATGATTTGCAAATTGGGTTCTTGGGTGAAACTCCAGGCTCACCCAGGCCTGTAAGTAATTAGTTATAGTGACTTAATCTGAGCACTTCTGTAGTCAGTACACTTACAGACTAATGATGCAAGAAAGGTGAAACTCATGGACTTAGAATCATAAAATCATAGAATTGTTTGGTTGGCAGTGTTTTTTAAACAGAAATGTGGAGCTACTTAATAAAATATTTACAGTTATCTGCTTTTTCTCTGAAAATTGCATCTCTAAGTTTAGCCTTTAACTGAACATTTGAGATTACAATACCACACACAGAATCAGCCACAGGTACTTTAAGAAGAAAAGAATATTTTACTTAGGAACTTATAAAAATCTGGTACCTTGTTTAAGTCACATTTCATTGAGGTTAATTATCAGCACTTCCATTTTTTTGTGCATGTGAAAGGTCACTGTTGTAAAAAACAGTATAGGTCAGAACTCTCTTAATCAGCATTTTGGCAAAGGAAAAGGCCATTCTAAATTGCAGTGTAGCACTGACTGTTAGCCTTATGTTATCAATCTCTTCAAATGTGGGAATTCAAGCTAAAGCAATAAAATATGAACTTTCCATCTTTTTATATTTTTTTCCAAAGAATACTGAAAAGGCCACATTAGTCCAAAGAACCGTTGAATAAACCAAATAGCAGCATGAACATGAGTTTCTACACATGTGTCCAGATAGGAATTTTAAGTATCCTCCTTCCTTTTTTAATTTAAGATGATGAAAATTTTAAAATTTAAGTATCTCGTCATCATATCAGTTTGGGTAATCTCCAGAGACGTATTCTGTTCCATACAAGCTCTCGTAAACTTAGCTGTATTTTTCAGCTGGTCAAATCAGTAAGTAGTGTTTATCCAGGCCAGCAAATATATACTTGCAGCACAGCACTTTCATTACAAATGACCCCCAACCACTTTTACAAACTGTGTATTTACTCATGTTAAGTCATATTCTTTTCTAGTGAAATACATCCACAGTTTGGTTGGAACATACCATCAATCTCAAGAGCACAACTACAGCAGTAGAAAATGGGAACGGAAGTATTCTGGATTTACATCAAATGACAGAAAGATTTAAGTACAAGCTTGAAGCTACTATTGAGAAAGTGGGTACTAGCCAAAAGAACCCTTTCAGTCTTGCTAAGCATGCAAACCAAATTGCTCATATTAAAGAAGTTGACATGTTGAGAAGAGTACATTCAATTTTCAATACCTGATCATGTTTCTAATTACAGATATAACAACAGGCTGTTGTGGCAGCTCAGCATCGATCTGGATGATGTGAGCCTTTATGAAATGTCAAAAACACTACAGCAATGTCTGTAAACACTGAAGGCAACCCACAGCATTGCACAAACCAGGGACCAGCTTTTGTTCCGACACAATCACTATACTCTCGGAGAGCCAACTCAGATAAGAACGAGCCAACAGCTTTCTAGGCATGACAGACAGGCATCTATAACACCCTGGCAAGCATCTTTGGAAAAGATACTGGATATTTTTGCAAGGCAGCATAAGACTTGAAAGACCAAAGATGGGGGTTTGTCTAAGATACCAGCCAGTAGCTTTGTCTGGAGGATCTGAGTGATGTTTGCCTATTCTATGTTTCACATGAATTTCATGCTGCGAGCTGCTAAAAGAGAGGCTGCTACAGTTAAAAGAAAAAATTAAAATAACATCTCCTTTTTTCCCCTTGTCATTGTTTTTCTCAATCCCATGATTTCTCAGAGTGTAATATGTCTAATAAATATGTTCTTTCTACACTAACTGCTTTAAAATATTTAAGTTAGCTTTAAACTGATATCACCTTCTGATATTATGAATGAGTTACCTAGAAAAAAACAGTTAGATTTATGATGCAAAACTGAATTTATCTGTTATGAATACTGAAATGTAAACATATGTTGGGTTTTTAAATTATGGCCACTGGTTTATCATTTTTCAGCTTTAAAAAGTGAGGCCTTATTTGAACAGGTTTAAGGAATATTTACATATACATAAGCAAATTCTTGGGATTAGATTGATGTGATGTTGTAAATAAAATAACTTTGATTCCTTGCCATATAAAACAGCTAATATAATTGCCTTTCATTTATTTCTGAAGTTTGAGGCTGAATTTGCCAAATCTTTTATTCTTCTAATTATAATTCTACCATACCAAATGTATCTATTTCTTATAGGTGAATTTTTTCTAGGTGTCATCCTGTTGGGAAAAGATTCCTTGACTTACAAACATGAAATATCTGGAGTCCAGGAGTCAGCATCATCACAAATGGAGTAAGAATCTAACCAAACTCATGAAAATAAAATTAAATAATCCATTGCTTATATCATATTCACATCTTCACAGAATTCCGCCCCAAATCCTCAGTCTGTTTAACACTTATGGTTGCTGAATCCAGTCTTTTGCTCTGAATAATGATACAGTAGATAAAACCAAGAAAAGCATTGCAATTACAGTTTTTCTTGTAAAAAAGATCAGAACCACATGGTTATGAAATAGTTTGAGAGTACAAAATCTTTGTAATTGTAAATAGAAGTAGGTGGAGTAGGTGGCTGCTGAGGACATTCAAAAACCTGAGGATAGGAGGGCCACTGCTGCTTGAACAACCTCTGCTACTGCCCACCCTGGGAGCAGTGGATGGTTTGGGAGAGGAAGAAGGGCAGCTCCCAGCCCTGTCCTCACCTCCAAGAGGAAGAATGCCCTGCTTGCTGGGCTGGAACAACACACCTGCTCAGCAGAGAAGGTAGCACATAGGAGTGAGGGGAGACACACAGACCTCCCTCCTCTGCAGAATTCTGTGACTGCAGCCCATCTCCTTGCTCTGCCACTTTATGGCTGTAACCTACTGCCCTTCAAAACTTCCCCTTCCTACCCTGTCCTCTTTCATGCAGTCCCTCCTGGGACTCACCCTCTGCTCCCCATCCGGAATGGAGCAATCTGTAGAGGTTAAGGACAAGGCCACCAACACCACCACACTGGAGCAGAACTTTCATTTTGTCTGTGTCACTACAAAAATGTGGGCTGGCTCTGGGGAGAAAGCCTGCTTTGAAGTTGAAATCCTGCTGAGCACCCTGATCCATGGTCTTTAACAGCCCACATTGGCCAGCTTTTCCTCTTGCTTAAATTTAAATGAATCCTGCTTAAATTGCACAGACACCAGTGAGTGATTAATCAAATTTAATTAATCCCTATCTGAAGTTGTTTCTGAAGAGGTTTCGCAGGGCATCATTAGCTCAGTTACTTAGAGCACAGTGCTAGTAACACCAAGGTGGTGGGTTTGGTCCTTGTATGAGCCATTCACTTAAGAGTTGAACTCAATGATCCTTCTGAGTCCCTTCCAACTCAGAATATTCTGTGATCATGTGGCAAATCTGTTGTATTCATGGAGTCTTTGCATTAAATAAAGAATACCAAATGGTTATCCTATGCAAGCCTCATACTTGAAGACTCACCAATAGAGAAAGCAAAAGAGGAAAGAGAATTTTACGAGTAAAATGACAAAAAAAAAAAAATCAAGGCATGTATCCATTATCTACCTTGAATTACTGAAGCTCTGCACTTGGAACATGGACCACAGTAATAGGGAATTAGACTAGAAAATCAACCAAAGCTCAAACTTACCAATTGCATGGGAAATAAAAAGGCATTACCAATTATACAACTATTATTTCCTTCATCACTGGCACTGTGCAACAGTTACTAATGGACAGTTCAGAGGAGTATGACATACTGGGAGTTTTTGTGCTTACTTTGAACTCAGGGCTTTGCACTGAGTATGAACCTACCATTCCTCAGGTCCCTTAATGTATGACCAGGTTTAGAAACAGACTCCTCTTCCATTTCTTGGTTGAAGGAAGCATCCTAGAAGTAAGGTATGGATTATGATTTTGCCATCTGTATAGTACAGAAATATTTTTTCTTCTTAGGAAATCTTTAGGGAAATCACAGAACTCCAAATATACTAATTCCATGTCCTACTAACTTATCGCTGAAAATATTCAAAGCAGTTTTCTCTTGTGCCTAGTAATAGAAATTAATTTGCTCTCTGAGAATTCTGCTTTTCTTCAGATACTCATATCAAGAGTCACCAGGTTCTCTAAAATGTTTATGCATGCACAGTTTTATAATGGCAGAAATTGCTTTTGGTTGTTCTGTCTTCCTATTAAGGTCAGAGATTATATAGGAGATTACATATTTGTCCCCAAAGAGAAAAGTGATTTATAGCCTTTGCCAGAGAGGCATAAAAAGTTGGAATTTATTTTCTTTCTTCCTTCCAATCCAAAATATTAGAGGAGAGCTTTAAAAAGTGATGTTGAATGTGCAGACATGAACAATATTTAAGAACCAACAGCAATATACACTATATTAATAATATATAGTACTATTACTACACTACAGACTTTCTATATGACAGGTTCAGCTTTGCTCTTCACTGGGTTTTTTATTTTTATTTTTAAATTATAGTTATAAGAGACTGAGATTACACTTTTAAAACACAATGTCTATTCCTGAAGTAGTTATGGATAGGTTGTTTTCTAATATCTTCTTTAAATTCTATCCCTGATCCAAAGCCTGTGTTGCATGGTAGCGGCACTGAGCACAGGGCCTGGCATGGTCAGTGGGGAGGGAATGACCTGGACTGCTTGTGGATGGGGCAGCAAAAGCCATACAAGGATAACTGAGCCATCTGCACCAACAACCCTTGAAGACCTAAGAGAAGGCTGTAGCTACAGCCTGTCGGGTAGGGACAAGAGCAAAAGCAGGGCCACGCCACTCTCTCTGGACAGACACCCCCACGCAGCGGCACTGTCAGCTGTGATGTGAAGCTCCCTGCCAGCACCACAGTCGGGGCAGCCTGGATTGCACCCCATGACCTGGCAGCCCAGGATCTCAGCCACGATGCTCAACACAGGTTGTCCCAGGCATATTAACTGCTGCATTTAGATGGGTCTGGCCATCCAGGGAGGCCAGAAGCTCCTGGTAGTTCCTACCTGCCTTGGAAGCCAAGTACATGAAATTAAGATGCTCACATTAGCAAAAATGTTAAACCGTCTGCAAAACAGCTATGCCCATGGAAGTACAAAAGCCCTGAACACTGCCACACACTAACTGAAGCTGCAAAATTGGCTAACAGTATGTATCAGAGTTGCTACAGAGATTAATCACATCCCACAATTAATTTGGATACAAAGCCCTTTCACATCAAATAGAAAGTTTCTCAAGAACTTCAATGGCTTTTGATCCTGGCCACAGAGAGGAAAAATCCGTGGGACTCTCTAGATACTGATTCAGCTTTTGTTTAGCATGCTCTAAGAGTATGGCTTCATATGCTGAAGTTAATTTAAAGCACAGTGTTTGCAAAATGTCTTCAAGTGGCTTTTTGAAGTGGGCTCGGCTACTTTTATTTAGGTTTCACTGAAAAGCGAGCGGGAAAACGTCTCACTGTTGTATTGACAGCACAAAAGAAATCACTCTCATCATTTTGAAGAGGACTGTAGCTAATGTGACAAACTGAAGCAGGTACTAACCTTAGGAAGAACACTTTCATTTGCAGTATTAGAAACACAGTGTCCCCAAAAAAATCTTTTCCAGCCCTAGAAAAAGCTGTCACCATCTATTTTGAAGCCTTGCCTCTAACTTAATAAAGCTCATAAGCTAGACATCTATACATGGAAGGGGAAACTCTTGCTAACTGGGAACAGTAACATAAAATAACAAAAAGGCTAGAGAGCTTCTTTATTATTTTACTTTTCTGCAGGAGAGGTGTCAGGGGGATTAAGATATGACAAATATTTGACAGGGTAGCGAATTCATTTTCCAAATTGCCTGGTTCTCAGTTACCATATTCCCACTGGACTTTATAATAAAGTCAGCTCACATATTTCCATCCACACCACTGGACTTAGGAGGTGGACTGGCATTAAGAGGACAGAAGTGCTCTTTCTGTGGAGGATTTAGAAATCTATGTATCATGGTCTTTTAATTTTATTTAAATTCAGGAGAAAAAAAATAATATTCTAAATATTATTTTCATAACAACACAAAACATACATATCCAGCAGCTGTATGGGATTACCGAGCAATATTCTAGCTCCCAGTGTCCTATCTCCAACACTTGCCAGTGGCAAATGCTTAATTAAAAACACAGATAGAACAGCAAGCATGTGGTGAATATGTTCCCAGGGTACTCTCTCAGCGTCTAGCAATCTGTAGCACTAGCACTTACCAAGCTAGAGATATGACTTCTAATAACCCACAATGGATATTTTTTATTTGTCCAGGTTCTGGTTTTGATTCATGGTAGAATTCCAGCATTCAAAACAGCCAGTGATAAGAAAGAATTTCCAGATTAACTACTCATTTTGTTAAAAACACCTCCATTTTTGCATTTGCTACCAACTGATAGTGTGGTATCTACTAGTTATTGTCTTGAAAAATCCTCTTTCATCCATGCCTTTCAAAATTTTACAAATCTCTTTCTGCCTTCACTCAGTCGATTGATCACAGGCTGATGAATTCTGAATTACTTATAGTATCTAGGACTAGTAAAGAGTCAGTCTTTGTTTACCTTTGCAACTCTTTTATCTTTTCTGCTTTCAGCAAGTCCTTCTGAAATAGGACTGAAACTGCACAAACTAGTTTTAACTTGCAAAAGGGCATGGTGCTGTGCTCTGTTGTTCTTTGCTCTTTTTCTGATCATTCCTCTGGCATGGTATTTGTTTCACTACTTTACTGTCACTGGTCTCAGAGATGGTAGTTTCATCAACAGGACTTTCTTTAACCCCAAGGTCACTTTCTGAAGCCTGCTCATATCCCATCATTTCCCAACATTTTAAAATAAGGATAATTTTTTTCCAATTTATTATTCTTATTATATGCAAAGCAAACTACATTCTGGACTACAGTCTGTGACCAGTGCATCCAGGAAAGTTCCTGTGCTCTAGTTTGGGTCTACTCTGGGACTCCCCAGCTTAAGCGTGCCAAGAAAGCGGTGAGGTAGGGGAGAGCTGCCAAGGGGGCAAGGGCACCATGAGAGGGGACTGCAGGAGCTTGGCAAAGAGGAGAAACTGCAAGAGCAACCAGCAGTTGCTTGAAGGGTAGTTGCAAAGGTGACAAAGTCCAGAGGTCCTCAGCACTAGCAAATGATACAATAAGGGGCCAAACACTTAGCAAGACTGAGGTTGGACATTAGGAAAAACTTTTTCACTGGGGATACAGTGCATCTTTCAGAAAAATCCTGTGAAATCTGCATACTTGAAAGCTTTTGAGATTTATGCCTAGACATCAACAAAGCTGACTTGGTCTAGTGTTGGTGATGGTCTGCTCTGAGCAGCAGATGTGACCCAATGACTGCTGAGGCTCTCCCAACCAACGCTGCTGTGAGTCTGTGAATGAACAACTTCATTTTTACACTGATGTATGATACTTGCTGATCTGTTTCTTGAGTGAATGGTGTAGAAAAGCTATCTGACTACCTTAATGAGTATTCAGCTTAATTAGATGCCCATAGTTTTGATACTGGCTTTAAAAAGATAAGTCCCTGATCTATGACAGAGAGCTTGCATAGTTGCAGTAAAAATTTGTTTGAATTGACAATGATTCATTCCTAAGATTTTACATCTTTTAAAAATATTCATCTAAGATAATTTGTTTCTTTGCATCTTCAAAAAGGAGAGCCCTTAAAAGAAAGTGTGTTTCTAGTACTTAACCACTGGGATTGATGAGGATAGCTCATACAATGTGATTCAGGCAAGCAGCCAGGAAGATCAAGGGATCCTGATCCCCTTCATTGGCTGATTCAGTGTTCTGCAAGCACAGGAGATGCCAAAAACCTTCAGAGAGAGATGACACAGGAGTAAGTAGGTCTCAAATGTTTTAAATATTCGAATACTTTTCCATTAACT
>NW_008237410.1:972350-986617 GCF_000691975.1 Corvus brachyrhynchos
TCCCAAGAGCTCATATTGCATTTAATAAGGTCCATGAATTAATGATTTAAAAAGAACTGTTTTCTCTCAGAACTAAAGAAAAGAGACAGTAATATATCAGGTTTATTTCCAGTAATTAGACTTCACAATTGGTCTTCTTTTGTCTTACTCATAATATAAAATTTATTTTTCTTGTCTTGTCCTTACTACTTTTATTCTAATTCCCAATGCAGTAAAGAAATGACTAGAAAACATTTCTAGCATAAATTCAAGTGTGAATGCAAACAATCCTAGTTCTGGTTTACATTAGTGAAAAACAACTGCTCTAAATATTGGTATGAAGAAATAAAATTTTACAGAAAATAGCGCAAAGTATATGATTGAAAATAATTATATTTAAGTTTGTGAGATGCATTCAATATGCAATGAAACTTGTTTTATAAGTATAAAACTCTTCATGTTTTGTTAAGGGAAAAAATCTTCTTGTACTGGTACACAATACAATACAATGTATTTTATTGACCAGGACACATAAATATTTTCCAAGAAAAATAATCACAATATAGGCCATGTGCCTATAGCATTTCACTCCTAGGACCATAACTCATTGTCAATAATGCATTAAATAAGTTTTGTTTTCTTACGGTCTGAATTTTTTCTCATTCTTTCTTGGTTTCTTTTTCCACACTAAGTTCCAAAGTTTTAACAAATGTTGTCGTTAAACTTGCCCTTCAGAAAGAGAAAAAAAAAATCATATTAAGGCTTTTGACTGACCACAGTATATTTCATTACCTGACTTGATTATGATAACTTTTAAAATCAGGTTTTTCATGTCAACAGAAGTAGTAGAAAATTCAAAATTCATTTACTAAATGAATTTATTAAATGCTACAATCTTTGCTTAAAATTAGTTGTTTACTAGAGAGTTCACTTGCCAAATATACATAGGAAATACAAAACTGGGGCAGATAGAAACAACACAAAAAAATTTTTTACACAAAAATGAAAACATATGATGCAATTCTGCTGTAACCTTGAATTCATGGACTTCTTTCAGATAAAAGTAAATACTTCAACAATACAAAATGTAAGTAAATGGCATTGGCAAGAACAAAAACTTTACCACCACGTTATGCTTTTATATTTCTGCAAAGTGGAGGAAAGCTATTCCAAACTGATGCATCTCAATGATAAATTCTACCATTTCTCAGGTAATAGGGGCTGAAATCGCCCTGTGGAAGACCAGGCACAAGCACCTAAGCATGTTTTGTCTCAGGCACTCTGACTGTTGCGACAGGAAGTGGTGATTGGAAGAGAGAGTCCTGCTGAGGTTGGGCAACGCTGTTCTGAGCCAGCTTCCTTTTCTGCCTTGAGACCCATGCCCTTGTGGGTCTGCGTCAAGCCCCCCAAATCATCTCCTGGAGGACTCAAAAGGACTGACTGTATGGTGCAAATGGCATGGAAAATCTATTTTACATAAGTGGGGTGCACCAGATAAACTGTAAAAGGAAGTGGATCCTTGCAAGTTCCCCTTACTCTCTTTTTGTCTCTCTCCTTGTCGACCCCAGATCCAGACTATCCATGGTGGCAGGATCAATGCAGGATCTAACAGCTGGTGTTCTTTTTTCTCTTAGCTTACTCTCTTCCTCCTTTATTTCTCTCTTCTCTTGTTTTATCCAGGCAAATGAAGCAATTGTATTCTACCACTTATTCCACACCTGAAGCTTGTTGTGGGAGTTGGGAGCTTATTAAAGGTAATTATAAAAGTTGTTATCTTGTTAGCCAACACTTCTGAGACTAAATAGTAGGCTAGTTGGCAGAGTTAAGATGATTAAACAATAAAGTGTAAGAGTTCGGTGACACTAACATGGACTGGTGTCTGCTCCCCACAATAAGGAAACCACAAGATGTGGCAATAAACCCAGCACTAAACAAATTCAAGTAACTGATGTTTTTGGAAGCTCACGGCTGCAACAAACAGCTAAGGTAAAGTGCTGGCTTCCAGGATAAAATTCCCCCACAGAAATACTTAATAGGGAATATGCCTATGACTATTTTTGGATTGGATCTACTAAAGGAGAAGGCATGGACTGATTTGAGGGGAAGGAGACCTGTGTTTGGACTTGCCCCTGCTGCAGTCTGACTACTACAAGCAGCACTATTCTTGCCTCCCTCTAAGGTAACAAATGTGAAACCTTGTATCTTACCCTCAGGAGTAAAGGAAAGGATTAACCCTGTCATTAGTGACTTAGGGAAACAGGGGATAATTAACCCTTCTCAGACTCCTTTTTTGCCAGTGTGTGTAAACCTAACAGGAAGGGGCAGCTGACCACTGGCTACCAGCATCTGAATGCAAATACAGGCCCTTTAAATGCTGCAGTTCTTAGTATGGCTGATTTTGGCTATCCAGGAACAAGATCACCCTGTTCTGGCAACTATCAACATGAAAGATGCATTTTTTACAGTCCTCCTACAAGAACCAGGCAAGGAACAGTTTGCATTTACATGGGAAAGAGAGCAGTATACCCTTACTCAACCTCCCCATGCATATTGGCATTCAGCCACCCTTGCTCTTTATGCTCCAGCTCAAGAATTGGCCCAAATTGGCCCAGAAGAGCAGGTCAAGATTACCAATATATTGATGATGTGCTAACTGGTTGCCCAGAGGTGGAGGCAGTGGACAAGACTAAGGCAAAGATAATCATTCATTTGGAGAATTTGGGACTCCGTATCCTGACTGAGAAGGTTCATCTCCCTTCCTCTGAGGTAAAATTCTTAGGCATCTGGTGTAAAGGCTGGACCATAAGCATTCCCCCTGAGACATTAACCACTCTGGATCAGATCGGGATGCTAGGAAATAAGAAGGAATTGCAACATTACTGTTTTGGAGAAAACACACTCCTGACTTTTCCATAATTGCCCATTCCCTGTGTGATCTGACAGGGAAAAGGGCTGTTTGAGATTGGACACGAGTCCATGAGGAGGCTTTGAAATTGCCTATATTTGAAGCAGGGGTATGCCAAGCTCTAGGGCCCAAACATCCCACAGACCCCTTGCATAGTGAATGGAGTTTTGGCATCCATGGGTTATCAATTCATATGTAGCAATAGGGACCCAAAAGCCCTACACAACCTATTGAATCTTCAAAGATGGAGAAAAATCATGTTGACCTCGGGACTACTTGCAGTAACCATAGCTTTACTGAAGGAAGACAGTTTAATTACATGCCAGCCCACAGTGTTAAGAAGCCCCTTTTCAGGTGTTAAAAGCAGTGACAGCAGGTACTCCACCCACTCCAGGGGTGTCCCAATGGGAAACTGTCAGAAAGTGGTATGTGCAGATAGAACACCACTGTCATGACCACAACATTAAAAAAGGCCCACCAAAAGACCTTCCAATACAGGGAGTACTAAACTGACCCAGATGGACTCAGTACAAGTCCCCCCACAGAAACAGCTCCCTTATTTAACTCCCAAACATATGGATTGCTGTGACTCCTCCAAAAGAGAAGGCAAGATATGGAAATATCAAGAAGTTGCTCTGCATGTTGATTCCAGGGACAGGACAACCACAGAGCAGGAAAGGACTGCCCACATGGAAAAATCTATAGCAATTTTGAGTGCTATAAAGAATGAAGCCAAGAACATTGACCCTCAGTACATCTGTTTTGATTTACATGCAGTGTTTAAGGGATGCACAGGGTGGCTCTCGTTCTGGGAGCAAAATGAACAGGAAATGAATCGACTACTAATGTGGCAAAAGGCTAAGTGAGAGCAAATCGTGCAGATTGCTTGAAAAAAAGACCCCATTGGTGGGGTGGGTTGCTGCATATCAAAATGGGAATAACCCAGTCTACTCCTCAATAATCAAGTTGACTCTCTTGTGGTTGCGTCTTGTGGTGGCAATTACCCAGACAAGGATGGAAAGGATAGCGTCCCCTTGTCAACAGAGTCAGGAGGTAAGTGGGAGTGTCTTGGGGTGACTTTATGATGTGTATCCCCTCTCGCTGCTCTATGCCCAGAAATTAATTTTGTGCCTTTCTGTGCCTTTAAACTGAGCCTGAGAGGGGGGAGAGGAAAAAAACCTGAGCAAACTTCTCAAAGTGGTTGTTCAAGGACACAGACACCCACTCCTCTGTGTCCTGCTCGTAGCAAGAGCGGAGGAAGCACCCTTCGTGCTTTCCAGCCAGCTTTCGGTTCCTTTTCTCTGGAGAGAGATGGAGAGTTGAACTTTGTTTTTCTTGGGACTTTGTCTTTTTCCCTTCTTCTTTTTTTGGACTGTTTCAACATCAGAACACACTGGGACAATTTTCCACTGAAGCCCTGGAGGTGGGCCCACAACCCAGCTCTGAGGAGGAGGAGAGAGACCACACCTACAGAAGGACTCTGAAATTTTCCCAGGTTTCTCTCCACAGCAAGAGGTTTTATTATTTAGCATTATTATCCTTTTCCTGTGTGTTCGTTAAATAAATAGTTTTTATCTCTCACTTTCCTCCGAGGAAAAAATTTTTTTTTTCCGAACCTGGTGGGGGAGGACTGGTTGTAACCTGCCTTCTATCAGAGGATATTGTCCTCCAAATTTGTCCAAACCAGCACAGGGAGACACTAGTGGAGTGGTTCCATATGAAGCAAGGCACTCTGGAACAAAAGTTTTGTTCAGGGAAGCCCAAAGTAGGGGCTGGGCAGCAAGCTGAGAACTTTGTACTACAACCATTTCAGTGTGCAGTCAGTGCCACTCATGCCTGGACCACCACCCCTTGCATGATCCACCCCCTAACGTGAAGGACGATAGAGGGTTTTGGGAAACATGGCAAATTCATTATACTAGTCCTTTTAACAAATCTGAAGGGAAATAGATTTGTTTTAGTGTATAATATGTTTTAGTAGGAGTGGAGGTTGTGTCTTGACTAATCCAAGCAGAAGGCCTTGGTTGAGCCACAGGCAAACCAATATTTCTGAGGCTAAGCAGGGGGCTAGGTAGCAGAATTAAGACGGTTATAAGGCATAAGAGTTCCCTGACATGTAGATTGGTCTCTGTGTTCAGCTGACGAGAATTTATCACGGACATCACTGCTGCTTCTGGGTTGTGACAGGCCCTCAACATAATTTTCACTAGTTCTAGCTTTACTCTAGCTGCACTATCTCAGACAGCAGTGAGATGATGTGAAAGCCCATGCCAGCATACGTTGGTGGCCAGTGATTCAATTAAGGAGGGGGAATTGCTATTGCTAAACACATTGAAAGAGAAGACTGACTGCCTGTTTTGTCTCTTGTCAAGAGGAAAGGCCAAAACTGTGTAAATTTAACAGACCAGCCATCTCACCCAGTGTCTTGGAGAGGTCCTTTCTCTACCTCCTCCACCCCTTAAAAAAAAATTCCTGTTGGAAGCATCAATTACCAGCGATACAAAGTCAAGCCTGGCCCCTTTTACAGGACAGCATCGCATCTTCAAAGGTGACAGTGATGGAGATTAGAACAAAGGTTAGGAACCAGCCTTTGGAAGTATTTCTGGAGAAGAGGTTCTGCAGATGCAGTCTGGAGGCTGAGGCACTGTAAAGGGAGGTCTCCAGTGCCAGGGACTCCCAGGGCAGATGCCTTGGGACTGACCTACGCCATGCATAGGGCCATGAGAGCCGCACCAAAGCTTTCTGTTCCACTCTCTTCACCAAAATACCCTGTATGCAGACACAGGGAGTGCATGATACAAAACTAGTGCAGTCAGCTTTTTCACCAGAGGCTGCGCCTTGTATGGCAGAAGTGTCAGCTCCCCTAGCAGCAGGTTTCCATCTGCTTTACAGCAATGAAGCAGTGTGATGCACCTGCAATGGACACTTAAGGGACTAAAAGGATACCAAAGCCTGGGAGAAAGGAAAGCTCAGATAAAGCTGCTCCTCTGATTCCAACTCAGGTTGCTGACACAGTAAAAGAGGCCATGGGAGTAAAAAAGACTCATTCCCGCTTCCTAGTTGTATTGATTAGTGTGTTTTATCACAGACTTTCAGTTTGTCCTGAGACTCCTAGGCTGTCACACAGTTCCCTTGCTTTGGGAACACATGCAGGATACTTGAAAACTCCCATTACTTATCCAGAAGAGCAGATTACAGCAGCTACTGACAGCATGAGGATGTGCAAGAACAGTGACAGAGTACTAAATACTGCAGCAGTTACTGAGGGTTTTCAGTGCACAAAGAAAGAAACTGGAAAGAAGAGATGTTACATGCAAGTACAGTAAGAGAAAAAAAGCTGAAAAGTCTCAAAAAATACATTAAGGAAAATTTTCATAGGACCAATTCTGGTGCTAAAAAGACTACTGCAACTGATTAATTTTAAACAATGTCATTTGGATCACTAGAGCGTAAAGGGACAAATGCTTCTTTTTAATATGTGAAAATGTTCTAAGAGATGCATTTTAATGAATTTAATAAGAATGTTTGGGAAACTTAAGAAAAACACCCTCAAAGGATCTTCAAGGAGTTCAAATGTAGGCAGGGTGTTCTTAAATGCATTAACATTTATGTGAAATGAAAGTTCAAACAAGACCCTTCAATCTTATATAGGATTCAAGCCAATAAAAGAATAAAACCCTGCTATGTTAATGGGAGCCATTGGTTTCACCAGGATTGCAGCAAGCCTCAATATAGTCCTACTTTAAATTAAAGTTCGATTTGCAAACTCAAATTAGAGTTTTTTATTTGAGGAAGATTTCTTAAGCTGCATTGAAATTCAGCAGATGAAGATGAGTGCTGCTTTCCTGCCCATATCCCAGTTTCTCAACTTTCCCGTGCTTCAGATCATCTCACAGACAGCTGCTCACTGATCAGCATCACTCTGCAGCTACCTGCACGTTTGTTTCTGCCTGTTCCTCTGCCAGATCACTGATCTCTGTTTTGTACTGACAATTTTCAGCAAATTCACCTTTACTCCATTTTGAATCTGGAGCATAAAAGCCTTCTGGCTCTGAAGGAATTAACCTTTCATTTGTCAGCCTGTTAGAACACCTCGGATGATGTTACAGCACAAACAGGAAAATTACACTTCTTATAACAAATGCACAGTGGATGGGATCAGCCACTGCGACTGCAGTGATTTACCTGGGGCTGCTGGCTCCTGACCCTTTCACTGGTCCCAGGAAAACCCCTCTCAGAAGGCTCCACTACCATCTTGGTGCAGATGAATGCTGCCTGGCCCTCATACAAAGTCCCCAGCAAGGAAGATGCAAGTACCAGTACCCACCCAGACTTCTGCTGAAGTGGCTGGAAAGGTATGGGGAGCTTGGAGAAGTAGTAACTCTGTCTTCTACCCCCGTATTAAGTAAATTCACTGGCTTTAAGGATATATATATATATATTTTTTTTTAGATTACTGTCTAGAGCACTTAGACTAAAACACAGCTAAATGCTGCAAGACTAATACAGAAATCAGTGGGCTTTCCTACTAGTGAAGAGAGATACCAGAGAGGAAGGGAGACTTCTCTGCTCCCTCTACAGCTTAAAAGTGACTTTCTTTTCTACCCTCACCTAGTTGCTAAAAGACTTTTCTGATGAAAGACTTTCAGTATTTAATTAAAAGACTGTTTTGTTAACCATGGGTGAAGGGAGATGCTTCCAGTAGACCAGACACAAAAGGAACTGTGGTCTGAGATACACCCTTGCCTTCAATGGTTGCTGCTGACACCCCCTATCTGAAGTGCTGGTTTGTGTGGTTCTCAGTGGAACGTGGCTAAATGGCACCATTGACCATGCAGAAATCATGGTGGCAGGTAATTTAAAACTTTTTCAGACATCTCCACATGATGCTGAGATACCTTTCCAAAAACTCACTCTCATGTCTGCATTACATGATCAGTATTTGCAGAAAAAATACTGTGATGTGATGTGATGTGATGTGATGTGATGTGATGTGATGTGATGTGATGATGTGATGTGATGATGTGATGTGATGTGATCAATGGCTGGATGCGAGGTCCCAGTTAAGGTTATGAACCTGATACCAGCTGCTACAAGGCACATCAAATAATCTGGACTCAAAAATGAAATATGAATTTCTGTATCACCCATCCAAAACAAGAACTGCAAATCATGTCTCCAGGACTTAGGAGTCTCTCCTGGGAATTGCTGCTTTGGAACAGGTGCTAGAAGCCTCAGCAAACAAGTGGCTGAGCGTAACTCCTTAGAGTGACCCTGTGGCCTAACTTGGAATATAATTTATGCAGTCCGAATAAAAATTCCCTGTTTCACCATACAAGAACCCTGCATTACTTCTTTTGTGTACAAAAGATGAGGAGAGTTTTGTGTGATTACATTTCAGATACTAAGTCCAGTTTTAGTGTCTTCAGAGAATGCTGACAGAGGTCACTTAAGAGAAAATGGAGAAAGAATCACATTAAACACACTTTTAAAACCCCTTAATTTTAGAGAAGATTTTCCCTTGTGACCAGGGCAAGTTTTGAAACGTCTTGGTCAGTCTAATAAAATATATATGGTGAACAGCCATTCAATGACAGAAAATAAAGAAAAAGGCAGAATCAATATATTGAATATTTTTTTTTTCTCTAGCTTTTGTATTAGCTCTGGTCTTCAGTGTTCTGGTGACTAAAATGCAATGCTACATAAACACTTGAGACAGAAATTATGTTATTCCCTTTATTTGACTGTTGCTCTAGCAAAATGTAAAAATATCTGCAGTGGATGGATTTTTTTCTTTAAATACTGAATTGAAAGTCATTGTCATGACCACAGCATTCAACTTAAAGTGCTTAAGCTTAAAATACCTATTTAAAAGCCTGATTTGTCCAGCAACTTTCTAATAGACTGGAAAGCCAATCTGATGACAACACTCAACTTCTGTTCCATGCAGGGTCAAATTTATTCCAGTTCCTTCTCTCTGGAAAAGTGGAAACAACAAAGTAATAGATACATCACTATTAATTTTCCCATTTTTTGTTTTTCTCTTCTTCACTGTTTCTTTTCTTCTTTGCTTCTGTTTTGTGAGTTCTTTTACTCAGAGTTTGAATTAAAATGCAGTAGACCGAGAATTCTCGTTCAGACTTAGGTGTTATATCTTCTCTATAATACAGCTGCACAGAGTGTGCCTCCAAGGTAACAGGGTGGAAAATGGCCGCGAGTTCCAACTTCCAAGGCTTTTAAGGTCTAAATTAACCAGTTATGAAATACCAAGTAACTTGTTTTTATTTATAATCCAATTACTAACTTTTCATGTCCTGCAGTGCGGGACTTTTGACCCAATAGCATAACCCCTAGATTTGTGAAGAAGGAGAAAGGAGAAAGGAAGAAGAAGAAGATCCACACTCAAATTTCTCCATATTGTAACCTACATCCCCTAAACCTAATTTTCTACATCTCTACATATTCCACCCAGTGAAATAAGTTTTAATTTCACAGCAACAACCTCAGTGTTATCACACAATTTAGGGAGCTTTTCCCAAGGTTTCGGGTCAAATACAGTGTACTTTTGAGGATCACTGCTTGTCATCACTGAAAGGCTGAAATTCTCAGAACCCAGTGCTCCAACACATCGCCTTGTTAGTTTATGCACAGCTAGGCTTTGATCTCATCATCCCAACTATAAAACTAATTTTGAGCTCGTTAAATAACAATTTATATTGCAAAAGTAGAACTTACTTGCACACAAAGGGCATTTCAGGCCCCTTTCACATTCAGCCCATGATTGGCAGGATGCTGCCTGGAGCTACTGGATTTTGCTGGCTTCCAGCAACCAGCCTCATGGCACCAAGCCCACTTGTGTACTCAGCACAGCAATTTGGTTCCAAGGTAATATGTTCAACTTCCCCACATCAGTGGGTTTGTCCATCTCATGACCAAATTATTTTTCACGTGTGTTACAAAACTGCATTATTCCTTCATACTTCAAGAATTATTTACAATTAATCTTGGTGCTGAAGACTCAAAAAAATCCATGTCACAAAGAAACCTTAGCTAAAGAATAGATTTTCTAGTTCCTAAGAGCAGGCAGGAATTCACACTGCATTCTTCTCCAGCATTAAAGGAATCAATAGCATCCCCTCTCATTTGCACCTACCTCTTTTCATAAAACTCCAAGGAAATTCATGACGTTTGCAGTATCTATTCTCACCATTTCAGCTGAATTTAACTGATGACCTCAGAAGATTTTGGGGCCAAGTTAAACAGACAAAGTGACCAAATGCAATCTTTCTCAAAAACCAGGATGAAAAGGACACCTAAGGGATTACTACTACTTACCTTTTTTATAGCCTTCCTGTTTTGGACCCAATTTTGGTTTTGCCAACTGGGTACATTAAGAAAGAGGACAGAGGAAAGGAAAAAAGAATTGCTGAATTATAAACATTGTACACAAATCTTCTATTGCATTGTACTGTACACTTCCCCAAGAGCGGGGAAGTTCACCATGTTTATAATCTGATGCCCTACATCATGCAAAGAAAAGCCTGTGGACCCCAAGGAGGACTCAGACTCTGTGTCTGCTGTGTACCACATGCACACGGTTCTCAAAGGACAGACATTTCCTAACCATAGTCTTGATGCTCCATAGGGCAACTGTACCTAAATAACCAAAGAGGAGGGGAGATCTCAAAGGAGCTGTGAAGAAATACACGGGATTTATGCAAGCAGTCTTTTACTAAGAAAAGTGATTCTGGTTCTAAGACACTGGTACAGACATTAACATACTCATATTCCCCTGTGGATTTTTAACTGTAGATTTACCATGACATGACTCATTGTGCATGCTTTCTCTATTCATTGCATAAATTGAACAGGGATTGAACACCTAGAAATAGAATACCTCATAAAATACCAACTGATATTTCCCTTAGTATTTCCATGCTTTTGTCAAAGGTAGAGTCTAAAATGGACACGTTTTTCTCATTGATCTTGGTGTTCACTGAAACATTCAATGTTATCAGAGGAAAATTCCTAGGAAAAGAAGCAAAAACATATTTATGTGAACCATGTATATTGACTCTAATCAGAATTTAAGTCCAGCTGTACCCAGCCCCTCTGAGGACCAGCTAGGAAACAAGGGTGTTTGTCTTCTGCTAAACTTCTGTACTCTTAGTGCAGCAGAAAAACACTTTTTCCTGAGAGTAAAGTCTAGTTAGGAGAGATTTTCTATCTCTCTTCCATTTATAACAGCATTCAGAGGGGCATTAAAAGATTTCTTTCAGAAGGATAGCATTTACCCACAGAAACCCAACAGGGACCAAAGAGAGACTTTTTCATGGTTGTTGATCTTGTTCATACCCATGTTTCTGCAAGGAGGATGATACTATCCACATTTACTTTGTGAGGAAAACTCTGATGGCCATGGGACAGGGCTTGTTCAAGATACAATCCAAAGTTTCATAACAAGTACACCAAACTAAATCTCATGCTGAAAGTCGAAGAAACCAGACAAGGTTCCTCTACTTGTCCATGGTAATGTTACGAAGGGGTAACATGAGTCAATGATGGAGAAGATGACAGAAGTGTGAAGTACATGAGGACTAAAAGGATGTCAGGAGGTTATATAGGGAGAAAATGAAAAGGCCAAAGCTCAAGTACAACTTAATCTCGCTAGGCCCGTAAAAGGCAACAGAAAATGTTTTTACAAATATATCAGCAACAAAAGGAGAGCTGTGGAGAATCTCCATCCTTTACTTGATGCAAAGGGAAACAGAGAGACAGCAGTCCTCAGGGTACTCACCCTCTGACCTGGAAGACAGGGACTGGAAGCAGAATGAAGCCCATATAATCCAGGAGGAAACGGTTAGTGATCTGCTACCCCACTTAAAACACCCATAAGTCTATGGGCTCCAATGGGATCCACCCATGGGTACTGAGGGAGAAGGCAGAAGAACTTGCCCAGCCACTCTCAATCATTTATCAGCAGTCCTGGTTAACTGGAGAGGTCCTGGTTAACTGGAAGTTGAGAAATGTAGCATCCATCTACAGGAAAGGTTGGAAGGAGCATCCCAGAAGCTACAGGCCTGTCAGCCTGACCTTGGTGACAGGGAGGGTCATGGTCCAAATCATTTTGAGTGCCATCACATGGAACACACAAGACAACCATGAGATCAGGCTCAGCTAGCATGGGTTTATATTACCTCATCCTGCGGCTGTAGGGAGGAGGAGAGATATCCAGCAGGCAGGAATTGTGCAGCAAGATTGATTTTTTAAATTATTTTACAAACTATTTTATAGACTTTTTCTTCATAGTCTAATTGGACAAAGGACCAGCCATCCCTTGCGGGTGATTGGCTAAAACCCTAAAACATCCATTCTCAAAATATTTTCCTACTGTACTATAAACAAAGCTCGGCAAGGTCACAGGTGTTCATGGTTTATAAACTCTGTGAATATCTTCTGTGAGAGAGAAAAGTATCCCATGGACTTAGAAAGTAGCAAGACAAATTCTTGCTAACAGCATTTTTGTATCCACAGGTTTATGAAAGGCAGGTCCTGCTTGATCAACTTGATCTCCTTCTACAAGACAGTGACATGCTTGGCGGATGGGAGAAAGGCTGTGGATGTTTTCTACTTGGGCATTAGTAAAGCCTTTGATACTGTCTCCCATGGCATTCTCCAGAAGAAATTGTCACTGCCTGCTCATGGCTTGGACTGCAAAAGCAAAGCAGCAATTTTAAAGCAGATTCCATAATCCTTTGAAAGGAAAAAAAAAAAAAAACCAACAACAACATTGACCCACCCCCCTGAGGATTTCTTCCTTCTTAGTTCAGTAGTCTTGAAAATGATGGATTAAAAAACCTAAACAAAACCTAATCCGTACAACTGAAACTCCTGAAAGGGTTCCATGGGAGGAAAACAGAGTCATTGACAAGCCTCACTCCAAGGCAGGGCAGACCATTTCTGAGCTGGATTTGGTCTGTGTTTTCCATTAAAATGAAAGACAGTCTGGAAAGAAGAGCCTGACTTGGAAATATCAGAGAAGACTTTTAGCTTTTGAAGGCTATGTTAAAAACACTGAACTCCTGCAAGTTAAATGATTCAGTTACTGAAGTAGCAACACTGAGATGCAGAAAGCATGGGCTACTTGGCATCCTTTACAGCCATATAAATTGCCTCTTTTTTACTAGGGTAGGCCAAGATTATAAAAAGTTTAAGTAACATTTTCACCAGTTTAGATTATGAGTTTTAATTAAGCACAAATGAGTTCCCATTTTTTAAAAAGAGTTTTGTTTTTAAAGCACCAAAACTAGAACACATAAACACTTGACTAAAGAGTATTTCACAGGCATTTCAGACTAGCTAAAATGCACTCAGAGGTTATGCATATTTTGTGTTGAGCACTGGTTCTGGTGCCTTTCTGTCACCAAAATGGGGGCACTTTCTGTGTGACCATTACCAAAATGAAACCAAAGCAGTGTCTAACTTAGTCTTCATAAGGTAACTTTTCAGATAAGAAACTGAATCAAAATAAACGGGAAAGAGGAAGGACAAATAAACCAGCAAACCATGAGGTGTTGCAGAAAGGTTGTATTCCCAGGGGTGCAGGCACCCCAGGGACTGACTCTCAGCACGCTGCCACAGCCCCGTGAACCAGGGTTTGTTCCGAGCCTCCTTCCTTAGCGGAGCTGCCAGAAGAGGGGGACGGTACTGGAGGGGACACGGCCGGGCAACCCCCGGCTACTCCCCCGGCTGCTTCTTCACACGCGGCAGCGCTCCCGACGGCAGCCGCACGCGCTTACCCTAGACTTCGTTTATCCCCTCTTTTTTCCCTCCATGGGACAGCGGTCTCCGGTGCTTTCGCGCGGGGACTCCCGTTTCCCAGCTCCCCCCAAGGGTCCCGAAGCCTCCCGGCCGGCACCGGCACCCGCTGCCGCCGGTCAGCGCCTCCCGCCGGCTCCCCCCGTCCCGCTACTCACGGCCTCGCCGGCTCTCCTGTCCCCCTGCATCCCGCGGCTCTTGCGGCGGCCGGGGCGCACTGGAGCACGTCCAGATGCGTCGGCTACTGAGCGAGGGGAATCCAAGGGGATCCAAAGGGATAAACTTGGAGCTGGAGCCCTGGAGGTCGCCGGCAGTGGTACGGCCGGGGGTCGCCTACGACGCCCACCCTACCCTGCATCCCGGGACACGGGGCGCTCGGATGCCCCCCGACCCATCCCCGTGAGGCGACTGGGCAGTCAAAGTCACAAGCGGGAATGGCACTCTGTGTCCTACTCCTGGCCACTCAGCTTGCTGCTCTTCACTAGAAATAAACTTGATGGAAAAACAATAAGCAGTTCCAGTGTCTTCCAGAGATAAAAAATGTTTGGAAGATTTGAGACAACAG
>NW_008237410.1:986629-1010126 GCF_000691975.1 Corvus brachyrhynchos
TAGAAGAATTCCATGCTGTTTTCTTGAAAAAAAAAAAAAAAACCACTGATGTCCCGAAACAGGTTCTTTCACCCAGTGTGCAAAAGGCTGATCCACACAAAGTAGAGGTATTTGATTTATTTGCAGTTCTGTGCAGAGAAGGGTGGTAGACAGTAAATCCTCAAAGCCAGCATACTATCAAAACTTTGCAAAGACACTAATGTTGATTGGATCCCAATTACGTAAGTCTTCCAATTAATTAATACTCAATCTTCTACTGGTTGAATGATTCTCTCATTTCAGATGCTAATTAGCCAACATGCTCAATCTTCTTTCAAGCTGGTGCCCACTTTTCTTCAGCTGATGCCTTCCCTTCTTCACGCAGATCCTTTCTTGATCCAGTCGACATGATCGACTACCGGAATTAACTAGTTTAGTAAGTTTGCCTTGTTTTGTTCCTCATAATCTGGCATTATAGTAATCATTTCACCGAGTGTCACTGGTTCAGCACTCTGTTATGCCTGGTTTCAGTTATGTGCTTAGCTTCTTTCTTTTTTTTTTTCTATAGGTGCTACAATTAGTGAGACGTTAAATATAACTTATCTATTTGGGAGCCATACACGAACACTAGAGTATGTCAAGTATACTGAAGTCAAGTATCACAGCCAGATGAGGGCTGCAATTTCTTTCTTCATATCCTAATAAGAAAAAAAATAAGACAAATTAGGAGTCAGTGTGAATACAAGCCTGAGAACCCTGATAACTTCTTCATCAAAAGAATCAAGAATCTGTACATACATACAATTATTAGTAATATTTAGCCAATACATGTGCTACCACAATCACAATGTCCCTCTAGCCCCACTAGCTTCAAACACATCCTTAGGCACCCAAAACAGAGAGTAGGCTAGAGAAACTGCAGGGATCTATCTCAAGGGCCAATGGATCTCTATCAAGGTGCTTTCAACAATAAAAAAGAAGATAGTTCCTGAAGAGCCACAAGTGAAAGCTGGAACTAGATGTAGACAATGAACAAAGAAATCAACTCCAGTCACAAGAGCTCACAAGTCCTGATATAACATAAACAAATCCCTCCTCATGCTAAAACATATTATTTTGCTAGATGAGAGAAGGGTGCATTTTTCAGGAATAGCCTCCTTGGCTAAAGAGAAGAGGCTTCCTCTTTTTTTTTAAGGCAGACTGAGAAGCATAAAGAATTTTATGTAATTTCATGCATAAGCATCTGAAAGACAAATGGATTCAAGGATTTTGAATCTGGAGACTGAATATCCAATCTATCTAAAACAACTCAATACTGAGAATGCTTGCCTGGGACCATGGGTGCCTGTGGAAGATTTCTGCTGAGTTCTAACAAATTAGAAATGCTTCTCTTCGAGGAAGCTCACTAGCTTCCAAACCATCATAGGCAGAAAGCTCCCCACATGTCATATTAAAGATGCTTGAGCCATGCCAAGTTAAAAAGAAAGTCTAGTGAGCCTACAGAAAAGCCCAAAATTCTTGTAATGTTTCATACCTAATTTCTTTTCAAGAATGGAATGAGTGCTATCCAAGTGTTACCATGTGTGCCTGCCTTCAAGGGGAGAAAGAGGAAGTGGCACACTGAGAAAAGAGCTCTCCTTTCGCAGCCCCCTACCCTGAAAAAGCTCTGGAGAAGGACTAGTGACAGACAGATTAACTGGTTTGAGATGCACTATGTAGGTGGACCCATTGCCTTTTTCTGCTGAAACTGCCAACAATTAGGCTAAATACAACAATGAGTTTGCAATATGGGTAGATGTCTTCCCACCTGAGACAAAAGTCTTGTAACACAGGCAACTAAGCAGTAAAGAGTGATAAATAATGGTGATATTCACAGTGAACACATACATCTGCATAACATTCACATACACGCATAATATCATGTGACAGAAAGTGCTAGAAGACAAAAAAATTTACCTCGACTAATTCGGTTTTGTCGGGATTTTCCCGATGTTGGCAAATGCACATGCTAAGAATAGAATATAGTTTTGCCATGCTTGATATACTGACGTTCTCAGTTGCCATGACGACAGCATCCAACATTTTCTGAAGAAAAAGAAGTGGAAACTACAATTCAGAATAGGACAAGGTATGTCCTACTTTCTTATATTGTTAAATAAAAGTGGCACTTTGGAGAGCTGATTGTCTCATAAGATTTAACTGGAGAAAACAAGTTAATTTTTCACACTTCAGGAAAAAGGATGATTTAAAGTTCAGACAATATTTTCTTACTCATCAATCTATGACATCAATGATTATAATTGCCAATCAACTGCCTCCAGAACAGCGGAGAATGACACAATCTACTTCATTATAAAGTAGCTGCCACCACAAAGCCACAATGCAATACAGGGCCCTGGAAAATGTGTATTTGGAAGCCATGCTACAGATCTTCCAGATACAGCTGTGCCAGCTGGAAACAGAAGCTCCTTAGGTGCTCACCTCTACCCATTATCTGGATGTGTACTGTGCCAAGCACCAGTTAGCTCCTACCTTTCAAATCAAGAGTGGATGAACCAGCAGAGTGACCACCTGTAGCAAATTACCAATCTCTCACACAGTCCCTTCTGTTGTGGAAATGTGAATGTGATAGTCTATGGGAATACAACACTAACAAGCTAGTGGACCACTGCTGGGGCTGCTCAGTAACTGTATTGTGTGAGGTCACGAAGATGTAGCTTAAGAAAGCAGATACACCCAATGAAAATATTACTGCTGCTTGCCATTAACTCAGCCTCACTCAGACCGGTTAGCACAAGATTTGAGTATTCCCTTGAACTTCCTTCTGTCCAACATGCAGGTAAGAGGCACAAAACCCACACAGCCTGCTTTCAGCTGCTGCAAACACAACATATAGAACATGACAGAGGTGCATTGCCAACAACCCCTGTGAAACTACTTCTAATTGCTGCCACATAGGTGACTGCATGCTTTTCTATTGGTTCATCAAGTTCTATCCCTATTACCAAGCAAATAAACAAACAAAAACCGCCACCCATCAAACCAACTTAACAAATCCAAACAAATAATAAAAAATCCCATCCCACAGAAAACCAAGCAGAGGTATTTTGCAGGTCCACCCAGCTTATTAACTTCAGGAGAGTTCCAAAGTCGTTCTCTGGTACAAGCATCAAGTTCTAGTGACACTCATGTTAAGGAAACAAGTTTTCTAAAAAGACAAGTTTCATGACTGCAGCTTTCTCCTCACAGCTGAAAAATATATATAAGCTGAATCGTCTATAAGGACTCTACCATACCATTTGTCTAGTTGGCAATAACTTTGGAGTGCATGCTATTAGCACCCTGACTCTAGAAAAACTTATATAGCTTCTCTCCACACGGAGGCAGATGAGAACAACAAAACCCCCTGAAATTTGCTTAGGACACTAGCCTTAGAAAGCTAGTTTCACTTCTACAGATTATGTCACAGCTTAAAAATGTGACAGAAATTGTGTGGTTAAGCCTGTTCACCAAAGGGGATTCCACTCTGGTCATATTCTCCCCATACAGAGGAAATATCCAAATAATACTCCCTTTCTCGGGCAGGTGAACAGCAGCCTCTTCTGCTTTGACCAAACTCCAGGACTTCAACTAGCAATTTCCTGAATTTTTGTCCAAGCAATATTCCCTGAAAATCAGGTCCTCCTTTTACTGGTCCCTCTCCAGTTCATGCAAAGGAACCTCTTTCACCCTCTAGGCTAGGCCCACTTTTGACCCTTTCCCCAGCTACAGCCTAGGATAACAACTTCTCTCCTATAGAGGACTGGAAAAACCTCATAACACTGTAACTGTATGAATGCAAAATTCTAACACTGGATTCTAACACTGAAAGAATTTCGGAAAAGCAGGTATTAGTATTAGTATCCAGGACAAGCTTCAGGTCAACCTGCTAATTTCAGGTTTAAAGCCATAAATCAAGGTCCTTTTCTGGTTCCTAATAAATGAAAACATGCAAATAGAAAAACAAAACAACCCTACTCCAACCCATCATAAAAACTGCATTAATAACTAACAGTACTAGCAGGTTTTCTGTGAGCTATTTTAAAATTTAAAAAGCCCTTTTACATTAACAATTAGGAAGAGAGCCCTATCTTCTAAAATATAGCAAGAACAGCAGTTTACATCAGCTGTGGAAACAAGAGTCACAGTCCCTTACAGGCTGAATTATTTCACAAGATATATATCACGCTCACAAATTGCTTGAATTGGCATTGGTTAACAATCGACTTAATATACAATCATAAAAAAAATGTCCCACTTCAGTATTAACAAAATTGAAGTTAGACTTACTCTGAGCTCAGAGTAATCCACATACACTCCTCGTTTTTGAATTTTGATTGCTTTCTTGTCCCGTATTTGTGGTTGCCCATCCACCTGAGCACATCTTGCAGGAAGGTGTACCTGAGAACCTGGAATGACACAAATTTAAGTCAGGATTTCTCCTCATGTGAAATAGAGTATCTGTGAAGTATCCTATACCTGAAGTAGGGTACCTTTCTGCAGTAACAGGGAAAAACTTTAGTCAATTCATGGTACTCAAATGCAAGCCCATGAAAAAAGATTGACAGAAAATTATCACCAAAGCAAATGCTGTATTAGCTGTTAACTTACAGCAACAAAGTTTTATATGTAGAATATCCTTACCTGAATTGGTTTTTGATGCAGGAGGTTCAGCAGATTGCTTCATAATCAAGTCCTCAAAAAACCCTCTTCTTTCAGCACAGGTAGGCCGTGGGATACTGAAAACTTCTTCACGATTAGTATTAAACAATGCTTTTATCTAGACCATGAGAAGAAAAGAGATTTCAGATATAAGGCCACAACATTTTTTTTATTTTAAATTCCAAACAGATGAGTGCATTTCTAAATTACACTGAATACTCATGTAGGTAAGACAAGCTATTAAAAGTTAACTTCTTGGCCTTAAAAGGCTAGATTTTCATAGCACTGCAAAGTAAAATACCTTCTCTAATGAACCTTCTAGAGTTTAAGATCCATGAAAAATGTATGATAAACCAATGAAAAAGCAATGACATTCACCACTCCAAACACTGCTTATTTTGCATTTAGCTGGCTTGATGTCCTTTAGCTTGAATATTTATGACAGCTACAGAGGGAAGACGCAGGGCTCAGCAGACAATTGCCAACTTTTTGGTAATATGGGTTGTTTTTTTTTTTTAATTTTAGAAGGCACTTATTAATTTTATAAAAACTTCTGTTACTTAGACAAAATAATCAGAGCAGCATATTACCATTTTAAACACCTTCCTTTAATGAACACTCTCAGATTCTACAAAGCTCAGCATGTGTTTTTAATCAATTTTGTTAAGAAATACAACTAAAAATTTATTTCCAAGTTGCTTAAACAGAAGTTGGTCCTTAGTTTTTTAATTTGCCAGGTTTCCACCTAGATGAAGAAAGAAATTGAATTTTTTGTGAAATAATTTAAATTAGAAATTACATTCTATCACTAAGAGTGTGACCACAGTACTTTTTCAGTAAAAATGTTTTCAGAAAACAATCTTTTTCCCAGCTACCTTTCAAGCACTGTGTATTCTTCACCAAGTACACACCTAACCATCTTGAAGCCACTGAATCAGTTGTATGAAGTGTATCTATATGTCTGTCTAGTAAGCACGAGCGTGTGAGAAAGGAGAAAAAGTTGGGTCAAAGTCAATCCCTTTCCTCAGAAAAGACTTTAAACAAATGCTTTCAGCATTGTTTTGTCTAAGGAAATTTTAAGACACAGGGTTCTGGTGCCTGAGTAAGAACAGCATGAATCTGCTTAAGAGCAGCACAGTACTCCAATGTTTCAAGGATTTGTAAATTAACAATAAACTGAGTAACAAAGAAAGAAAAGTACAGACAGAAATACCTCTTCTGGGAGATCTTCATGTGGCACATCAGATGTTGCAAGGAGCAAAACTGGAGCAAAGTATGGAATGTTATTCAGTAGTCCTGTAAAAGCAGCTTTCAGTGTATGTCCAATGGCCTCCCACCACGAAGGGATTTGTGGGATATAAATGATACTTGGTGCTGTTCTTTGAGCTTCTCGCATCAACTGGTAAAAGGAAAGCTTGCATAAGAAAACTACATCATGTAGAACAGACCACTAAGTAATTACATATCAGTCTAACTCTTTTGTGAAATAAGAATGCATAAAGCCAAGACATCAAGACAAACCAATAAATGAACAACTCCTAAACAATAGGGTAGAATTTTCACTTTGCTTCAAGTATAGACATTGCTATGCAGACAGACACAGAACTGAATCTGATTTCAAAACTACTTAGGGGTAAGGTAACTCCTAAAGAGCCTCAAAACTCAGGTGATGTGATGATGTGCATGAAAAATCAAGATTAACCCTTCAGCAAGATGTGTTAGCCTGGAGAAATCGCTACACAACTGCAACTGCAGCATTTCCAGTTCAGTGTGGGCCCATGCCCATGTTAGACTGGAGCACAGCCTGAACAAAGGCCTCTGTGAAAAGATCAGGGCTAACACAGTCACAAATCATAATTTCAAGCACTTTTTATAAGAGATGACCAGTCCTGAGCCTGCTGTTGGGGTTTTAGTTTAGTCTTAGTTTTTTTTCCTGTTAAAGGAATTTTCTCCCATATGCATGTTGCTAGGGGACAAATAGCTGTACTTAAGAAAGACAAAAAGGGAAGTGGGGCGGGCCTGGCTACTCCTTTGTCTACACCTGGGTGTGGGGACAGTTCGCTCTGAGCGTCCAGAGAGAGAAGCTATTGTTCTCATTATGAAAGTATCCATCAGACCAGATGATTTGCTTTGAACGACCACAAGCCACTGCCTACAGATGGCATCTCAGTCACAGAAGAGGACATGAATCTACTGCATAGGGAAGTGGCAACACATGGCAAATCTCCCCATGCACCATTTTAGAGTAACAACATGCAGGGAGTTCCTGTCACAAGATAGGAAATGTGTGGTATATCCATGCAGTAGACAGGGTATTTATATAGCCATAGGTACAACAATAACATAACAAAAAGAGAATTGCTCCTCCTGTGTAGCAAACAAGTATCCAGTCACATGATGTGTCTGTCCTGACTTATACAGCTCTAAAATGCTGCTAATGAAGATCAAGATATTTTAATACAGCGATGCCAAGTAATTAAATTGATTTCCTGCCTAAAGGTAAAAAATCAAAACTGCAATAATCTGTTCATATTTATTTTTTCTACTTAAGCGACACACATCAGTTTACACACTTAAGCATTCCATGAATTTTAATGCTTTCAATGCATTTCACTGCAGCAGTACAAGCCGTATATGTATATGCAAAAAAACTTATTTTCACAAAAACTTTGGCTGCCCTACAAATACAATAAAAAAGAAGGCTACAGAAAGTGCATGATGCCATCAGGCTGATGCAGAGCCAACTGCTGGGAGCACAGAGACTTAAGAAGCAACAAAAACAACTTTCTGGATCCCCTCAAGACCAGCAGGATTACTTGCCACAAAGAGGGGCTTATTAGCAGAACCTCCCATCTTCCCAAGCTGCAAGCAACATCGTCCCTCTTTAATTTCAAATAGAAATGAAACATGGCTATGTATAAATGTCCTTATTCAGTATCATTCCATCCACAAGAAAAGTGAATTTTCATACAAAAGCAAACATAACAGCAAATTCGAATCAGGCCAACTCCACCAATAGTGAGTTGTGCTTATTTCACTAGTTTATATAGTTCAAGAATCCTATGAGATCAACAACAAAAAAAAGATACCTGTGAACATGTTTCTTCTTGTGATGTGGTGCTAACAAATAAGGTTGGTAGATCCAGTGTATAAGCTGGAAACTTTTCCAGGGCATGTAATACTGCAGAGGCCAAATCAAAAGCCTGCCCACATCCTGGCTCTTCAACCAGTAAGAACCGTGGCCTGCAAGATGTTGGCTGGTAAGAAGGATTTCTACAACAATAAGAAGAAATCAGGTTTAAAAAGGAGTGATGAAGAGGCACACAGATGTTAAATATTTTTCCTATACTTTTTTTTTCTCCTGTAAATATTTTCCATGTTCTACCAAATAATAGGCTGGTCTGTGATAAAGAAGACCAGTCTATTTATCAAAGCCTAATTTCTCAAAAACTGGTATCACTCCTCTGCTAAAAAATCCTGGCAGTCCCCAGCACGACTGCTATTCCTTTGGCTGGGTTAAGTAATAGTTCTTAAGTCCCACAGAGGGACTGTCCAGGCAAATACACACAAAACAGCTGGTCAGTAACCTGATACGGGGCAAAATAACAATTCTCACAGCAGAAACAAATCTGTGTCTCTTCACTGTCCATACACAAGCATTTTCAGCTTGTCTTGACTTTTGGTGTCAAATTTATTACAGGTGTCAAATTTAGCTAAAATTTGGCCACAGTTCCTGGGGACAGTGGGAAGAAAGGGACAAAACTACATTTCTAGGAAAAAAGATTAATGTGGGTACTGAAACACATTAGTTGTATTTGAAGAAGAACATGACTGGATTTTTTAAATTACAGCACTACACTAAATATGTATAAGACATTTTATTTAGTCATTCTATTGGTTTCATCTTTGACTTGTGTATTAATTTCCTAATCATCTTGCTTTACTTGCATGAAATACACTTGTGAAGAGGTTTGTGCATTTTCTCACCACCATACTATTGTACCTTTACTTGCTGAAGTCAAAGATCCTAGAGACCTAACCAAGCTCAGCAAGTCATATTTTCTGGGCAGCACAGCAATAGGAAGGCAGAAAAATATCTGACAATAATCTATTTTAGAACTATTGGACTACATGACTTTCACAATTAAAACGTCAAAAGATAACATAAACTCAGTAGGGTAAAGGTAAAAAATGCAGACTGTTTAAATTTTTCTCACAGTGATTTAACAAACCACTTATTGATTTTGTTTCTGATACATAATGTGCTACTGGTTCAACCATCTTGGAAGGTAGAAGAGCAAAAGATGGCTACATGAATCCACAGGTATCTTTTAAGCTAAAATGACAGAATGAACATTTTTGGGGTCTTGAATCTTTCAAGGAATACTATGGCTTAAATCAATGTTTTAATAATCTGTGAGCCAGTTTGACTTAGTAAAAGAGGGCTAGGCCATTCAGTTTGACAAGTTAGGACAGTGTAGTCAGAACAATTAGATCTAGTACCCAGCTGGATCTTCAGAGTTGGATTCTGGCAAATATTGATCACCCCCACACACACCCTTAACTCCTTCATCTAGCAGCCTTCACGTATTTGCATAACATTTTACAGATGCAGCCATCTCAAAAATGTAACCAGAAAGATGATTTTGCTGTCAGGCTTCTTTTCAGAGACTGATGGTGAGTCATCATCACCGTCAATCCTATCATTCCCTAAAATAGGATTTAAAGACAAGAGAAATTTGTTAACTTTCCTGAATAGTTCATATCTCACTCTTGCTTTAATACACCTTTGAAATCAGTGCTGGAAACCACTTCTTTTGCATTTTGTCATTTGAATGCTGTTATCTGAAGAGTTCACCCTACCACAGACCTAAGGAGATTGCACAAGTCTATACAAAGCTGTCCTATGTCCTATGATTTGCATCAGGTATTACCACTCTGTTGACAAATACTTGGGAGGTTTTTTCCTTAGAATAAAGTTGATCAGGAACAACTTTGGTAGTTCCTAGATACCAGAAAAACCCTTCTCCCCTCATTTAAGCATTTATTTACTACATTAGTAATAATTATTGGCTACATCAGTGGACAATGAAAGGGTTACAGATGTCATCTATCTTGACTTCTGTAAAGCCTTTGACATGGTCTCTCACAATGTTCTTCCCTTTAAATTGGAGACAGATGGATTTGATGAGCAGACTGTTAGATGGCTAAGAAAGTGATTGGATGGTCACACCCAGAGGGTGGCAATTAATTGCTCAGAGTTTCAGTCGACATCAGTGACAAGTGGTGTCCCTCAGGGGTCCATACTTGGACCAGTGTTATTTAATATCTTTATTAATGACATAGATGAAGGAATCAAGTGTAGCCTCAGTAAACTTGCTGACAACACCAAGCTGAGTGGTGCAGTTCACACACCTGAAAGATGGGATGCCACCCAGAGGGACCTGGACAAGCTCAAGAAGTGGGACAATGGGAATCTCATGAGGTTCAACAGGTCCAAGTTCAGGGTTCCACACCTGAATCAGGGCAATCCCCAGTATCAACAAAGGCTGGGGATGAACAGATCGAGAGCAGCCCTGCCAGGAAGAAGTTGGGGGTGCTGGTAGATGAGAGACGGGACATGATGCAGCAATGTGCTCTTGCCACCCAGAAAGCCAACTGTAGCTGGGGCTGCATCCAAAGCAGCGTGGGCAGCAGGGTGAGGGAGGAGATTCTGCCCCTCTGCTCTGGTGAGACCCCACCTGCAGTGCTGCATCCAGCTCTGGGGTCCCAGCACAGGAAGGACATGGACCTGTTGGAGCAAGTCCAGGGGAGGGCCAACAAGATGATGAGAGGGATGGAGTACCTCCCCTGTGAGGAAAGGCTGGGAGAATTGCATTTGTTTAGCCTGGAAAAAAGAAGGCTTCAGAGTGATCTAATTTCAGCTTTCCAGTACCTGAAGAAAACCTACAGGAAAGATGGAGAGGGACTTCTTACAAGAGTATGTAGTGGCAGGACAAGGGGAAATGGGTTCAAACTGAAAGAGAGTAAGTTTAGATTAGATGATAGGAAAAAATTCTTTACTGTGAGAGTGGTGAAGCACTGGAACAGGTTGCCCAGAGAAGTTATAGATGTCCCATTCCTGGAAGTGGTCAAAGCTGGGCTGGATGAAGCTCTGAGCAACCTGGTCTAGTGGAAGGTGTCCCTGTCCAAGGCAGGGGAGCTGGAACTAAATGACCTTTAAGGTCCCTTCCAATACAAACCATTCTATGATTCTACAACTTGGAAAGAAGTGCCTCATATGTGAAACCTTAGATCCATCTCTGAAATGATTAACGTGATGTGAGCTACTGTCAGTAACAGGGGGCTCCGGCAGAGAACCATAGTTCTCCACTGCATGCTGCAAGTCACACACAGCTCCCATCCTGCACTGTGCACACACAAAGTATAAAATTGCACTGTCATTATGGCTGAGAGGTTTGTGTATGTTGGTTGCACAAATCAGAAGTTTTTGCTTTGGCAGGATTTTAAACAAGTAGGTATTATTGTAATACCTTGGTTCTTCTTCAGTGCAAGCTTTGCATGGGGAAATGCTCTCTGCAAGGCTTGTAAAATTCTTTCCAGGGTGTTTTCTAACAGCGGCTTTGAAATAGGTGGTAGTGCTCTCCCAGGTGAAGCCCCAGCTCTCTGAGATGCTGGAACAATCTTCTGCATGGCCATGGCAAAATCCTTTGCTGTTACTTTAATTGATCTGGCATCTATCTTCAGTCTCTTGTCACTCTCATGTATCTGCGGATAACGGCGGCGCAAAGCACAGAGCCCAGCTTCAACACACAGAGCTTTAATATCAGCACCACCGAATCCTGACAAACAAAACAAGAACCAAACGTTATGTCAACATACATGTGTTATATAGGTTAAAAACTGTCTGGATGGCCAGAGTGTTGGGGAATGATGCTATATCCAGTTGGCAGAGGGTTTACTAGTGGTGTTCCCCAAGGCTCAGTACTGAGTCCAGTCCTTTTTGATATCTTTATCAATGATCTGGATGAGGGGACTGAGTACACCCTCAGTAAGGTCATGGACAACACTACATTGGGTGGAAGTGCTGATCTTCTGGAGAGCAGGAAGGCTCCGCAGAGGGATGTGGACAGGCTGGATCAATGGGCCAAGGCCAGTGGTACGAGGTTCAACAATGCCAAGTGCCAGCTCCTGCACTTCAGTCACAGCCCAGTGCAGCACTACAGGCTGGGGGCAGAGTGGCTGAATGCTGCCCAGGGGAAAAGGACCCACACTCACCAACAAACCAACAAACCAACTCAAACCAAACAAACTCACCAACACATTTCTCAGCCAGGTCTTCAAGTAAGTTGTCCGATGGCTTCAGGGTCCAGTCTCGTGTGTGAATTTTGAAAATTTCTAATCTTGCCTAGAAACACAATGGTTGCATTTTAGCTTGCCTTAAGTTTTCTCTTAAAAAAACAACCACAACACAAAACCCCCAAAACTCTCACACTAGTACAAATACTTTTCTTGTTTGCTAAAATTCTAAGTACTTTAAAAGCCAGTTATTAATACACTTGCTGCTTCTTCAAGAAGGAAATTTAATAATTCTTAAATTCTTACATAAATCCCTTGTAGAGGATTGATGAAATAAAAGACATGTGCATCTTCCATAAAAAGTGAGTTTTATAAGTGTGAGACCTAATGATTTTGAAGAACAAATTGTAGTAAAAGCCTCATCTGCAAACAGACATTTTTCATCAAAGAAAATTCTCTCAACTTTAGCAAAATTTCTCAGTGATGGTTTCAGTAGTTCATCAAATTTGCTTTTCTGCCAGTTCATTCAAAGAAAACAGTCCTAGCACTCCATTTTTTGCTACAGCTGCTACCAAGAACAAAAACTATGGCTCAAACTACTGTCACTCATCCAGAAAATGTCAAACATCACCTATTCTCATCTCTGATCCTAGCAAGTCTTTCAGCAAAGTATCTCCTGGTACACAGATTAATTATAGCACACTTCTAGAATTCTTCCACAGCAGGTTTGGCATGGACTGGTTTTAGGTAGCAGGGAGGCCACACCAAACCATGACACAGGGAATTGTGTATTAGATCTGTTTCATGGGACCTCGTCTCTTGTTCCCGAGAGCAGATAAAAACTGGATACAAATGTTTGTGCTAAATGCACTGTTTCATGCACTTTTACTAGCCTTCAATCCAATAAGCCTTTTATCTTTGCTCCAAAAAGTGCTAAAAATATCCGTGATAGCCAGAGAAAAAACACAAAATCAGGATTACAGTTTTGCACACCATCTCTCTCCCATCCATCCCCACCCCAATATTTTGGTTGCTATAAAACAAGTTTCTTCATTACTTAGCTATTGCCATTGAACTTGAAGTGCTGCACCTGTGCAGTGTACTTCATATCTTTGTCCAAGAGAGAAGCAACTACTTGTTGACATCATCTTATTCCTACATATATTCAGTACCAGGTTTGCCCTCCACAGTAAAATGCAGTGTCTCCAGATATCCCTCTTGTGTCCAAGCTCTACACTTCAGATGGAGACTTGCACTGCTCCAGAATGTTGCCTTGTTACAGGGGTTTGTTACAAAGATGGACTTTGCCACATAAGGTTGATTTGAAGTTCTGACCTCTTTGTTTGGTAAATTGAAGCGGAATTCTCGTTCAAAGCGCCCAGGTCTTCGTAAAGCAGGATCTATAGAATCCAGTCTGTTGGTGGCTCCTATGACCACAATCTCTCCTCTGCTGGCTAAGCCATCCATAAGTGTCAGAAGTGTCCCCACAACAGAACTAGCAGAAAAATACTATTTTCATTCACTGGTTTAGTAAATTTTCTTCAGTCTCACATAACCTTCTCCCCTGATCCTTCAAAAAGGACAAGTTTTTATTGACAAGATACTGGTCAGTGAAATAATTATTTTAAGACATAGCAAAATACAGATATAAGGGAACACAGACCATATGCTGATATCAAGCTCAGCAAATTGTTTCCAATTATTGCTTAAAAGTCACCTGAAATCCACTAGAACTGAATTACTAGCTTTCAGGATAAATGAACGTGTCACATCAAGTTAAATAGGCTGTGGTCTTCTTTTCACAAAGATCAAGCACCTTCTACATAGATACAAAACATGTTCTACCTATGAACCTGGTCTTGTTTGCTGGACCGTACAGGAGCAAGAGCATCGATCTCATCAAAGAAAATGATTGAAGGTCGCATCTGGTAGGCCTACAAAGAAAACACAGGAATATTGACATCAGGAAAGCAGCACTGCTTGAAAGAGAAAATACATGGAAACATTATGGTCAGAAAGGCACTGGAACTAGATTTTTCAGACTAGCATCAGGGATCTCTACTAATTAACCTAATGAAAAACAGCAGCCTGTCAACCCACTGAGACTGGGTGACAGGAAACAAATCATACCAGTAGTTTTTACAGCTATTTGGCAACCATGAGAACAGAGACAGGACTCAAAGTTCTGGAATCGACCTTCCATTACCAATTTAAATTAACACGTTTTCACCCTGCATCTGTTTCCCTCTCATCTAAAGCCACCATCTCTTGCTTCTTGAGACCTTTTTTATGACTGTTTGGGTTGTGTGCATGGTGGAGGGCTTTTTGAGGGTGGTGGTGATTTTCTCGTTTCCTTTACTAATCTTTTCAATACATCTCAAGACACTCCACTGAAAAAGGGAACACCGATAATCCCATTTCAGTGGAAGGAGATGATAAAACATGAAAAAGAGCGAGTTCTTCTCGACCACAAAAAATTAGTGACAACTCCAACAGAACACATGGCATGTTTCAACCCTACCTGCTCAAATACTAAACGGAGCTGTCGTTCCGATTCTCCCACCCATTTACTCATGCAGTCGGCAGCACTTCTCATAAAAAAAGTTACTTTCCTGTCACCTCTGCTACATTCATTAGCAAGTGCACGAGCAACCAGGGTCTTTCCAGTCCCTGGTGGACCATAGAATAAACAGCCTCTACAATTTAAAAGAAAGAAATGTTAAAAAAAATTCACATAAGAAAAAACAACATGGAAAAGTATCTGTTGCAACCCCCATCCCTAAGACACATGACTCTGCTCTCCTAAGATAAACACTTCATTGATAAGATAGCAACAGCTGAAGTGTGAGAAAAGTCAAAAGTGTTCCTACACAATTCTGCAAGGGAGCAAACAAAATGAACCAAGAGAATAATGCAGATGTGCAATACCTTGAGAAAAGAGAGCAGCATCCCAGAAGGACATTTTCAAAACTTCTGGCAAACCAGCGGAGATGGTTTCAGTACAGTGGAGCAAAACAAGAGCACACTTTCAATGCAGAATCTGAGACTGGGGTAACTTAGGAATCACCAATTCATTTTTCAATGATAAACTGCATATTCATTCTTTTTTTTTCACAAAATTCAAGATTTGAGAGTAAAGCTTTAAAAAGCTTTAATTTACTAGATTTGGTCTCCCCTTACTGGTGATTAAGGAAGAGGAAGTAGTCTAAAAATGGGAAGGTATTCTGCATTTCTGTATTTCCATCAACTAGAAGAGCCAATGCACTGCTGCTTCAAAAAGAACTTCAAAGAATAAAGAAGCAAAACACAGATTTTCTTTTCAGTGTTTGTAATACTTTTAAAGTTACTGGAAGCAAAGAATTTAAAGTCCTATTTTAATATACCATGACTGACTTTTGCTGACCAGGGATATATAAAGTCAATGAATCCCTAATAATCTCATTTTGTAACACAGAACTTGCTTAGCTGAATAAGAAGGGGACAGATTCTTATTTTAGCCCAAGCACAAAAAAAATGCAAAGTTCTGGTTGCAAGTCCTATCAATTGTAAAACTAATACCTGAAAATACTTCCGGGAAAAAAAAAAGAGTTGGTGGAAGACAGAACTGGACTTCCACAAAACAAACTACAGTTAACTAGCAGCAGATAATTCCTTCCTGCTCACAAACTAATCAAGTCCACTTGTATGCAGAACTCTAAAGAAAAAACCTCCAACTCCACCTTTTAAAGGCAAGACACTTTTAAAGGATAGTCTTGCCACACAGGAAATCTCTGAACATACATATATGCAGTATTCTATCAATTTTTTTAAAAATTACTTTTTACTAGTGTTAAAAAGAACCATAAACACTGCTGAAAATTTTGAAGCATGGAAAATAAGTGAGTTAAGAACTTATAGTTTTAAATGGTGTCTCTTACCTCGGAGGTTTAAATTTCAGTATCTCAAAGATGTCAGGATAAAGCAATGGCAAAATGACCATCTCTTTTAAAGCTGAAATGTGGTCAGATAGACCACCCACACCATCAAATTGTGCCTAAAGATGAAGTCAACAGAACACGTGTTAAACAAAGCTGCAACCTCGATAAGGTTCCATCAGAAATTAGATATCAGTACAAAGAAAATGTTAGTGGTGATTTTCAAATTCCTTGAGACAAAACTGTAAGCCAAGGGAGCTGTAGATGGCCCATTACTGGAAGCTTTCATAAATACTGCAAATATCTCACTGACACAATGAAGTAAAAATACTTACTGAACCATCTATTTGCATTTGCTCCACACCAGCCAGACTTGCTCCAATTTCCATGTGATCCCTGTGAACTTCATTTGAGTTGCCTTTCCGAGTTGCTTCGGTTTTCGGGTGATCATTTGGAACTCCCTTTATGTCATCTTTCCGAGACCTGGCCGAAAGAGACCTAATTTGAATTAAGGAGAAAGAAAAAAGTGCTTCCTAATTTATGATGCAGTTAGATGACTTTTGATTTTCTAATCATCGCAAGTGAATCCAAAAGACCTTATAAATGAGCACAAACTTCCTAAATAGTTAGAAATTAATTCCAACTGTTTTATGTTTAATGGCCATGAATAAATAAAGAACTTTAAACTGAGTTAATTATTATAACAACTCTTAGCACTTACAAATATGAGTATTGCAACTTTAATTTAGAATTTCATTAGGCATTTTTCTTGTTTAAGGATAGTTTCATAAAGAAACATGAACTCTCTTGAGTAATTAAAAAAAATCCATTGAAATTTGCCTTTAAGTTGTCTTCTTCAGTTTTAATAATTTGTACCCTTTAAGATTAAGTATTAAATCTTAATTTGTACACCCTTCAAGTCTAAGATTTTCAGAGGGAGATTATGGCTTCCATTCCAGAAAAATGAATTTCAGTTACACAATCTCAGCCATGACCCTCATCATCACCTTTTTCGTGACCAAAAATATGACATTTTCAAATAAAATCTAATGGCTTGTACAAAGGATGGCCTCCCCTGCAGTGTTTCTTTTCTTCATACCCTCAGACTACCACAGTAATAATCTGAAATTATCTTAATCTCTAATTACCACCAGTCCAAAAAACTTTGAAAGCATTATTCAACAGCGCTCTTGAGAAAGGAGAACTGTCATAAGCCATATACCAACCTTTTAGGTTTTTTGCCTGAATCTCTCTCTTTGACAGGTGAAGTATGGTTGGAAGAGCTTGTCTTACGTTTTCTTACATCTGTTGAAAGCAAAGAATTTAGAATTTGTTACAAACAAGTTTGAGAGAAACCAGGATAGTCAAAGAGGCAAAAAATGGCACAGGTATTACTCATCTCTAAGTTCACGGAAAGTTTCAAGGAGGGGGAGGTTGGGTGGTTTAATCTGTGCATAATAGAAGTAAAAAGACACACACCTGCTTTTTAAGAAAAATTGAAAACTACAAGAGTAAGATTATTAAGTGTCTTTAATCGCTATTCTTTTATGGGTAGATAGGTTATTTATTTAACTGGAAAGCAACAATAAGGATGCCAAATGTTAAAAAAAAAAACCAAAACAGAACGTGCACAGGATATATGCATTCAATAAAATTTATTGGCAGAATGAAGTAAGAAATGTAAGAAGTTGTGTGCATGTATTTTCATTTAAAAAAAAACCCAAAACAACAACCCCCCACTTCCATGCAAGAAATTAGCTCTCAAAACAAACTGTATAATATATAGTATTGTATAACATACTGTACTGGGTCTGGCTGGGGTGGAGTTAATTTTCTCCACAGCAGCCCTCACAGTGCTGTGTTGTGCCTTGGTAGCTGGAAAGGTGTTGACAACACACCAACATTTTGACTACTGCTGAGCAGTGCCAGCACAGCATCAGCACTGTCTCCCCAACATTCCTCTCCCAAGCAGTAAGCTGGCAAGATCCTGGGAGGGGACACAGCTGGGACAGCTGACCCAAATTAACCAAAGGGATCTTCCATACCAGATGACATCAGCTTAGATATAAACCTTAAGAAGGTGGGAGAAGGTGGGGAATTTGTTATATAAAATGTTTGCCTTCTGGAGCAATCACTACACATGCTGAAGCCCTGCTTCCTGGGAAGTGGCCAGACATCGCTTGCTGATGGGAAGTAGAAAACAAAATTGTTTTTCTCTTTGCTTGTGCACAATGTTTCGCTTTTGCTTTGGTGAACTACCTTATCTCAACCAACAAGATGTCTTCCATCTTATTTTCTCTCCCCTGTCCAGCAGAGAAGCAGGAGTGATAGAGCAGCTTGGCGAGCACAGGTGTCCAGCCAAGGTCAGCCCAGCACACCTACTTTCCAATGGAGATTCATAGCGCTCAACAGCTTTCCTCTGCCGGAAGGAGCGACGCAGACCATTGTCTTCTTTTGCTTCATTTCTTTCTGTTGAAACCCCTGCACATTAACACAATGTTGAGTTGTATAAGTACTGTTGCAAATGTGGTGTATTCAAAACATGCTACATGACAGATTCCCACCTGTCCACAACCTTTTATCTTGTAAGCATTTTGGAAAAACATGGATTTTCTTTTTCTCTGAATACCTGTTCTGAGCTCATTACAATACAGCCCTAGAGCTTACAGCTTGTAATGGCAATAGCAAAATAAATTCTTTAATAGAGGAAAAACAAGTAGTTCAGCCCATCTCAATTGTATAAGACAAGGCTTTTGGCTAGAGAATAGTCAAGAAAATTTAAAGCAGAAATAGCCTACAATGTTACCTGGATCATCAGCTTCTTCATTGTTAGCTCTTCCCATATTGAGGCTTTCCTAATTAAGAAAGACAAGAAAGATCAGTCAGAAATATGCAAAAAACCTGTGGGAATATTTGGTGGTTATATAGTAACATTATCAAGGCATTCCATATACACAAAAGATTAAACTAGGCACAGGAGGAGAGAATGAGAGCAAATCTCTGGTACCCAGGACTAATAACAAGTATTTCTGCTCTAAAATAGGGTTTAGTACATATTTCTGCTCTAAAATAGGGTTTAGTACATGTGATAGTTAATCACTTCACCAGATACAAAAAAGAGTGCATCTATTAATCCCAGGTAAATAATCTAAGAGTGTAGCAGAATCTAGAACAAAGCAATTCCTAGCAGACAAAAAAAAAATCATCCTGCCATTTGAGAGATGACAAACAAATTACTATGGAAAATTCTGGTCTCATAAAAAACAAGCAAACAACCCCAAAGAAACATAAAGGAATTCAGATGTAAACAAAGAAAAAGACCTATCAAAGCAGGCTATGAAGATGTTCAAAAAACAAAGCACCTGTCATTCAAAAGGACAGCGGACTAACTTAACAGGAAAACTAAGAAGAAATATGGCTGCAGTCAATCATTTTAACACGAGTTCCTCTTACAACACAGGACTACTTGAGTTCACAGGCAAGGCTGGCAAAAGAACAAATACAGATAAAGCAGGCATCAGTTTTCAGTAAGATTTGAAGCACAAACTCAAGCCCTGAGACAGCTGTTCATAAGCAGAGTCCATTCAAAAGTCATAAGGCAATTCAGAAAGCATAGTTTATGGCACATATTGCAGCATTTCACTGCTATTTTTGAGTTTCTTCTGAAGAAGGTATTTCCTCCACCCCTAGAGTGCAGCTTTGACATGACTATAAGATATTAAACCATAATTGGAGAGCAAAAATAAATAGTTTTCATGACCAAACTATGCACTGGAAGAAGTTTTTTGAGCTAAATTAAAAATTGAACTAAATAACTCCTCTATGTGAAATACCCTACAAATATAGTCCCCATCATCCACTTTTTTGCAAGGCTGCTTCTGAAGTACTAAGATACAAGATGTAAGAGCAAAGATAGGCAGGTACAAAAAAACCTCATTGAAACCAGCACACATAATCAGTACAACATTTCAATATAGTGTGCACAAAGCAAACCGTTGACCTCCAGCCAAGTTTTTCAACACTACTTAAAAGTTAGGTCAAACGTTTACTTTTTCACAGAGGAATTTAAGAACAAGTGGTTAAGCATTTGCAAACATACACCATTTTCAGATTTATTTTCCCCTCTTGCTGAACACGATAAAAAAAAAATCTCATTTAGCAATAAAAAAATGAATTCTGAAGATCATATAAGAAAACAGAAAGAAACTTTGGAAGTTTGTCATGGCACTTAGGTTGCTCTGCATGATAGCATTAAGTCATTTATAGTTCACAGTCTTCCTCAGACAACAGAATCACAGTCTTCTGTGTCGGAAGGAAGCAACAAGGATCATCAACTCCAACTCTTAAGGTTGCTTATTCTTCTTGTAACTGGAGTTAAGGTCTTACACTGATTTTCTATGACTACACATGCTGGAAAAAAAATCTCATTGCTGTTACATTTTGCAAACCTTTCAGAAAACAATGTCAGTGTGGGCTTCACAAAGAGAATTAAGTTACAGACACACAGACAGAAACACTAGGACTGCTTCACTTTGTATCCCACTTTCTGCAGTATCTTAACTCAACCTGTCATTAGAAAATTATTTGTAAGCATGAAAGAAAAGTTAATTAAACATGAAGGTGCTTCTGATGCCAAGAAAATTGATTTAGAGAACAAGTTCAATCTACTGAAAGTCACAACATAAAGTGATTGTTTTGGTGCACAAGAACCAGCCCACACATAACAGAGGCTCAGGTGTGAAGATCTCTCTGGACCTGGCAACCCTAAAATGAGGAGTCCAGTAGCTAATTTAAACACTGGCTGTGCCCAAGTACTTTACACATGAAGCACCTGCCAAATACACCCTTCTGGACATATTCTGACCTGGAAGTCTTAAACAGACCCAAGCACTTGTTCCCAAAAAAAGCTCAGGTTCAAGAGCTTGGCTGCAAAGCACAAAGGCCCACACTTTATATAAATTAGGACATTTTACAGTAATGACAGGACATACCCATGCAGGCAGAGTAACAGAGATGGACCCTATGTGCCAACTGCAGCAGAATGTTTACAGAAAGGCTGTGAGGTTGCTTAGCAACAGCCCCTCTCCAAAGTTCCAGGCTTGACCACGCCCAACCCTGGTGGGACTCTCCTATAGAAAGTACCCCATGCAGCCTAGAACTTCACCATCACAGAATCATGTAATGGTTTGGGCTGGTGGGAAGCTTTAAAGACCATTTGACTTCAACCCCTGTGCCATGTGCAGGGACCCCTGTCACTAGACCAAGTGGCCCATCCAACCTGGCCTACAACAGGGCATCCACAACTTCTTTGGGCAATCTGTTCCACTGCCTCACCACCCTCATACTAAACACCTACTGTATATGTAGCAGCACGTAGGGAAGTCTCAGCCCAAACACATTTAGCTCTTGCTGCCAGGAACAATACCTTTTTCTGCTGTCAAAAGAAGGAGAAAATCCCTAGCCAATATTACACACAAAGGCTTGCTAATAGGGCTCATTTTAGTAGCTTTGCAAGATGATGAAAAACCCTAGTCACTTTTAAATTTGCCAAACAAAACAGATTGATTTGTAGTGGTGTAACTACTTTGTCAAGTCTGCAGCTTTGGTGAATGTCAAAATCACATTTTCTTCAGCTTTTATCCCAATCTATATTACAGAAAGTATAATGTGAAACTGGTTTGATAGGATTATTTTCCATAAACACAAATGAACTGGCATTAATTCTGCTACTCACTGTTAATTCATTATTAATTCAGTTTCTTGTTATCTCTTCCACTACTTTTTCCAAGGAATTATATGACACTGACAAGACTATAATTTCCTGGCTCATTTCTTTTATTCTATTTAAATATTGGCATGTTACCTTTCTTTTGCACTCCTGAAATTTCCCCTGTGTAGCAAGAGTTACTGAAAATCAGCATTAACAGTCAAACTCCTCAACAATGCCTTTAAACCTGTAGGATGCAGCTTATCCAAACCTGCTAATTTAAAAATGTTTTATTTCCTGTTCCAAAGCAAAAATAGAAACAGCTTCAAAGTTCCTGAAGCAGATATAGGTCTTACCCCTCCAAATCAAGCCAGTAAGAACTGGGAACACCCAGAATCCCCCATCCCTTGAAATAAATTATGGAGGACAATGACAAAAATAACTTCTATCTGTGATACAGAAGAGAAGGTCACAAGTGAATACTCTTTGACCTGTTAGTTGTTAAAACACAGTTGTTTCTGTTTTGGCATACATGGAAACTGAGATGTGGGGAACCTTAGCAATACGCCCAGTGCATATATCAAACATAAGAGTAAAGTCAGGAAGAGCGATTGAATCTCGGACTCAGACCAGCAGGGAATCGGAATCACTTATTCAAAGGAGTGAGTTGGTTTTATACACTTTTCTAAGGCACAGTATTTCTTTATTTCTTTATGACCTATCCCGTGTTGCCACATCAGCAATACGCTTTCTCAGTGTCCTTTTATGGGATGATCACTCGCTGTTCACTCGTTTGTCAGCTCCCTGCAGGCTCCTCTCTGTAGGGCTCTGCCCTGTGACACCTCCTCCCCCCAGGGTCTGGTGGACACCAGCCTCTCTGTGCCGCCATGTGCTTCTTTGTGCTGCCATGTGCCTCTGCAGGCAGGTTTTACAGCTCACAACCTAATTCTCTCTTATAATTCCCCATAATTCCCCCTTTTTTGTTTTATACAATGAAGAATTATGACAGTGATTGAACAGGTAGAACTTTGAGAAACAATGTAAAGTTGTCTAAAACTTTTACCATCACTCGGAGTTTGCAACTGCTGGAAGGTCCTGTTTCACAGTGAAGACTTAGAAAGTCTTTCCTAGGCAAGACTTTCAAGTTTACTTTGAAAGAGGGTCCAGCTTTTTTAAAATCAAATTAGCAAGTCAAAATTACTTGATTACACTTTTAGGGCAGAAACACTTGGGTTTGATGGTATAATCTCCAGTCAGCCAGGGCTAGGGTTTGGCCAGAGCTTCAAGCCTCATCTGAGAGGGTTTCCCTAAAATACTTATAAAATTGCTTAAAAACTTTATTAATATCTTGCGATCATTTTGAATGCGATTGAAAAATTAAGAACATATAAACTTTTTTAGTCTTTGGCGGGGGGCACACCCCATCTCTGCATTCCGCCTTTTCTGTTCTAACAATATGTAACACGAACATTTTTCAACTTACTAAATTCAGGAAAATGTGTAACATAACATGCAGTTTTCTTAATATGAACAGTAAAATAATACATCTAATACAACATCAAGTGTGCACTGAGTAAAAACAAGCAAGGTAATATCATTAATTGCTTAAGTACTTCATTGTTTCACAGAATATATATAAATTTAGGTCTTGGAAAATTACAATTACATTAACATGAACACTCTAAGAGGTTTTAAAATGTAACAAGCTTAATTCCTGCTTTAAAAAATAGCTTACAAATTATAATTATTATCTATCACAAAAAGCGATCAGAACAATGCACGGGGGTCACAAGGTGGTGTGGTAAAAAAGCAATCTTTGAGATAGGGTCAACATTTTGGATAACGAAAACAGAAGAGTTCTATGGGCCAGCTGCAGGAGCAAGACACTTAGCTTGCA
>NW_008237410.1:1010425-1018708 GCF_000691975.1 Corvus brachyrhynchos
ATGCGCTCACCGCCGCGGCGCAGCTCTGCCATGTGCTCGCTGGCGCCACACCGCCATGCGCTGGCCAGCATGTGCTCCCCGCCGTCGCGCGCTTGCTTTCCCCCTTGCTGCATCTGCCACTGCTGCACTTTCGCAGGGGACAGAGAGGGAACATGCTACCAGGATGGGACTTCCCAGCTCCAGCCACTCACCGCGACCCGGCTCCAGCTGATGCCGCAAGGTGCAGGGTGGCGCGTGCTTTTCTGTAGTACTGTCCGGCTTCCCTCCAGGGTCAAATGGGTCGGGGGACGACGGGCCATCTTCTGGTTCTCCTCCTACAGCACTGACAGACTTACAGTCCCTCACTGGCGGCACAGAAGGGCTCAGCACAGCTGCCGTGGTGGCACAAGTGTCTTTCTTTGCTCTCTGGGTGCCACATGCGCTATGAGCACCTTGCACACTGTCCTCCATGGACACAAAAGCTTTGTCAGTGCTGCATGGCTGCATGTCCTATCTAAAGATGAATCACAGTTCTTTGCACAGAACAAGAGTCTGTTCAAATCTGTAGACTCAACTTTCCTGCCATGTTTCTTTAAAATGTTGTTTTAACGTCTCTGGGATGTTGTGTTCCTGAGATACTCCATCCCCTATGTCCCCCATAGCTCACCTACAACTTGTAGGGATTATCACTGGCCAGAGTTCCTGCTTCTTGCAGCAGCACTTCAAGTCCCATGGGGCTCACCGATGGACGCACAGATAGGCGTATAATAAATTCCTCACACGGGGCACCATTTGTCAGTGATTGAATCTCAGACCCAGACAGGGAATCTGATTCGTTTATTCAAAGGAGTAAGTTGGTTTTATACACTTTTCTAAGGCACAGTATTTCTTTATATGGTGTGACCTATCCCGTGTTGCCACATCAGCAACACGCTTTCTCAATGTCCTTTTATGGGGTGGTCACTCGCTGTTCGCTTGTCTGTCAGCTCCCTGCAGGCTCCTCACCTTAGGGGTCTGCTGTGTGACACCTCCTCCCCCCAGGGTCTGGTGGACACAAGCCTCTCTGTGCTGCCATGTGCTTCTTTGTGCTGCCATGTACCTCTGCAGGCAGGTTTTACAGCTCACAACCTAATTCTCTCTTATAATTCCCCATAGGAAGTCTGAACCACTCACGGCTTTACAGCTACAGGCAGCTCTTCATACATCCTCCCCCATGTAACCCAGAGGTTCCAAACAAATATCACCACATCAGAGCACAAAAAACCACATACAGCTGTTCATTATTAGCTGACTACCTTTTTATTGGAATCACTGTTAACACTAACCATGAAAAGGGAAGTAAAACAAATAATTACTGCTGGTTTTATTTCTTCTGTGCTAGGGTTTGCCTCACAGTGATTTTTTTTATTTTGTAAAGCAGTCAGCACACATGGAATTAGCATGACGTGTAACTACAAGTAATTTTTAAAATAACACTGATAATCTTTGTATTTTACGTTGTCTTTTTAAGGAGATAAAGGACAAAAAAAAAGGTAAAGCAGACATACATACAAATACTGTGTTAGAAACCTAGAAAAACAGATAGGGAGGTTACATGTCAAAATGGACTAGTCAGTACAGTATTAATAAAAAATTATCCACATTCTATCTTGTTGTAAGGTTAAAGTTCTGAAACATGCAAGTATGCATAAGCCTAAAAGAATTATGAAGTCAAAGATTAAAAAAAATTAAAAATTTGAATAAATGTCTGATATAGTCTAGTAATAAAACAGTCGCACTTCCATATAGCATTTTCTGAGATATATTCAAGTAGGACAGCAGCTGAGACCAACTGAAACAAGCTGTAATGTTAAAATATTGAATTGCTCTTGGCCAGAGTAGCTAACATGAGTTATAAATTTGAATTATTTTCCTTTATGCTTACTGCTTGGAGATGTGGAATGATCCAGCAACAATAAGAAATCTTTATAAATTTATTATTGTATTTTCTTCTTTGTGATTTAGCATTCTAAAACACTCAGGCAAAAGAAAGGCTGCATTAAGAGAACATCAGTGACTCATATTCAGGGCATGGGCAATATCATATCTGGGATTGCTTTTATAATGCTAATTCAGCTCAGCTATGCGAGTCTCTTTCCAACGGGAGTCATTTAATGAGAGCCTTCTTTTTCACAAAACCCTGTCTCTCTTGGATGTGGGAATAAGTCAACATTTGTTGAAGAAGATGCTAAATGTGAGGCAGCCAATCCCTCATTTGCTGTAGAAGAGGAATTTGATGTAGTGAATGATGTAGCACTTGCAGAACAGTTGCTGGATTTAGGAATTTGAGTATTGCCCAGCATACACACTGCTCTTTTTCTATAAAATTCTATGGCCATACTGGAATCATTTACATCATAATTTTTCAAAATTGTAATTAATTCTGTTTTCCTCATTTTCTATACCAAATTTTAAATTGTCCCCATTTGATTTGTGGAATTTTAAAATCTCATCATTGTAATTTAACATTTAGTAGACTGTAGGTCTTAAAGGAATTGCAGCTACCCACAGTTAGTCAGAAGTTGGGCTAAAGGATACCAGCTATTCATCTAAACCAAAGTGACTGTGATAATTTGCCCTTCTTTCCTTTTTGTAGAATTCTTAGAACGTAATTCCAGGGGACTATAGGCAGTCTGAACTTACTAATTACTATGAAAAATCAGCTCCAAGGTACCCCATCTTAGGCATCCAAAGTTAGTGAGCAATTTTGGCCATACTTCATTTCCATCTAAAAGCTGGAATGAATAGAAATGGAAATCTGTATATAGTGTCTGAACAGCCATACCAGATGTATGTTCAGCAATTCCCTGGCTCTTTGCCCTGCTTCCAAAGATAAAGAAACATCCATACTTGGACTTGAATCTCCATCAATGGTTCTCCACAGAGGTATTTGATGTGATTTGAAGGGTCACAGAGAACATCACAAAACGGATTTGTTGTACAACCTGCACATCAGCTTAACTTACTTTCAGCAAGCAAAGATGATACCACTGACACAGCTCATGAGAGTCAAGAGAAACCAGTGGTTGTTTGTGAAGTGCTTAGGTGCTGTCATGAGGAACACCATAGCAAAGTCTGTAAGAAATCAACAGTGTCTATCAAGATCAGCATTTGAGCAGACAGTGATAAACAAAATGCAAGATCACATGTTGAAATGGGAAGAAAATTATAGTGAATTATTTGGCACCATCCATTCTATCCCATAAATGAGGTAAGGGTATATAGAAAGAACACTCTGATCTGATAAAGCAAGGCCATTGAAAGATGCCTTTGCAGAGGGGCTTAAGTTTGCGCAGACATTTTTAATTCTGAGCTATTCTAAATCATCTCATCTTGTACATGCCAGCTTATGTGCCATTTCCTAGATTTTTGTTAAAATAAAAACTATCTACTTCACATTCCAGAAAAATATATAAATGCAGTTTATTTCATATTACATTTCACTGGGACTTTTGAGTTCCTTGACTTGTTGAAACTGCTACACCTCTATATTTGAAGTTTGTATCCTTAACGAATACATGCTCCAATTACCCAAACATACCCTGACATATATAATCAGTAGGTACCCAACTCATTATGGAATTAAACAGAGAATTGACACACTGACAAGAAATTACATGGAAATAACACACCCAATTGAGCAACTTCGCCCTGATGCTTGCTTTTCCTAATCATCTGGTCTACAACACAGTATTATTGTTATATACACTTTTTTTCCTTATGACTTCCACTTTTCTTTTACATATTTAAATAGGTTTAAATAAATTACTTGCTCAAGCTCAGTTGCAAATCTGTGGCACTGCCACGCCTGCATGTACAAATCACTGATGGATGCTTTGGTCACAGTAAAATCCTTTCTTCCTTTTACAATTCAGTTCTTAAAATACTACTCCTCTACAATGTTGATGAGTTTTGTGATTTTTCAATTTAAATAGCAAGAGAAATGTTTTTCCAATAGCACTATGAAGTGAAATTAAACATTGATTCCTTTCTTGCTTTCAGCTGGATCCAGTCTTCAGCTCAGCTGTATACACTGCACTCCTCCCTTGTATGAACTTTTCTTCATACAGCATTTTAAAAGGTACAAATTTTTCTTCAAATTTTCATTCTGTGTGCATTATCACCTTGAGAAAAGCCACTTTCTACATGTATTTGTTTTCATCTGGGGGCTCATTCCAGTGCAAAGTCAAATCCGTTTAAACCTTCAGTTGATTCCTGGCTTTACTGATGGGCACCCTAGACTTTGGGTAGCTATGAATAATTCTTCCTCTATCATTCTGATCTCTAAAATTTTTATATATCATTGAATCGAATATTGTAGAAAGATTTTTTTCATTCAACTGTGTTATAATATAATGCCCTGTAAGACAGTTTCACCAATATAACATCCATCAAACCAGAGATCACAGGGGAAGAGCCATGTTAGGCTGGGGCCATCTACTGGTTGTGTTGCTGAGCTTTCATTGACAGATTTGGAAAATCACTTTATATTTGTAATTCCATTTAATTATAAAAAAAGAAGCATATCTTAATAGATTAATCACCTACATACATGATGTTTCTTATGTACTGGTAATTTGTTTTTAAGATTAAATATTCCGTGAATTTAATATGGCCCAAACATCAGAAGAAAAAAAATTAATTTATCTTGCTTTCATAAACAAAATAAAAATGGATGGGAGGAGGCCTGAAAAAGCTCTTACTTCTCAATAACACCGAAAAGAAATCAAGGAGTAAAGTAATATTAATGCTAAGATGTAAACAATTTAGTAAAGGAATCCACATCTCTTTAGTTTTTATTTCTGTAATGAAAGAGATAAATAATTCTTATTGCCTTACTTGATGCTTTGTAAGATTTCACCTTGAATTTGTATGTGTTGTTCTAAAATAGCTGAGATGTGCCATATACAGTTTTCTTAAGATATAAAAAGATCTCAGTCACTTTCATGATATTCTTCAAAGGTTTTTATTAAAAAGAAATTCATGCCAAAAAAGGTAGCATATGAAAAGAAATGTAAAGCCTTTAAAACCAGCAGATCTAATCAATGAGCTACTGCAAACTAAGAATAATCCAGACAATTTAGTTCAAAGTCCAAAAGTGCATTTATATAATGATGCTATTTAGTGTGTATTTATTCACTTATTGTAGGATAATATTGATAACTATTTGTGCTGTGATTGAGTCTTATTTCTATTATTACAAGACTATACACAACTTTTAACTGTGTTCTCAGGAGCAAGAAAGAACATTTTACAGATTTTTCAAGTTTAAGAGAGATCCTTTGCACCTATTAAATTAGTATATGTATACATTTATGTATTTATACAAACAGACACAAAAACACATACATATTAACTTTTATGCTAATGCCATGGTTTAGTTGATGAGGAGCTGTTAGGTCATAGGTTGGACTTGATGGTATCAAAGGTCTTTTCCAACCTAGTTCATTATGTGATTCTGTGCCTATACATACATATATGTGCAAGTTTGCAATATATGTGTATACACCTATATATGTATATGCATGCATGCACACCTATGTATAACATCAACAGCTAAGTTGTACTGTTTACAGTCTCAGTTAAACAAAATCTGCTGTTGGCTCTTAGTTGTACTGGGATTAAATATCTGCCATTACTCACATTTGCCCTTAGCAGATTCATCAGCAGGACAGACTTCTAACAGGAGCTGTAAGTGGCAAGTAATTTTATCAAGAAATGCAAAATGCAATTTAAAATGTATAAAAGGCAGATAAACAATAACACTTCCCAGCATAAACAGGAAAGCGTAAACATATTGCAGGTTTGGAGACCAGACTATGGGAGCTAGAACTAGGAAGAAAGACATTGCCACCATCACAAATGGAACAGGTAAAAACACCTATAAGAGAAAGAAAAAAAGTGGTTTAGGAAATAAATGAATCAACTGTGATTTTATGCTTCATTCATAAGAGTAACAATGTGTTCTTTTCCCCAGTAGAATACCATTTTTCACGCTGCTATAAATTCACCCAGGACAAGAGTCATCTGACTCAAATTGCCTGTAAGAGAGGAATCTTTTTTAAAATATTTGTTTAGGCTCCTTCTATTGTCAAGAGGGAGAGATAGGCAGTACTGGAAATCCATTTGTTCACATATGGTATTGTGGATTCCTATAGGACAGTCAGGGCTGGGTGCCTAGAAGCCTTCACAACAAGCATATACTTCTAAGCCAGCTTTCTGACTGCTAGAGTAAGAGGAAATTCAACCTATCCTTAATGCCTCTGATTGTGTCAGGAAAAGTGAGAGCAGATCAAAGCTTAATTGTGAATGGCAATGGGTCCTATACTGTTCTTGTTCCTGCTCCACACTGGTATGGTACCACCTTGTTTGAAAGTCTCCCCCATTCTGCAAAGAACCATCTCCTGTTTTCAACTGCAAGTTCTCTGGTGCAGAGACCATCTGTTTGTTTCTCTTCTTTTTATAGTGAAACAAAATTTTCAAATAAGGCTTTAAGCATTATTATTTGTATTTTTGTGACTATCCACTTTGAATCTGCACTTCTTCTGTAACTTTTGCATGCTACCCATGACTCAAAAAAATCTATAAAAATATTTTGTAACTTAGACCCATTTACTTTGTATGGTCGATGTAGATGAGGTTCCCGGTATCGAAGTACAATCAGGCTTGCACAAGTCAGTCCAATCATAAGCCAGGCAGAAAATCCAAAGTAATTTGTTAATGTAATAAGGTCAGAGGGGATGATAAAAATGGATGCAATGGTGGTTGAAAAAATCATGGCTGGTGCTGGAGTACAGGAGTGGACATTAAGCATGGATATTAAAACAGGTAAATGTCCTGACTGACTTCCAGCATAACTTAATCGACCGAGTGCGAACATGCTGCTGTTGAGGGCACCAAATATTGAGACAGCAACAGAGAGAGGAATGATCCAGGCAACAGAGGGGATCACTCGATCAGCCCAAGTGACTGCCACAGCAACTGCAAGAAAGCAAAGAATTAGTGTACTACAAGTACCATGTTCTGAATAACCGACAGACTCAACAGGAACAAAACTTAAAATACAAGAAACACCTATTATTTACCAGAAATGCCTGCTTTTTTGTTGCAGTAGCCAAACACAAATCCAATCCTAAGGGTATTTAATTCAGGAACTAAGCATGACAGCAAGAAGGAGTGCTGCCTGCCAGAGCAAGTCAGGGAAACCTGCTGGGGCCAATACCACAGTCATGGACTTCCCAGCAGGAGTGAGCTGCATCTCACATCCTGCATCACAAACACACACGTGGGCAAGGAAAGAAAATTAACTCCTTGGTCCCTGGCGTGACCACAGTGGTGACACGATCTGTTGTTACAGGAAACTGCCAACAGGAGCACATCTATGTTCAGAGATGGGTCGACAAATGTGCTAGTAATGAGATTTTGCTTTGGGTGGAACTGGGAAATGTGAAAGATTGTTTCTGAACAAGAGATATTCAATACTGCTAGGATATTAGCTATAGCTGATATTGTTACGAGGACAATATTTAGTGGGTCTATAACCAAATGCCATGAGGAACACACATCTTGCAGCACAGGAAGTTATTAGAGATGGGGAAAACAGTGCCCCCTCCTCAAAAAAAAAAAAAAAAAAGTAGTGAAGGAACATGAACAAGCAATGTTTAAAAGAGTGCTATAATTTTAGGGCTATCTTCTCAGCTGGATAAACACAGTTCCCCTGGTATGCATGGAGCTGGTCATGCCAGCTGGCAGCTGCTATTCATGGATAGTCTGGTATTTGCTGCCTCCTTCATTGTAGCATGCAAATGATCCATCTCTCCCAGCAGATGGCCTGACACTGGCTGAACGACAATATGAGGTTACTGAGTGACAGCTACACTGTTCCCATTTATATTAGTGAGCTTTTTCCATAGGAAAAAAAATAATTGATCCATCCAAATGAGGTATGGATTCTGTCATACCTGTAGGCAAGGTCTGACAGCTCAGTCTCATTACAGTGGGATTTAAAATGTGCTGCTTGGACAATCAAGGAGAAATACAGTTCCCCTTGGAGCTTTCATGGGCAGCTTATTGGTACAGGATCTGAGACAGAGTTTACATACACTGGCCTTTTGTATAGGCTCTTCTAAGGAATCACAATATTTATCATGAATAATACACACCCAAAATGGCTACATTTTTGTGTCCATAGTCTTTTCTACACTCCTGAACATGTTAGACTTGTCCACCTACTAAAGAGTAATGGCTTTAGCCTGAGACTCCCTG
>NW_008237410.1:1018849-1024598 GCF_000691975.1 Corvus brachyrhynchos
GCAATTTAAATAGTCTGCCAGCATTCAGTCCAACTTGTGTCATAGAGTAAAATTAAGGAAGAATTCTCTGTTAAAAAAAAAAATGAACCCAAATTTCTGGACTGTGAAGTTACGTGAGCAGAAGTAACCCAGGACACTGACATCAGATGGATATGCTAATGTCCACTCCTTTTTAATTAAAAAAATATTAAATACATACCTGAGGAGACAATTTCCTTAGGTGTGAGGACAGTCAGATATGAGATGTTCACCAGTAAATAAAAAACAATTACTGCAGGAACAGCAGTCATCACAGTTAAGGGGATATTTCTGCTGGGGCTTTTCATCTCCTCTGAAAAGTACAATTTAAAACAACAAATGAAGCAAACAATGTAGCTTCTGCAAAAGTTTTTCAGTGGTGAAGCTGTGCAGAGTTTGATAAGACTGATACCAAAGTCCTGTCCCAATCCCTAATCATGGCTGCTAAATTCTCTGCTTGTGAAGCCCTACACTGGTTCTCAAATAGGTTAATATCAGAAAACCTTAAAAGAATTCTTTTTATTTATCTATTTTTTAACTGTTTGGAAGGAGGGCTGGAGGAACAGCTGATTGATTAAAAAAGATTACAAGAGGAGTGATAATTTCCCTTTGATTTGATTAAGCACATATCTGACTTACATTAGAAAACTGATTTGGTAGGAAATTTTCAAGTAGCCTTACTTGAAAATCAGTAGCTTAAAAATGAAACTCCAAAGTCACATTATGTATTCTTACATCACTTCATGAGTCCTGATCTGTAACTTACTGAGCATATTTGCCTATTCCTACTCAAAACCTTTCTCTTTGCTATTATATCAAAAAATACAGAAAAAGTAACAGAAAAGACTGAAGGTATAGACATAAGAGCAATAATGCACTGGCTTTAAAAGGGGGCAATTTCCAGATGGATTCTGATGATTATTGTCTTTTCCAGTGCAAAGACGGTGAAGGAAAATTGTTTAGTGCTAAGCCTGATAGCTTAGAATTACTCTTACCAAACAAGAAAAAAACCCCAAATTTTGCAAGTGAACAACTCAGGCACTGGCACACATTCCTGAGCATGTCATAGTCCCAGCAAAAAATGGAGCTGGTTTCCAGAACCCTAATTTCAATCACCCTCATCTCAATCAAAAAGGTTCTTTTTCATCTCTTTCACTCCTTTGTCTTGTTCCCTCCCCATTTCCCGCTTCCCTCAGCATTTACAGACAATTTCCTGAGTATTACCAGCAAATAACTAACAAGAGAGAAGTGAAAAGTCAAATGTACATATTATTTAAACTCTTTTTAGGAGACAGAAATCCATTTTCTCCTTCACATTTGATTTCTGTCTTCTGCTCAGGACATCAGCCTTGAGCCATGATCCCTGTGCTGGCTGTAGTGCACAGAGACAAGACTGAAGGACCACAACACTGGAATTCAGATACTATCAGAGAATTTGGGATTTATTTCAAATGTAAGAAATATACTTAGTAATTTTGAGCTCAGAAGAGGATAATCACCAAATTTGCCAATTTAAATTTATCTTTCCATTCATTTTGTTCCTTGCTGCAGTCTTGCCATCCAGCTGGCACCCGATCTATCAGCTGAAGCTCACAGAAATGAAGTAATTGTTGAAGAATAGGAAACTCAGTTTTGTTCAGAACTGTTGCATAGGTTACATCTGTCTAAACAGCTGTGCTGCCCAGTGTATGGCATTTATTAATACTGCTAACTGATCAGAAAATAAATCAGTATTTTACCATAAGTCTTGTACTTTCTCAGGCTTACAAAGCAAAGAGCTCACCTTTGAGGAAAACCATACTTTCTTGATTTATATTACTTTTTTTTAAATTACAGCCTATTTTTAAAGCTGGAGTACCTGGATTATAAAGATAATAGTCAGTTTTTTAAACATTAACCAAATTTTCACACTGTCCTCACCACTGAACTTTGTGTTATGCATTTAACACATTCAGTTTATTTAATATTTTACATGATCGAGGTCAATGGATGCGAATGGTTAAAAATATAACAGCAATATCCATTTGCTTACAATGTAATTCGATTAATCTGATGATACTATAAAACACCAATAATTTAACTAACATCATGAACACCATCTCTGTAGCTTTCATGAAAAAATGCTCATGTATTACTGCCACATCATCAGATACAGAATAGGGTGAGTGAATAGATATGCAAAAACCTTTTGAATGTTGGAGAACAAGTTCTATGAAAAATTTTATATGACCTTCCTTGGATCTCTCTTCACCTTTTGTTAGACTTCAAAAATCTGTTTTCCCAAGAAAATACATCCCATAAAATTACTACATTCTAAGAAAATTCAAAATTAATTTGTCCATGTACAAATCAGCTGCATAACCTCAGATTAAGGCACAGATATTTAAATAGAAATTATCTATGCACACATAGTTTGGCATGGATAACTCAGTACTTTCCTAAAAATACAGTGAATGGACACTGAGAAAGACAAAATGCAAATTTTTAAGGTGTGAAAAATTCTTTTTATGCATATTTTAAATTAACTATTTTGATTCTTTTGAACGCCCCTGGAAATGTCAGCTTGATTCTGCACAAAAAGCAGGAATCTTCCCTAGAGAGGAACAACGCCTCTTGTACCAGCCCCAACAAACACAAGACCCATGTAAAACGTGAAGGACCCTGTGGTCTTGAAGCAGAGACAAGTTCTCCCAAAACAAGCTGAGGAACACAAGAATGAGAGCAGCAGAACTAAACCTAAAGAAGAGCAGCAGAATACCTGCCATGTAATTGAGGGACCACCAGCCTCCATATGCGTACAGTCCCTGGAAGAAGGCTTCGGCAACCTGTGAGGCGTTGGGGATCTCTGAGCCGAACATGTCCTCAAACCTGGCCAGACTCTCCTTTTGCCTGGCAACAAGGAAAACTATGCCACCGACAGCAATCACAGACAAGGCCATCATCTTCAGCAGAGTGAAAATTGTCTGCACCCACGCAGCCATTTTGACACTGAGGCCATTCAAAATCCCCAGGGACCAGAGAACGGCCAAGGCCAAGCATTTCTTCAGCACATCTGGTGCAGGGCAAATGCCATAGAAGGGCTGGGTGGCGTATTCAGCAAACAGCAAGGCTCGAGCAGCATTTGATGCTGGCTTGGTAAACGTTGATGTCCAGATAAACACGAAGGCGGGTAGGGATCCAAGGCCTCTTTTAATATGGCTGTATTCTCCTCCGGAGAAGGGCAGAGCGGTCCCCAGCTCCGCATAGCAGAGGGCACCCATCAGAGAAACCAGCCCAGATGCAGTCCAGATCGTTAGTGCAATGCCAACATTGAGTAAGGAATGTTTTAACACCCCTGTGGGAGACACGAAGATCCCTGCTCCAACAATTGATCCTACAATAAAACTTACCCCGTCAAAATAACCTATATTTCTTTTGAGTTGCATCTTGGCTTTTTCTTTTCTTTGCACATCTTTAGGGTCGTTTTCTCCTTTTTCCATTTTTTCTGGGGTTTTTTTCACAGCAGATTTCACTTTGTTGTTAGCAGTCTGTCATGGCCCTACTTTCTAGTGAAATGTTATGGGAAGCTTGGCTTAATCATTCAGAAAAGAGAGCATACTTTGGGTTTTGATGTCTCCTGTGTGAAGATGATTAACCAAATACTTCAAGAAACACTGGCAAATCATGTACTTGTTGGTTTAATATGTACTTCAGAAATTATTAAGGTCTGCAGATATTTTTAAAGAAAACAGCATAAAAAATAATGCATAGCAAATGCTCATTTCTCAGATGATTTTCATCAAGAGATTTCAATTTGTTTTATGTACATCTTCAGAAACAACCACAAGAGGTGAGTAAAGGTGACTTCTACATCAACCCTAGGGAACGAGGAAGGCTATGGCAGCATGAAGAAAGAAATCAACCTTCCTTATATTATTGACAGTGACATGGACATTAGATGAACAGCGTGGCCACTATTTTTCCACTGCCCATAAATAAAATGGACAGTGAAAATCACTAATCACCAGTATGTTTTGCCAAAACCTCATCAGTCACTGGGTATACTGGACCTTGTTTATACTTCACTCATTAAACACAGCCCTAGAAAGAAAATTACGAGTTTTATTCCAAGTTTTTTCCTGAACACTCATTGTTAGAATAGTACTCAAGCACATCCTAAGATGGCATTAATCTTCAGAAATTGCTATGAGGGAAAGAAGCTGTATCATAATTTTCATTGTCTGCGCAGGGGCTTTGGAACAGAAAGATGAAGGATGGAAGCTCCCAACAGTGTGGCATGTGTCTTTTAAGGTGTGGCCACTGATTTTTCTACATATTTATCAATCTGTGATATATTTGATACATCTCTTCAATCAGATGTGGAGACATCATAAACCCATGACTTTTGTACAAAAGAAATGCATTTATTATTTCTAAAAGATGCAGAGAAAAATGGGCAGAAAGAAGAAAACTAACTGAAAAGAAGCTCAGCATGGACCCTAAGGGTTGTGTAGGTGCCCAAACCCATTAACTGCAAAGTTCTTACTTTTTGTCAGTCAAGTTGCAGAACCAGTTTTGTCCTGCAGGTCAAAGCTCAGCAGTGCAGTGAACAAAATTCACGCTTTTACAGGGGCCAACTTGAAAGACACAGTGGTTCACACCAGTCCTGAACAGCAGGATTTTCACTCAAATACAAAATAAGTTCATCTGAAAAGTTAGTTTACATAATATGTCATCATGTAAAAAACCTTCGGCTAAAATAGGCATGCACAGATTGTTCTTTTGTTTCAATGACTTAGCTAAACTGGGTTTCCTTCACCATGCAAAAGCTTTGCAGCATGGTCAGCGACAGAATTTACAGCTCCAGAGCAGCTTATAACTATAGGAAAATTCTTCCATCTTCTCCAAATCTCTGCAGTACTCATTAACTACTTTCGCCTTACAGACTACAAAAATTGTAGTTCTACAAGTTCTACTAAAACTTGCATGCATTTTAAATTGCATTTATTCATTTCATAAACTATACTATGTATTTAAGTATGCATTTAACATGCATAGATAATAATTCATAATAATTCAAATATTAATTCTCTAGTATTCATGACTGGGAAATTAAGCATAACATATATTTTAAATGCTTAAAATGCTTAATTTCCTGTTTTATTTCAGTGTGTTTTCTGAGTATCCTTCTCTGTGAATGCGCACATATTTTTTGATACCCAGCAATCTTCCAACTCTTTGTGTGTTCTGCCATGTACAGCTGGATTTGGATCACTATTTTAAAACAAATCGATGTTACACTAAATGGCATCTTTGAGTACAGATGCAACTGACTTTTTTCACTGATCATCCTAAAGGACGATTTCTAGTAAAACAAAGGCATTTACAGAATCTCCCAAGCAGCAGATTAATAAGGATTTTTTTTACTTCTGACAAAGCTGCCTGATTTTAGAAAACCTCACTGAGGTAACAACCCCTTGGTGGCTGGGCACGGGAACGGGCTCCCCAGGGAGGCAGTCACAGTTCCAGCCTGACTGAGTTGCACATTGCTCTCAGGCACATGCTGTGACTCTTGGGGGTGGTCATCGATGATCCCTGTGTGTTCCTTCCAACTCAGGCTATTCTGTGATTCTGTGAAACTCTTAATACCGTGTGAGCTCTAAAAAACAACAAATTCCCCCCAACACGCCCCCGACAAAAATTCAAAGCAGTCCGGTCTGTAGACCAGGCCCCTTCCTGGGCCGATGGGTAA
>NW_008237410.1:1024950-1041702 GCF_000691975.1 Corvus brachyrhynchos
GGGCAGGCCGGGGCGGGGGGCGGAGCTGCCCGGCTGACGGTGGGCTCCTCTCTCCGCAGCCTGCGGGACGTGTCCCTGAGCTCGGACCTGCACACGCTCAACGCCCACTGCAACCTCATCGCCAGGATCCAAGGGCTCGACCACCTCCGGAATTTGCAGCACTTGGATCTGTCATCGAACCAGATCCGCCGCATCGAGGGGCTCAGTTCCCTGGCTAACCTGCGCACCCTGAGCTTGTCCTGTAACCTGCTAACCAAAGTGGAGGGTCTGCAATGTTTTTTATTTTTGTCCATTTAGCAAGTTACAAAGGTTTTCTAAGAGTCGTCCTAAAGTTTACTTCTGGAATGTTTGCATATAATTAAGGTTATACTAAGTTAGTATGGATTAGTATGCTAACTATTTTATAAAGTAGATTTTAAGATGCATATATAGAGTCTTTGTAAGCCTTATCATAGCAGAATGCCTTAACTTAGAAGGAAAACCTGATTTTTATATTGTGATTATGGTTTAATGTCATAATTCGTAGTTATGATCTTTAAAGGTTCATTTTTCAAGCTTTGAATTTGATGAAAGCAGAGCATTCTTTTGCAAATCATACTGTTTCTGTTTTTTCCTCATTTTGTTTAGGACTGGAAAAACTCTTTAATTTAACTATGCTGAACTTGTCATACAATCACATACATGATCTCTCTGGTAAGTGACTTTGCCATGTGCTGTGCAATATAAAGCATTTGCCTCACTTTAATTTTGAAAAACTCGACCGAGTGTATTTTGAGAAGTTTCTAGCACTTCAAGTGCCAATTCACTGAATAATTCTAATAAAGATGGCAATTGCTGCTCCTCTCAGCTTTCAAGTTTCTATCACCAAAGATTGTTCTGAACTGGAATTTATTCTTTGTTTGGTGAGGCCAAGCTTGTTCCGAAAGTAGTACAACAAACATTTCAAACTTACTTCCAAAATATTCCTGTCTTTCAGTTTTATAGAACAAAAATGCAACTTTACGTATGATATGGAAGTTCTCTTCTATATCTCTTTGTTGAAATGGTCAGTTATTGCTTGTAAGATTTTATGCTACAAAATCAAGAGAACTTGTAATGGAAAATTAAAATAACATTTGTAACAATTTTGTTAATGAGCTGAGTTATAAAATGAAACTTAAAGGAAAATGTTTATTTTTATATGCTTTTTAGCAGTCAGAGATTAATCTGTTTCTTTAAAGTTAGTTCACATAGCTAGCTTAACTGTTGTACTTTGTGGTAGAGTAGCATAAGTAATTAACATATGTAGTCAAGGATATGGAGCAAGTGTTGTTCTCTCATTTCCAGTTATGATCTATTATTTACTGGATATTTTTCAACAAGATGCTATTTGTTCTAAACCCCATAGTCTAGGACTGTAGCAGAAAACATTACTTTGTGGTTGTTTGGGTTTTTCTCTGAAATTTACAGGATTTCGATCCCTTCATGGAACCAGGCATAAGATAAGCCACATTGACCTTCACAGCAACTGCGTAAGCAATATTAATCACTTACTTCAGTGTGCAAAGGGGCTGCGCTGTTTGACAATCCTCACACTGGAAAAAAATGGAAAAGCCAATCCAGTGTGTCACACAGCAGGTATGGATCTTATCTTACGTAGATATTTTGTGCTCATTAGGTCAGTAATTTCCCTTAAGCTGTGAGCCATTTTCTGAAGCTTGCAAATTCATTCATAAACTGGCCAGCCTGCAGAAATCTAAATTCTGTCAAAATTAATTCATTTTCCATTTAAAAAAATCTTTTTTTTTTCCCCATGGCATATTCTCAAAATTGTAACTTGTATGCTTTGATAAGGCTCAACATTTTCACTTGTGAGTCCAGAGGAGGGCCACCAAGATGTTTAGAGGGATGGAGCACTTTTGTGAGGAAAGACTGAGAGAATTGGGATTGTTCAGCCTGGAGAAGAGAAAGCTTCAGGGTGACCTAATTGTGTCTTCTCAGTACCTGAGAGGAGCCTACAAGAGTCCTGTCCTAGTGTCCTAGTGACAGGACAAGGAGGAATGGCTTCAAACTGGAATAGATTTAGATAAGATATTAGGAAAAAATTCTTTACTGTGAAGTGTGATGAGGTACTGGAACAGGTTGCCCAGAGCGGTTGTGGATGCCCCATCCCTGGAAGTTTTCAAAGCCAGGTTGGATGGAGCTCTGAGCCACATGGCCTGAAGGAAGGAGTATTAATATTATAAGCTGGATAGGTGGAGAATTCAAAGAATGTACGAAGAGTTATTGAACTGTATAGATAGAGGGCAGGCACAGGAAGTAGATAGTCTGCTACTGATAGAGAACACAAAAGAAAGATCAGTAGCACTGTTAGCTTTTCCTTCTTTTCCCCCTGCTTTGGTTAGCAGTGACAGACTCTAGGAACCTCTGCATTTGTTAGCATTTTCATCCCAATAGGTGGCAGGTGTTTCACTAGGCAGCATGGAGACAAGTTGGAGAACGCATGTGGATACATCACTTTCAGTTGCATTATTTAGAGCTGCTGGTTTGGGGGTAGGTTTTTCAGGCCACTAAAATGTTGCGCTCTAAGTTCAAACAAGTTAAATTATAGCATCCTATATTGGTGTCGATTTGTGTGTAAGAAGGGAAAATCTCTTACAGGAAGGTAGAAATGGAGGATTGATACTTTTGGGAGAGCTCAAAGATAATTTCATTATGAAGAGTAGGACAGTAGGAATTACAACAATACAAAATAGCAACCATATCATGAGCATACAGCTGATGTAGGTGTAATATACGTACAGTTAGAAAAGAAACATCAGAGGTGCCTGCGGAAAACCAAATAAGGTTCTAAATAATCTTGTCAGGCACACCCATCATGTTTTACAAATACATTCAGGCACAACAGAAACAGTAAGAGCACTATTGAAGTTATCTGATTAACTTAGAAAATGCCACTAGTTTTCTTCTGCAAGTATTTACATACCTCTTCAAATCTATGTCTTTTGTGGCACTTTCAAAACCACAGTGTTCAGCAGCCCAAATTCCAGTAATTTAAAAATGTTAACTTCAGTGCTTTACAGTTTCATAATGGCTGACTTCATTCACTGAGAGAGGATGAAGTTGTCTAAGCCCTTTTGGAATTTGTTTTTCCATTACATTCATCTGCCCTTCCATTTGGTACAACTGTTTGGGTGCAGTAGGCTGATGTTGAAAGGTTGTCTGTGCAATTGCAGTGTGCTGATGGGGGTTGGGAAATCCTTGTGTAGATCAGGACTAGGCAGGCAGCTTCCCAGTTGATTCAATTTGTAGTGGTGTCTGTTGAAAGCCTTGGGTGGGGAAAGGTGAGACAATTGTAGATAACTCACTCCTTTTTTTCTTACATTAAAAATGCAGTGAATCATTTAAGATGATGAGGTACCTAATATACTAGACATCTCCTTAGGAGCTTGATTTCAATTTAAATGTGGTCTTTTTCTCAAGGTTATAGGGAAGCTGTTCTTCAGTCATTGCCCCAGCTAACAGCTCTAGATGGAAGAAATATTTCTGGTGAACCAGTGGACCTGGCAGAAGAAAACTGTTCAGATTTGCAGTGTTTAGAAGATATTATGGATTCTTTGGTTTCATCTGGGTGCCCTTCATCCAGAGATCAGGTGCCATAGTTTGTGTGTACTGGTTTTAAAAATGACACGTTCTATTTTTATATTGCATGCCCCATATTAATGCTACAAGGGTTGTCTTTTCTTCTGATAGAACCATGTCCCCTTACCACTGGCAACACCTCACATCGACCAGGCACTGGCTCAGTTTCGGCAGCGTACAAGGATACCAGTGCAAGGTGCCACCAGCTCCTCCACAGAGCTGGTCTCATCTTCTGAACCGGAGAAGACTGAGCTTGATAAAATACACAGTGAGATAAGGATTAAAAAAATAGAAGATCAGATTTTACAGATACTGCAAAAGGTGATTTTTTTTTTTCGGTGATTGCACAGCAAGTTTTATTTGTAAGATAAGGTGTGCCTTTCTGATAATGAAACATTTGCTGAACCAGAGTAGAGAATTTCTACTGGTATGTATGGACTGACTGTGCTAATGTATTCTTAATAATTTTGAGAAGCTGGGAATAAAATAAAACAAGTCTTTAAAACTGAAGATTGTACTTTGAATCATGACAACTTTCATACAGTATAAAAACCATAGTGTATGGGACTAGCAGATCTATTTGATCATGATATATTAGAAAATTCTTTTTATGTTTTTTATTTTACCCTGAAGCTGTCAATATCGTAGCTGAACCAGAGTAAAACATGAAATGCACCAGAGTACCTGGACAGTTGGTGAAAATTAATTTCGCCAATAGGTCTACTTGGTCTGATATGTTTGTCAGGTAATATAGTTTGTTTTATTAACATAGGTAGCTTAAGTTTGTTGGGTTTGCTTTGTGGTAGGGTTTGCATGGCTTTTTTGGCTTTAAGTGCTGTATTTGTTTTACATTTTTCACCAACTTTTTATGCCCAAGGATTTTACCAAACTTCAGGTATTTCAAAAGGAAACAACTATATGTTCTCAAGCATCCTGGGTTTACTTTAGCTTTAAAACAACAAAATATTTTAGCAGGGAGGGAAGGGATTGTAAAAGTAAAAAATTGGAAGCAATTATTTAGTTTTTATCAAAATTATTTTGTGTGAACTTTTTTAAAAATAGCTCCTGAATAAGTGTTAGAAATTAGCCAATCAGAAATTGTAACATTTCTATCTAGAACTTTGTTCTCTTCTTAGGTATCTGATAGTTCAAGACAGGAAGCTGCTCCAAGTGCTCTCAAAGCTAAGAGAGACACAGATCCAACTTCTGAGAGTGAAAATGAGAGTGGAAAAGAGAACAACAGAAAGGTCATGAAAGGAAGCAGGATCCCCACTTACCGTAAAACTACCTTATCCATGAAATGTCATGCAAGTCATCTAAAGAAGAAAGTAGCTGACAGGTATCCCAATGTTTACCATATAAAGCCAAAATGAACTAAACTGAATATTGTCAGCATGAGCAAAGTTTTAGCTTGAAACATTTTGCTGAAAGTGGTAAGTTGAGTAAATCAGTTCAGTTAAAAATGCCCTGAAAATGAGTAGCTACTGAGGCTTCATTCAGTCATTTCTCCTTATGAGCACAGTTTCTGTCTTGATGTGAGAAGGAAATAAAACTGAAGATTCCAGAACAAATATTTCCAAATTATAACAGCTTGTATTTCCATCTTTATTTTAAATTGTGGTTACAAAAGAATTCTCCACAGATGGAACTGAGTAATTAAAAAATAAAAATAAAACATACATGGTGTCAGAACAATGGTCAAGAATATGTATCCTTCATGAAGCTGAGTATGCTATAGTGATTTGTTTGATTTATATAGTAAATACCAGAAGTGATGAGTAGAAGACAATACAAATTGGAATATATTAGTTCAGTAAGCCACTGCAGCTCTACAGCTACTCTACTCTTCTAAAATTATTTCATGTCTATGTGTTCATGAGATGGTTTCAAATAGCATCTACTAGTTGTAAGTATCTTTTTAGAGCTGAATGTTTGAATTTAGCTGTTGCCGCTATGGTCTGATTGCAAATTATTTTCTAAATGATTTGAACTCTCTAGTATTCAGCTGCTGCACAGAACTGTAATTTTTTTTCATTTAAAAGCATCTGAATCCACTGTTACTGTTTAAACTCTGCATATAGGGAAGAGAAGAAGAGTTCCTCAAAGTGTCCATGCTCCAATAAGAAAGACTCTCATTTTAAAGTAGTGGGAAGAAAAGCTGAAATACTAACTGGAAGGCAGAGCAATATGGAAAAAGTAGAAGAATGTAATTCAAATCGCATAGAGGAATCAACATACCAAGTAAGTTTTGCATCATTTCAAGTTAAATAAAAGTATATCTTCACCTGAAGCCAAACATATGTCTCCTGGTCAAACTAAAACTGGAGGTGACAAAAATAATTGCATGTAGATAGTGTCAAAAGTAGTAGAGTTCTTGCAGCGTCAACTGGGAGAGGATGTATTTTTTTTCACTTTTATGGGAGTTTTTGGCCTGGTCTCTTGCACTTTCTTCTGTCATCCATGAATTCCAGAGAGATAAAAAAGTCCTGTCCTACAATTATAAATATTGTTTGTCATTTTTGGATATGCTTGAATATTTCTTAGTAAGTTGATGCTTATCACATTCTTGCTAAGGCACTGATTCAAGAACTGGATCAGGAAAAGGAAAGGAGGTGGAAAGCAGAGCAAGCAGAGAAGAAATTATTAGAGCATGTCAGTGAGCTACAGAAGCATGCAAAAGAAGAAAAGAATATTCAGAGTATGGCTGTGTACAATACAGACAGGTAGGGAAACAATGCTGTAGTCTAAGAGTTTGTTACGGGTATTTTTTTAGTTTCCAATAATTCATTTTGTAGGCTTAAAAAACAAGAACAGCTTTAAGCAATATACTTGGAAAATAAGGCATCAAGAAGTAGTGCTAGAATTTCTCTCAGTATTAACTAGTGACATTCCTTTCTGCAGCTTGCTTCTGGTTCTTGTAGAACAGGATCAGTGAGCCACTTTCCTACAGTTCTAGCTGTTACTTTCCAAACAATCTGTATCATAACTGTACCTTCAGTTCAAGCTCTAGTAGCTGTCCCATGTCATACTTCTGCCTTCTGTTTCCCAATCTCCCTTTCCACATATACCTAGAGTGTTCTTTGTTTTTTTCTGCACAGCATATTAGAAAAAAAATGTTTCTAGCAGGCCAGAGTCAGCCCATAGGCTATGTGCTGTGCAGGGCAGGCCTAGTACATCTTCAGAGAGATGGTTGTCCCCGTCCTTGTCTGTTCTGAGCAGCAGCCTTGTCTTCAAAAGATCTCCCTATTTTTGGAGATGTCTGCTCCATTTGTCTTTTTTTAACTGCATTGTATTTATCAAAACCACATTTTCTTTCTTTTAGGAAAAACCAAGCCACGTGCTTCCTGAGTTACCATCCGTGACTGACTGAATATTTCCCCTTTTCCCCTTCTTGTTTTAGGTTCACCTCCCGCTTTTATTTTATACCCATCTACATTTATACCATCTTCTATAAGAGGTTTATTATGTTTCTCTTCTGTTGGGATAGATCTTATATAAAAATTGATAAAATATTTAGGATATTTCAGAGTTTCTGAAGATAATTATTAAATTACAAATGGACAGTGTATGTTCGAAATTGATGTAAAGCAAAGTCATACTGGAATGTCATTTCCTAAAAGATGTATCTATGAGGTTGTCTCCACCTCAGGTTTTTTAAATTGAAGCTCCATAGAGTAATGCTACACATGACTTAAGTAATAGTTTACATCTTTTTAAACACTTTTACGTGACAGTGCTGTAAATAGTAAAATGCAGTAAAAACCAAGATATGTTGCTACAACAGTTACTAATGCCTTTTTCTCAATGTATTTGGCATCAAACTTACAGGTAAAATGTTTGTAATACAACTGCATTGCATTTATTCTCAGGTTAAAGGAATTGATATTGAAAGAGAGAGATGCCAAAGCAAGACTCCAAGCAGATGTCCAACAGTTGAAAGGTGAAACTGAAAGACTTACTAATGAACTAAATCAGGCAAGAAATAAAGAAGCAGAACATCAGAAGGCCATGCAAGCTTTAGAAGAAACACTGTCCAAGATGGAGACACAGAGATTGCAGCAGCGAGCAATAGAGGTAAATATTTTTCATGAGTAAGTTATACAGTGGCAACAGGGTGGCTACCATAGTCCTGAATACAAAGAAACACTGCATTTTACCAGCATTGAGTCTTGAGTTTTGCACAATAAAACCTGGGGCTTTTTTTCTACATAGTAGTAATTAATAACAGGTATCCATTTTAGTTGTCAGTTAATGTATTTTATAAATAGAAGTATGTCATGTGATGTGGTCTTAAGATACAGGAGAACAAATCCTAGGTACATAATACTGAGAGTTGATATTTTCTGAAAACAGAGTGTTACAAAGACAAGTTTTTTAAAATATTGCTAAAATCAGTAGAGATCTTACTGCTGGGATGGAAATCTGAGGGTTGTTTGTTCTGCTGATCTAAAGAATTAGATGCTTTTAATTGCAACCAGAACAAAACAGTGATTGCTGAGAACTTCAAAGATTCTGGTTAGTTTGTGTGATGTTTTGTTTTTGTTTGTTTGGGATTTTTTTGTTTTGTTTTTACAGCTAGAGAAGATAATGATGCTTTTGTAGTCAGGGCTCTTTGTTGAGGATACAAATATATAAGATCAAGATGCTGGACCAGATACTGCCACTATTTCTTTCTGAAAAATTAATTGCTGGATTTTCAGTGTCCTCCAATGTCTATTCCTTTTGTTTGTTTATATTCCTATGTTAGTCCATTCCTGTCTCACTGAACTTAAAAAAATTGACTCTTACCACATCCATGAAAAGTCAATAAACTGACAGTGTGGTGCTCTGGGAAGTGATGTTGTTCAGGTTCCCTGGAAGGAATGAGAATCAGGGAGTGTGCTGACAGACAAACTGCAAAGCACCATTCAAGACACTCTCTACTTTAGGCTCCTGTTCGGGCACTTGAGTGGCTCTTCCATTTCTTCCTTAGCAGCAGATACCCTGGAGCTGTTAGAGAATCTAGAAGTGACCTTCGGTTTAGATCAGGTATCTGCCTGTCAGTTTGAAATGTACTAAATTTAGTGATTTAGAGAACAGAAGAGTGGGATTTCTGTGTGTGTGTTTTTTTCTATCCTATAAGAATGGATACACCTTATTGATGTATGAGGTTTTTATTTTTCCTTTAATGAGTTTGTAGAAATAAGTCATCTCTTTTGGTGGTAGTAGCATTGTTTTTATCAACTGCAAAACTTTATTAAGGGAAAGTCTTTGTTCCTGTCTTTAAGATCCTGTAGCAAATACTCTGTAATAATTATGTTTCAAAGAATAATCATGATGCTCTAGAAACTAAATAGTATTTTTGAATGTTCAGATTTAATATACATTTGGCCTATTTTATCAATTCCAAGATTAAGAAATTCTAGAATATTTCATAGAGCTTTCTCATCTACATCCTGGCAATTACCTTCAGTGGTAAATTACTCCATGTAGCCACTGTTTAAGTCAGCTTCAGTCAGCATTACTAGATGACCTCTTGAAGGGGGATTCAAGATGAGTAAGTTTACTATGCATCTAAATGTGTACCCTGTTTTCAGGTAGTCTTTAAATTTGCATGCGTTCTTGCTTGGCATTTTTTAAGTGCTTCAATTTAGGAGAGAATTGCTTCTGTTCTTCCACAAAACAAAGGAATACAGTGGGGTGTGTCTAAAAGTTACTCATTAAACTATTCATGAAAAGGCTTACCATGTAGAACATGAGAACTTAGCCTTCTGAAGTGTCCTGATTCTGAACTACCATTTAATGAGTAATCAAAATCTTTTTCATAACTTTTTTCTCATCTTTTTGCTTCATGTTGAATCAGAAAAGAGTTTTGTATTTAAAAGGCTTAAGTCTATAAAATGGAATTACTCATAAAAGCTTGCATCGAATAGAAAAAGTGGAGTATGCCATCTGGTGTTTATACTGATTGTACATTTTTTGTAAAATCATTAGAAAGCAGCTCTGTTCAGCAACTCTAAACTGTACAAATCAGAAAGATGGAGATTTTTACAAAAGTGGAGTGTTAAAAAAAGAAATTCTGTTGAAAACATCTAAAAATGTTTTGTTTGAAACTAATACAAGTATGACAATATGAGAGTTTCTAATTGAGGAAATCATTCTGTCAATGCACTTCTGCTTCTGCAGGACACCTTTAAGTTCTTTACAAATTAAGTAAATGCCCTTGGTTCTTTATTAAGGTCACTTTTTGTGTTGTAGTAAGTTAAGTTAAGACTTTTTTTAAACATCTTGTCTTAAATTTCTTCAAGTGTTACAATATATATTAAGAAAAAACCAAAATAAAACCAAAACCAAACAAAAAAGCTCAAATAAACTCTTAGAAAGCACCTGTTCCTTTGCGTTCTAGTATAAAACATGAAGACTGGATTACAGATTTAAGAAAATCTTGTTCTTGTCTTTATGAATTCCACACAGATGAAACAGGTGCAAGAAGCAGAGCTTAAAGCATCAGCAAATGAAAGAGAAGTACAGTTACTGCGAATATCCGTCCGACAACAGAAGGAGAAGGTAAAACAACTACATGAGCTTCTTGTATTAAGAGAGCAAGAGCGAAGGTATGGGGTCATTATTTTCTTTTCACAAGTTAATAGAGATGCTTGTGTTGCCAACATGTTTTGCTTAAATGTGTTCTAAAGTACTGGTGTGGTTTTGTTTGGGTTTGTTTTGTTTGGGGTTTTTTTGATTAGTGGGAGAGATGGTCTTTGTGAAAATGTAGATGTACTCCCACACATTTTCTTGCTCATTTAAGAATATCTTGTAGATTCCTGACTCATGAGTTCATGTAGGCAACTTCCAGCCTTTCACGTGAATGGTTCTTGTCTTATTATATGGGTGAATTCTTTATTTTAAGTACTCGATCTGTAATCCAGGAATTATCAGATAAAAATAAAATTGTATGTGAATTACTGTCTGAAGAGCTGCATATGCTACAGTAACACAGTGTTCCAAAAAACCAGTCAGCTTCTGCAGTATCTTGCTTGTGGGTGGAGGGTGAGTTACTTGCCTGGCTGTTCTCCTCTTTGAAAATTTCCCTTTTTTTGGCAAATACTTGAGGCTAAGTTCTGTGGTGTTCAGCTAATACAATCAAATATGTGTACAAACTAAAGCAAGAAGCACCGTGTGGTATAGTAATATATAACAAAGGTTATTAATAAAATAAGCTGGTTACATTTGCTGAATTTAACAAGGGAAAATGTATTCAGATACCAAGAAAATTGCAGGTTTAGATGGGAAGAATCTGATAGCTGTGTTTTGAGAACTTCCAATAATTACCTCATAAAGCTCCAAAAGATGTAATGTGAAGGACAGTGGATATTTTATTTTATGTTGTTTTGATTTTAAGTAGATGAACAGAGTAGTGTTAAAGTACAGGGTAGATCTGCTTCATCATTGTCCTTTAGGTCCCTCTTGCTGCTGCTGCTTTTCAGGTTTTGGGTCTGAGTGAATAGCACCAGTTGTTGGGTGAGGGTGAAGGGAATGACTGACTGCAGAAGAGGGTGTCTGGCTGTACACGGCTTTTCTCTGATTCCAGTGTCACTTCCAGATGTTTGCTAACAGCAAAGCAAACAAGTGCTAACTAACAGGAAAAGCACAATTGAACAATTTCTACAAACGTTTGAATTAAAAAGTAAGGATATTCCTTTGGGTGTTTTAACAGTAGTCAACAGAATTTTCCTCATGCCAGGGCCATTGTCATAGAAGACTGAAAACTGTCTGTGCGATGAAGGAATTTATCCCATTTATTATGTAGTTCATTATCCTTGTTCAGTAAGGCCAAGGAAATGAATTAAAGCAGCATTGTGAGATCCTGCAGTTCATGTCTCAAGTATGCTTGACAATTTCAGGAAAGAACTTGAAACCCGAGTTGCTTTAAACGGACCTGAATTTCAAGACGCTTTGTCAAAAGTAATGGCTAAAGAGGAGCAGAGGCATGAGCAGCATGTTAGAGAATTTCAGGAGAAAATTGACATGTCAAACCAGAAGTACAGAGAGTTAGAAGATGAATTTCGTTTAGCTTTAACAATCGAAGCAAAAAAGTTTGAAGAGGTAAGACTAAGGGAACATTTCATCTCCCACTACTACTGGGGTTGTAGTTCTCTTAAGTATGCTGGGTTTGGGAGGATATTTTGGGTGTGGTTTTTGGTGTTTTGCTGGGTTGGTTTTTTATCCCTATGGTCTTTGCTCTAAGGATTCATGCAAAAATACTGGTAGAAAGATTTGAAATACCAGTGATTAGAACAATGACAGCAAATGCCAAGTCAACACTCAAAAACCCCAGCATTTTTGTTTATATGTAGAACATAATCAAAAGAAATTTTAAAAACACCTTCTGATGTTATTAATTTCCTTTAAAATATGTTGACCTTCTATTAGAATATATTCAATTACAAGTTTTACTCTTTTATGGTTTGTGTTTTGATAAGGTTATAGTTAAATACATATACAAGTGTATTTAATAATATAGTTCCTTATTGTGTAAATTTTCCAAATTGAATTTTGGATATACATTTTGAAACTCAAATTCGACACTTGCTTGCTTACTAAATTCCTTAGAGAATTTATTTCTGTGGCTAGTATGTACATTTTTTTATATGTTAAATAAAATATTAAATGCTTCACCTTAAGCTTGGTTTTCTTCGTTTTAAATCAGTTTTAAATAGATGGGAAAAGAGGGGAAAGAAAAGACAGGGGGTTTACCCTTCAAGTCTTTCTGTTGCAAGAAAAAAAGGTTTGAATGAACTTTGTTCTTCTTTTGAGATTTTAATGTCAATTTTAACAATGAGATTAAATCAAGGTATTGTTTCCAGTTACCAAGTATGGTTTTTCTGCTCTGCTTCCCATCCACCCATGGATTTTTTTTCTCTGTGTGTGGGTTTTGTTTGTTTGGGGTTTTTTTGTTATGTTTTGTTGGGTTTGGGTTTTTTCTACAAATATGTAGCTGGGTAGAATATGTAGCTGTTTTTCAAGTAGAAGTTTCACCAACAAACCAGGAGAAAACCAGTTTCAAATACTCACTAATTTCATAGACCACTGATGAATTTCTGTGTCTTCACTTAAAATTCAAATGTCAGTTGTGTTTATATATGCACACTTTTTTTTGAAATGTTAGCATTTTTTAAGTCATGTCTTATAAAATTTTAGGTAAAACACGGTTTTGAAAAAGTTTCTGCTGACCTAGTTGAACACAAACAAGCCCTCTTTGAGTTGGAACAAAGGGAAAAAGACATGGCAAGTCTGATCCAAGACCTGACAAATATAGTGGAGGAACAGAAAGGAAAAATTGCAGACTTAACAAAATCAAATGAAGAAGCTACAGCAAACCTAAAGGTATTTGTTTCAAAACATTTCAACTACATGTTATTTTTTTGTAATGTTTCATCTATAAAAGTTAACGATTCCATACAAGCTTGATAAACTAAACTAAACGACACAGGTTTCCTGTTGCACCAAAACCCAGTACTGCATGTCAGCCTTTATTCTTGCATCTTGCACTTCTATTTCTCACAAACACCGCTCCCCATATAGAAAAATCTAGATTCATTCTTGTCGTCGAAAGTGCACTCTTTGCCCTTCGAGCAGTAGCAGTTTATATATAATCAGCTGGTCAATCAAAACTATGTTAATATTCCTGACCCCTTGTAAATTCAAGGAAATAGAATATGCTTCTGCATTGGTCATTGTACGTGAAGTAGAAATGTAATTGAACAAATAATGCAGTGTAATTGTTAGGAGCTTAGTATCTCCTACTTGTATAATACTAGCAGTATTATTCATTATCTACTAATTGTCAAATTTTAATCTTAAACACTGTGGGCACAGTTGCTTTGTGGTAACATATTCTAGTACTATCCTATTATCCTTAATTAATTCTTAAAAATCTTAAGAACATAACTTCTAAATGGTCGTGTGATCTAGTCCAGCTTTGTGCTAAAAGTTGGGTGCAGTACAACCTCTGCACAGCTGTTTCTAATCTCCCCTCTACATGTTGCTGTCAGGGTGTCCAAACATTATGTTGTTGTACAGAATAGGATTCTGCCAGTCAGTGGTGCTTCTAAGAACAAAATTGGAAAATACCTACATTAAATAGCTGTAATCAGTAAAACAAAAAGTAGCTTGGATAACTGAAAATAAATACTTATCATTGGAAGTGAAAGTTCATCCCAGCTTCTGTCTCCTTCTGATTCAGTTTTTAATATCTTTACTTTCTCTTTTGCTTTTCTTGACTTCTGCATTTGTAATTCTAAATGGGTTTTTATAATGACATTGAGAATTTATAGTGGCTATTTAGAAACCAGCTTTACTGGTTTTTGGAATTGTATGTCTATTTGAAGCAAACATACGTGTTTCACAACTGGAACAAGATGCAGATAGAACCATGAATGCAAGTAGAATATTTCTCAGTGAACTTAATCTGCTGTATATAAGTATTACTTTCCTAATCCATTAGTACTGATTTGAAATTTTGAATGTTGTTTTAAATGATCGTACTGTCTTTTCCCAATGTTTGTTCATATAGTGTCGAACTGAAGAACTTGAAACTCTGATTGAGGAGGACAAACAAAAGGCTGTTCAAGTTGAACTTCTAAAAAAGGAAAATGGAAAACTTATTTCCCAGCTGACAGCCCAGGAATCTGTGATTGATGGACTAAAAATGGAAAGAAAAATATGGGGGCAGGAGTTGGCAGAACAGGGTAAAATAGCAGGTTATTTTTCTTTTGCAGAAGAAATGGTGGTGTTCAATATCTTATGTTTCAAATAAACACTCCAATATAGTTGTAATCATGACAGGGCCCTTGGCTGCCTTCCTGATCTTATCCAGTTGTAAAGATGATGTGCAAAAATAGGTGTTCTGTGGCACACAGGCTGGTATAGGATCTGTAACAGCATTTGTGGGAGTCAGCTGCGAATACAATATATCTGTTTCCTGAAAATGTGAAAATACCATAATGTTGAACAAAGAACTTTTAAACATGAAACTAGAAAAACAAGGATTTGTAAATAATGTTATGTATTACTTCTCATCTAGCAGGGAAGTCTAATATGAAAATTTCAGTATATATCTTAAAAGAGTGTTAAATGCTGGGAGGAAAAAAAAAAGTTTGGGCATTTTTTAATTTCATGTGACTCAGCACCACCTTGTGGTCCTTTGGGGTCTGTAAGATTTGCTGTCAACTATTTTTCAGAGAAGTTTTCAAAAAGGATAAAACACAGACCTTCAGTTCTGCATTTCCTCTTAAGTGTTATCTACCTACAGATTAAATCCCTACAGTGTTTCCATTGGACAAAATAGTCAGTACTTTGGTTTGTAAGGTTCTTACCTTTTCCTCCCCCAGCCCTATCTCCCAACATTCTACATCTTGAAATCATCTATAACATGAGTTGCTGTAATGTGAAAATCCTGTTTTGTCTAGGAGCTCATCTTGCACAAGATCGGGGGAAACTGGAGGCAAAAATTGAAGTTTTAACAAATGAGATTGACACGTTAAAAAAGCAAAAGGAACAGGACAGTGATACCATAAAAATTAAAAACAAAATAGTGGATGACCAGACAGAAACAATTAGGAGACTAAAAGAAGTAAGTGCCATATCTGACAATTTGTGTGCTTAACTTTCACTGCAAGTCTTAATTTTAGCTGTCACAAAGCCCGTGATGAAAGCTGGGTCTGCACTCGTAGTTTACCAACTCACAGATCACAATCAGGCTGTCAGTGGCAATTCATTTCACTGAGAGCAGAAGAGGGCTTTTTATTAAATTGATGCACAGTGATGGTACTTTGAATCTCCCACTGAACCATATTTATGTACAGACTTTCTTCTCTTTGCTTTGCTTCAATTTATTCTTGATAATGATTTTGAGAGAGGTGAAAGTAGGATAGCATAATTCTTCCTGAGTGTTTAAAAGAAAAGGAAAAACATTTATTTTACAACATAAATATTTTTTCTTTATTTTGTTCTTGTAAAACAGTGTTTTGGCAGCAGAGGTACTATGTTTTGTCCCAGAATTCCATTTGTCTCATTTAGAGACTTAAGACTAGCTTATTAATCAAAATTTTGTAGCATGTTATGTCAAAGTTAGATGCATTACTCATTGTTACAGATTGTGAGCTCAGTGACTTACATATAAGTTGTTTATTCAACTCTTATGTAGAATAAGAGTTCAAAATAACTTTTTTCTTAACTTGCTTTCAACTTCAGATTTGTGTTTTGATGACTTTGCTTTTTATTCTGACTTCTTTCAGATGAAGATTAAGTAACTAACTAAGTAACTGACTATCACTTTCTAAGTGTTCTTCATACATTCAGAAGAGTAAACTTTCACGTTCTTCTCTGCTTTATTCCATCGTAGACTAAACAAATACTCTTAAGGGGTAACAATAAAGTTTATGTGTTCTAAAATACTTGTCTTCTAAAGGGCTTACAAGAAAAAGAGAAACAAGTCAGAAAACAGCATGAAGAAAATCGGGAAGCTCAGAAATTGCTTCAAGTGCAGTTGGATGAAAAAGCTGCTGAATGTGAAAAGCTAATAGAAAAATTAGAAAGACAAAATGAAAGAAAAGACGAATTAAAGCAACTGCTAGAAGAAAAAGAAATAGAACTTGATGACATTAAGAATGCACACAGGTAATACAAATCACAATAATTCTTTGGGATCATTGTGTGCAACACAGCTCTGAAGTTATTCTATGTTCAGAGAGTACTCGCTTGCTATTAAAACTCACAGAAATGAGGAAAGATGGAAGCATGAAAAACTTTTCTGCCCTCCTAAGAAGTGGTATTTGCATTAATTGTAAATATGTGCATTTTATTTTCAGTGCACTGAAAAAGAGGTGGCAAGGTAAAGGAGAGCTGTTAAGCCAGCTGGAGGTGCAGGTTAAACAAATGAAGGAGAACTTCGATTTCAAAGAGAAGAAGTTGATTGAAGAGAGAAATAAAAGCCTTCAAAGTCAAAGGTGAACACTTTATTAGTTTATTTTGTGACTACTCAGTTACTGTAGAGTTGCACTATTAATAACTGCAGAAATGCTCAATTATGTGGTGAAAGAATGCGTTAATACCTTTTTAACTACTTGGTGAGCCCAGTTACAAACTGGG
>NW_008237410.1:1041718-1047036 GCF_000691975.1 Corvus brachyrhynchos
CCTGCTGTAGAGGTGACTTACTTCATGGAACTGGCATTCAGTTACAGCATTCGTTGTCTGAACTTCTTAATTTCCATTTTCTTTGAAAATAACCTCATACAATTGGCCTTGTCCCATCAATCCAATCTGTCCCAATCCTTTCTGTAGAGTCTTCCTGCCCTCCTGCAGATCAACACTCCTGCCCACCTTGGTGTCTGTTAATCACTGTTTGAGTCTGTGACAAACAGACTGTTTCTAAATTACCTGTCATTCTTTTCCCATAAAAATAGCAAGATTTTTAATATTTTCTTATTCCTCTTGTACTGTCAATTTCTTTGATCAGTTAATAGTTAAATATGAGATGATACAGAAACAAGTAGTCATAACCTGGAAAATTATTTCATATGCTTCTGGAATGATGGAGAAGTTTGTTAGACTGATGCCTGTGATAAGTTTAGATTCTTACTATAATTTTTACTTTATTCTTTGGCCCACTTCTTATGGTTTTCTTCCTTCCTCCCAACTACTCTTGAGAAAATACCAGATAGTTAATAAGACTGCATAAAAAGAAAAAAAACAGAACTACAACAAATCGACAGCAAACAACACTAACAAAAAAGCCAAACAAAACCAACCACCTCAAATAGTCAATAGTACTGGGGTTTGGAAGTGTTAGAAGAACAACAGTGAAACTAAAATTTTTGATCTAAATAATTCTGGTTTGTTTCAGAATTTTGTTGTAAATTTATTGTATAAATTTGCATTGCTTTTTGTTCCTACATACTTAAGAATTATCCCTTAAAAGCAGAATGTGCTTGGAGTTAAAGAAAATGCTTCTTTATGGTGAAGGAGGCACTTTTCTATTTCTGTGAGACAGAGGCTCACAGGCCATTCACAGGATCCCACAGTTCATTCCCTTCTTGGGAACCAAAAGCATAAGGAAATGTTTGAAAACAGGTGGAGCTCTTATCCATGTTGACAGTAGCAAGCCCTAATCTTCATATCCTTTGCTAGCGATTAAATGCCTCTCCGAAGAGAATGCCCAGAGTCCTAAACACAGTGCATAAAGCTAGAACATGTACTTGAGAAAACAGGACACCTTCTGATGCCAATATGCAATTGTCTTCATGCTTATGTTATTAAAACCTTATCAAAGGCAGAGTTGGACAAAGCAAAACACTTCAGCTGTTTGCGGGAGTGTGATTTTTTTTTTAATCGTTTTTTTAGGATTGCTGTGGAAAAGCTTCATAAAATGGATAATGCTTTCAGAAAACAGCTTGAGTCAGTGCTGGCAGCACATCAGGAAGAACTCTTGCACCTGGCAAATGAAAAGGAAAAACAAATTGAAGCAGCAAATGAAAAAGTAATTTTAGTACTCAATTTTATATTTATTATATTTGCATTTTTATTCTACAGCTGCTACAAGAGTGGTGCTTGGAAGTCTCCTGTTTCAATCTATCAGGCTGACTCTGGATGGAAACAGTCCTGGTTTAGTACTCAATCTTTGCATAGCAAGAAAATCTCTAGACTTGTTGCCATCATGAAGTTTTGAATTCAAGCAAAGTAAAGCTCCATGCTATGTAGCTACTCCGAATCACTAGCTAAACATTTCCTTATCTATACAGGCAAGGGTAATGATGACTGTGCCAGATAATCCATTTAACTCACTTATGCCAACCTTAACAGTTACTGTTTCTGTTACCTACTGCATTCTTCCTTAACATGACAACTGGTGCACTTTTTTCCATAATAACTTTCTGGGTCGATACAGTACTTGCTATTTCCTAGCAGATCAATACATTCTTTTAAAGATTTTGCTACTGCATCCAGTAGCAAGAGTAGTGCATAGCATATTCAAACAGAAGCATATAAGTCTTGCATTACTTATCAGTGTTAAAATTGCCAAGATTATATGGGTTTAAGTGTATTAAGAAAAGCAAGAATTCTGTTTCTTCTCTGTGTGCTCTTTCAGGTTTACTCTGTTGAAGAAGAAATGCGGGAGCTTCTGCAAGAAATGGCAAACAATAAAAAAGCCATGGAAAATAAAATACGACGACTTACACATGCACTGAATGATATTCAACAAGACTTTGAAGATCATTAATATTTATACTAAAAATGGATATTACACAAGCAGTTTCATACACTGCAATGCACTTTGCCTTGTTTTCTAGACAACTAAGTCTGTTGTATATTTTGATAATTCAGGGAGTAGACATAAATGTTTTGACATTATTTTCATAATAAATAGTTACTTCTAATGTTTGGTTATTTTTAACTGCTGTCAAAACGGGTCACAACATGTATAGATGAAAAGCATCATATAAAATTAGGAATTGGCATGTTTAATAAGAGAAAAGGAAGTTGGAAAGTTCTAACCCAAGAGCTTGAAGCTTTGCTTCAGTGAGGTAAAGATTCTTAAAATGAGGAAACCAAGAATGTTGACTCACAGAAGGGCTTGGGTTGGAAGGGCCTTAAAGATCATCCAGTTCCAAACCCCCTGCCATGGGCAGGGACACCTTCCACTAGACCAGGTTGCTCAGAGCCCCATCCAACCTGACCTTGAGTACTTCCAGAGATGGGGCATCCACAACTTTCTGGGCAATCTATTCCAGTGCCTCACCACCTTCACAGTAAGGAATTTTTTCCTTTTATCTAATTTAAACCTACTCTCAGTTTAAAACCATTCTCCCTTGTCCTGTCATAACATGCCCTTGTAAATAAACTCTCTCCATCTTTCTTGTACCTGAAAACATGTTTACTCTGCCACTGTTGGAGAATGTACAACTACTGCAACTTAGAGTGGCTTTTTTGGCAGCATAGTTTGGTTTTCTCCACAGCAGTAGGCTTCCTACCAGGCTTTTGAAATAAAGGAGATAATAACCTAAGAGCTTCTTATGGAAGCAAAACATAAGCCTTATGTTAATATATTGTTACATTTATTTCTTGGTGGAGGCCTTACCATCTCCACTGTATTTGGGCATTTACTTCATGTGCTTGTTCTCCGAGGATCCTAAACTGTTACTGAACTACCCCCTATCCTCCGAAGCGTTTCATGCTGCACTAATAAAGGGAACCGTGAGTAGTAAAATCATGGAGGTACACGCTGCTACACCAGGTGGAGCTATTTCCTCCCTCCTTGCACCTCGCAGTAGCTGGAGCAGAGTCCTGTTGCTCCAGTGACGGTAGCAGCCCCTAAGCCAACTTTACCATCATTTGTTCGGAACCCAGGCTTTAGCACATTAGCACAGTGTAACTGATTGTGCATTTTTGTGCCCAGAAGCCCCATAACAGTACTTAGTGCTGGTAAAAAGCCCTGGCCTTTGGGTAACTGAGGTGCTGCATTTGTTAACAATTTGTTAATGAAAGCTTGTTATGTAAACCAGAGCTTGATACCAGCTGCCTCTTGTTACGAGGTGCAGCTAAAGCGTGGGCTGTAAAAGGCCTTGAAAACATGGGCACGACTTGAAAGTATAGGCCATGTCAGTGAAAACAACTTCCTGATGATCAGTAACTTGTCTTTGACAAAGCACAACCTTGAGAGCTAGCAGCACACCCTTCGTTTTAAGAATGGAAGTAGCAACAGCAAAGCAAAATAAAAAAAGGCCGCCCAACAACTGAATGAGACGCCTGGAACAGCCTGGGGAACAACCCCCACTGTGGGGAGGCGTGTAGGGCTGGGAATTGTCTAGAGATTGCATGGTCTTACAAAAGGGTAAAATTCCAAATTTGTGGAGGGGACAGAAAGCAGACACCTGCTTCAGCTCTGACTCCCTGCATCAAGAGTTCCTGCACCTGACCCATGAAAACACCAGGAATGAGCCATCAGCACTAACGGGGAGGTGTCTGCACTGTGGTACTCCCAGCTAAGGTAGGATAGAGCTGTTAAGGACTGTTTGTTTGGAATCTGTCCCATTTGTTTGTAATATGTAAAAATTAAGAAATAGTGGTAATGGTTAGCAAGGTGTAAGGACAAACTTTTAACTCAGTTCTCCAAAGGCAGAAGAAAATTATTTCTTGTGCTACAGTATGTGAGGAAATGCTCACCTGGAAAGCTGTTCTACAGTATTTTTACAGATATCATTGGTGCAGAAAGGTTGCACCACTTCAGAGTGCTTTTCTGTCATGTTGATCGAGTGTTTCCTGGGGCACTTCTTTTTTCTTTACTTACTCTTTGACCAAGCTACGCTTTGGGTGAAGTAATTGAATACCTGGAATGCACCAGGAAGTTAAAAGAACTTATTCTTGCCCTGATTCAATTTTTTAATATCTCCTCTGAGTTTTAACTCCAGAATTTTTGTTCTGAAACTCATTGTCTGATTTCATCATAGGGAGTTGTTAACGTTTTTAACATAAATTCTTTCTGTTCCTTGCTCTTGGCTCAGGAATTTCATATTACAGTAGTTGGGAACGTTCATGCGTTAGCAGTGCTAGGAACATTTGTTTTTCTTGCAGATAACTCTGTCTTTGGCATTGCTTCCCTCTTTATGCTTACATGGCTTCCTTAGAACTTTTTAATAAGTGTTGAAACGATTTTTACCTTCAAAATGGTGAAATAATAAAGATGTGGTGCAGGTGAAAGCTGTACCAAATTTACGTATTCACAAGGATAAATTTCAACCCAGCATGACTGAAAGATAAAACTTAATAAAATAAATAAAATACACTTAATTAAATAAAAATATAAACAAAATGTGAATGCTGACCTTGTCAGATGCAACACATGCTCTCGTGCATCAATCATGACAATTTAAAATCAATTCCATTTTTAGTCTTTGTTTTCATTTCCTGACTAGAGAATGATCTGTTTCAATCAATACTGAGAACGGAATGAGGAAATTGCTGTGTTACTTGAGACCAGGAGGACTGTGATTCCAGGTCCAGAGAGAGCGTGTTAGCATGCACGTTGCCCTGAACATGGGGTTGCACGTGCAGGTACAGCTCCTGTGTGCCATGGCACACCCAGGGTACAGCGCTCCACTGCCGTGTGTGATGCCTACCTGAGGGTCTGCTCTTCCTTAAGTGCATCCCCTGAATTCTTATCCAGTATGGACTTTAAAGCTTCTCTGCTTTTATCCGATGGTAACTAGGGAACGAGTTGTACCTGAATTAAGGCCAAGTATATTTGGACACAAGGGGAAGGGACTGGGTAAGCATTCAAAATTCCCTGTGCCCCTGGCCAGATCATCAACGTGTCCTGTGCCTGGCCTGGCAAGGTGTGAGAACATCGTTTGCAATTAATCTGAGTGCTTTTATATCAAATGCAAACGGTGAAATGAGCGACAAGGAGCCATCGAGGCGGGGACAGCCAGGCTGGCGGGACGTATCTCGCCGACTCC
>NW_008237410.1:1047514-1067184 GCF_000691975.1 Corvus brachyrhynchos
GTACCCGGCGTGGCTGACAGCCGTCGCGGTCGGCTCAAATACGCGTTTCGGCTTTTATTAAGGGGCATAATTAATGGGTTCCGTGCGTTAAATTTAACTTATTGAGAGTGGTCTTGTTTATTATGCCCTGTTGTGGGCTTCTCAGTACAAGAAAAACAAGGAGCTACTGGAGAGGGTCCAGCAGAGGGCTACAGAGATGGTGAGGGGTCTGGAGCATCTTTTACGAGGAGAGACTGCGGGAGCTGGGCCTGTTTAGTCCAGAGAAGAAAAGACTGGGAGCAGGTCTCATCGGTGTTTATAAATATCTTATAGGTGCGTGCCAAGAGGATGCTGCCAGACTTTGGTGGTGCACAGTGACAGGACGAGGAGCAATGGCCATAAACTAAAGTACAAGAAGTTTCACCTCAAGATGAGGAAGAACTTCTCTACGTTAAGGGAGGCAGAGCACTGGAACAGGCTGCCCAGGGGGGTCGTGGAGTCTTCTTCTCTGGAGACATTCAAAACCCACCTGCATGAGTTCCTGTGCACCTGTTTTAGGTGACCCTGCCTTGGCGGGGGTTGGACTAAATGATCTCTAGAGGTCCATTCCAGCCCTAATAATTCCGTGTATTTTTTTTACTGCCCTATGTTTCTCCCTGCACTGACTCAGTGTGTGGACTGCTGTTTAAACCTTGCCCACCCCCCTCGATGTCCTTTTAGCAAGAGAAAACGATGTTGAAAAACAGACCATTGCCACCTTATACTTTCTGTTATGTGTGAATGAAAGAAGCTGAATTGGTGTATGAGTGACAAATCATTGTCACCCAGCTCTGCAGCCAGCTCACTGCCTCCAGGGTGTGAGGGCATTGGGCAGCAGCAGCTGGAGCATCTCCAGTGATGCCCTGGGACCCGCCTACCTTGGCGTGGCCCTCATGCCAGGGGGTCACTGTGTTGCAGGAGGGATCCTTGGCACTGTGTCCTGCCAGTTCCCTGGAGCTTGCTGCTGCTCTGGCCCAGGAGCTTGGGCCCCCCAGGTTGTCAGGTGTGCAATGCATTGAGGCAAAGGTATGTTAACCTGACTGGTTAAGGTTGTCAATGAATGGCTGAGGTGTTCAGCAAAGTGCAGCAAGAGGCTGGCTTGGTGCTTTGGTTAAAGTACTTTCTGGAAAATTGACTTATTTTTTAATTACTCTTAGTAGGCCCCAGGAGGTGAATGGTGTTCTCGGAGCTTTTTTTGTGCATCCCTGTTCAGACCGGATGCACTTCAGTGATATTACTGTGGCTACTGAAACTTCAGGGTGAATAGGGAAGGACACTGATAGGTTTTATATTCCTCATTTGGTTATGCTGTGGTCTGGACAAGTTGATGAGCTCCTTATTACTAATTGCCTCTTTCTCTAGCAAAACAGAACGATGACGTTCAGATCTTTGGGATTGTTGTGCAGCTTCCTTTATTGTCTGTCATGTCCTGAGAGATGTTCCAGGTCAATCTGAGAAGCAAAACATACTCAGTTTGCAAGACATCAGGCCCAAAAGCTTGGCTTAATATGCCAGAGAAGATTGACTTGAACAATAAAGTTGGGCTGCGTAGTGGGATGGAACAATGCTTCTTCTCTTTAGTGAGAAAGGTACCTACTCAGAAGGAATGAAAGGTTGATAGCCACGGAAAAATTAAGTAGGCACTGCAACCAATCACAGACGTTTGTGCTCGAGACCTATTGGAGACTGGTGTAAGAATTACAGGTTAGAGTTTGTTGAAAGTAAATACTAATTGCAGTGCATAAATTGTTGGTACTTTCATAAACAGTGAGTCAGAACATACATTTCTGTGACTGGTTTTCTCATATATAAGCCATATATCTAAGGAAAAATGAAGACCAGTTTGTGTGTTTGTGTTCTGTCAGTGTGCTCAGCAAACTGAAGAACAGGACAGTCTTGAAATGGAACAGAGTATTCCAAGAAATGATTCATGCAGTGAACACCTTTAAGTGTCTCTCTGCTGGCTGGTATTGACCATCTGACGTTGTGCTGCTGATCAGTATTTCTTTAGCAAAACCAGCACTAGGAAGAAAATAAAATTTGGAAACAGGTGGACTTCCAGCTTTGCAATTTAGCAATTGAGAAGGAAAATCTGTTTTATGGGACATTTTCTGGTGATCTTTAATACATCTATAATTTCAGTTTAGTAGGCTGTAAAAGGAAGCTGTGAAAATGTTTTAGTGGTGGACACTTCACTGTAACATCTGAGAAATTGTGGAAGTGAGAATTTTCTTTACTTGAAATTTGAATTTTGCATTTACTTTAAAATCAAACAGCTATTCTAAAATAATGACATACTTATCACTGAATAAGCCTTTATAAAGAAGTCTAGTCATGGAGTTAAGCTTAGAACACTAAAGGATGATATAAAACTAAGTTTCTATCTGCAGCAACCCATGAATTGCAGGGAAGAGCGAAAAAGACCAAGATGAGTGAATAAGGGATAAACCACCTGAAGGAATGCTCTTCATAGCATACAGTGCTTCTGCCTTAATTTCTTAAGTGGCCTTTGTTTCTAGCAGAATGCCATCCCTGCTCTAATGATGGTTAAGTAGTGTTTCTGATCATCAGTGCAAAACATGAGGTATTCTAAAATCTACTTGTTTTAGAAGTGTGTTGGTCAAGGTCAGATAACAGCTGCCTTACACTTGTGGCACTCCACAGAAGAAGAGCGAGCCTATCTATTAGATTTTACATTCCTTTAGTGTTTATGTTGCAATGACATTCAGCACTTTTCCATACAATTTGACAAGAGCGCCATTCAATTTAAAACTCTCACCAAACTGTTGACAGCCCTCCTGGGGAGAAAATGTTGTCGTGTGGTATGGGCAGAGTTCAGAAGATGCAGGACCTCTTTCCTTTGACACGTGGAGAGAGCAAGTAGGCAGTGCTGGCCCTTGTGCTTTAAGCTTCTCAGTAATGACTCTGTCACGGGTGCTCTATCGAGTTCCTCTGCTCTCTAGGGCTAACGCAGCTCATCTGCAGCTGAGGATTTCTGCTGCCTTTTGTCAGCTCCCAGGGAGCAAAGAAGTTGGGGTGGGGGGCGGAGGGGGGGCCTACAAACTCTCAGTTGCCCTTTTCCTGGCCTTTCTTTCTTATTTCTGGGTGGGTGGGTGTGCGTGTGTGTGCGTGCCTGCAGCTGAACCTGTGCTGAACAGTCTGTTTTCGGTATTCCAAGAGCTGCACGATCGGAATGCACAGAACCATAGCTCTGTGCTTAGATATTTTATTCCAGCTCTGAACCTGTCTATGAGACACTTGTGAGTGCTTGGCTTGAATACATACTTAATCAAAGCATGAGGAGATATTAGGAGGAATAACTGGAGTTCAGCAGCTTTACATTTGAAAGATTTTATGAAAGAACTCTGAATGTGGAAGCTATGTCCACCTATGTTAGCAGAGTAATTGCTGTAGATAGGCTGAGAAATGATGAGTTTTATACAGTGTTTTTCACAACAAGAGATTTGTCTAAGAAAGCTCATTTAATTATTTAAATTATTAGTGAATGGTTTATGTGGAGGACTGAACTTAATTTCTGATCCATGTACCTGTCAGAAGGTATCACACTGATAACTGCTAGAATGTCAGGGAGGAACTTCTCAATTGCTTTTTAAATATCTGTGAAATTTTTAAAAGATAATTAGATTACAAAATCAGCACCAGAATGCTAGTGAATGTCTGGATTAAACATTTCAGTTTGGGAACTGGTCCCAGCTTGTGTAGGTACTCTTGTAAGTAGCTGAACTTCATAGCAGCGCTTGAACTGTATACAGGGTAGTCAAGCCAAATACATATGTAACTGTGTCCTTCATTTTCCTGTGAAATGAGCCCCTGTCCTGGGGATCTGGAGCTGGTAGGGGTGAATCTGCTGCTGGTGTTCATGGGAGCTGTGCTTGGGGCATACAAAATGCAATAGCATTTAGAGTGCAACAATTACTTCAACTTTGAAACATTTGAAATTGGACACTCAGAAAAAGTGACTTTAAAAAAAAAAATCTTAAGCTTTGGTTTCGCAGCTCCAAATTTATGTACATTGGTATCTTTTGCTACCAGTACAATTTGAAAATACATTAAGATTAGTAAAGCATTTACATTCTGTAGACAGGCCTTTGGGAAAATCTCAAGAGGTAATGAAATCTGTCTCCAGAGCAGTTTCTTCATCATTCAAGCCCTGAGTGGTAGACTAAGTCCTAGGTCAATATGTAGAGCAATGGGAAAAAAGCAGAAAGCTGAATAGCAGCTAAGTGTGTGCTGTCCATTCCTTGCACTGAATTATGTAAACAGCTTGTAGAATAACTGAAGACTGTGAGATGTATGGGGTGCTGATTAAGCATTGTGCAAGTGGCATCAACTTTGTTACTTGCTAGATTTTTATGGTTCTCTTGCAGTCATTGGAAGCAGCGTGTATGTGTGCAGCAAAAATAGCAGATTAAGATAGCAGGTGCATACCTGCTGACACAAGTGATTAAAGAGCCTGTTTTCTTGGAGAGAACTAAACTGTGCACTTTATTTGTACTTGCATGTATTTTGTTTGGTTAGATAAGAAAATATTTTAAAAGACTCATACAGAAGACCATACAAAAGATAAACGCTGCTAATGGTGTCAGTGGAAACAGTGTTTAGTGGGTACATCACTGTCAAGGAGAAAGAGCAGTGCTTATACTTCATGGCTGTAAGAGTATTTTTTTAATCTCTGTTCTTTCTTTTTATCCTTTCAACTTTACTTGAGTAGCAAAAGGTAATTGTACTCTTAAGCAAAGAAATTTTGTTTGCCTTCCAGGTTATGGTTGTCTCAAGTTCTACCTTTCTTTCATATAGGCTGCATACAAAAAGCATACATTTAGTAGATTGTTGGAACAAACTGAAATAAATGATTGTGTTCCTGTAGTAGAAATTATTTGACTTTATGTATTAGTTCAAATTCAGAAGTCTTTGCCTACCCTTCTCTTTATTTTTCTTCTCTTTTATTTAATACATACAATCCCATGTAATCATTGTATTTAAGTGTTCCAAGTAATTACAGAGTCAGACTCCTTCCTCTCTGTTTTCCCTCCTTTTAGCAAATATTCTTTGAACTTGAGCTGCTTTTCAGGTGTGGAAGGCATGACTAGTTTGTTTGCTTATTTTATCTTACCCCTTTGCATCAGTTACACAAAAATCACCATGGAGAGAAAGAAGTAAGGCAGGAATTGGTTGTCTCTGCCTGACACTGCTTTGCTCAGAGTGGTGAGTTGTGACAGCCCTCAGATGTGCTGCACAGCTGGCTGTGTGTCAGCAGCAACACCCCTGGCAGCTGTACCAGGGTGCTGGTGCTCAGTGTGACAGATTGAGTATGCTGTTTGGGGCATTTGTGCGAGGACAATGGTGGCTTGAAATGCTGCAGCTCTCCTGCAGCCACTTTGTGAAATTACAGCCCTGTTGTTTCGTATCCTGGCACCACTGAATCCAAACAAAGGCTGTAATACCTCGAGTGTCAGTGGAAGGAGTGATAAATGTAGTATGTCCTTGGCTTCAGAGGCTTGCCCCACTGCAGGGTGTCACTGCCTGCCTTCCATACCTTTTCCTGCCCTCCAGAAAGAGCATGGGAAGCTCCTCCATGCAGTTGAATATGCTCCAGATACTGACCATGGTCTTTGCAACCCCTGTGAGCTCCCCTCTCTGTCAGGGGATGGCCTGCTGGCCTTCAGCCAGGGCACTGCTCCGTGTGCTTTGTAGCACTACCTGCAGGTGCTGGACTTCAGAATTCATGATGGTATCTGGCTCTTGAAGAACCTTCTCCCTTTGGAATGACATTAGATGGCATTTTTCCAAGGGAGTGGTTTAACTGTCTTTTCCCTCAGCATGCAAGCTGCTGATGGTTGTTCTCTCGACAGGCTGCTGATACTCTTGCTGTGAGGCAGAAGAGAAGGATCTATGATATCACCAACGTTCTGGAGGGGATTGATCTCATTGAGAAGAAGTCAAAAAACAGCATTCAGTGGAAGTAAGTTATGTCAATTCTGCAAATTTTTGCATGCCCAAGAGCAACAAAAATTGCCTCTTTCTACTTCTTCTGACTAGGTATGACACCATAAAATTAACGTAATGCGTTTCAGTGAGCAATATGATGTTGTAGAATTACAATAAATTAACTGTATTTGTTTTCCTTTTAACTTGTGTCTTTGATACATAAAATCAAGTTTAAAGCACACAGAAGAGAAACTTTTAGAAAACTTCTAGTGCTACTTTATAACTAGCACTTGCAATTGAAAAATTCCCTGTGAATGAATCTGGGAGGGGTATCAGGGCACATGGTCTCCACCTACCTGCTCTACCACAGTCCATGCCTACTGTCTCTTAGGCCTCTGAAAGTAAAAGCTCAAGGTAAGAATTATAGGTGAAGGAGAAAGGGCCTGCAAAACAGTTCCCATGCAGAAAAAACTACACTCCGAAAGAAGATAAATTTTTGTAGAGGGAAATCTTAATTTGATCAGAGGTTAAGCATTTTCGTTTTCCTGTTAAAACACTACTGGGAGGGTAAATGCTCATTTCCTTCATATTGAATATTAGTAGATGATACTAATTTAAAAAAAAAAATTCCAAATGTTGAAAATAGTCTTAAGAAATTATCAATGCATGTTTGCTTTAGATTTTCACTTGTGGTTTCATGAACCCTTTTACCTTTTTAAGAGGAGTAGGTGCTGGCTGCAATACAAAAGAAGTCATAGACAGGCTGAGATATCTGGAAGCTGAAATTGAAGATTTAGAGCTAAAAGAAAAAGAATTGGATCAGCAGAAACTGTGGCTTCAACAAAGTATCAAGAACGTCATGGATGATTCTACAAACCACCAATATCCTTTTAAATTAATTGTGTGCATTTTGGAACTAGAATTAAGGCAACACCTAAAGGTAATGGATAAAGCATAATGTAGCCCATTTTATCCTGAAGCAAGGTAAGGCAAGTATTTTTCAGGTTTTGCTTCAACAAAAGAAGATATAAATCTTAGACACATGACTTTTTAACTTCTATGACTGTGCATAACATGAAAATAATTTAGCATATATATAGATGTACAGCAGTAACTTTTAAGTCAATAGTACAATCCTAGTGTCTTATTTGAAATTAGTTATATTGCTTCCAGAACTTGAATTTATACTTTGTTACCAGTGCTTTACATGAGTCTTTTTTGTTGCTTCATTTTGAAAAGATCAAGCTATCACCCAAAGATAAATTGATTTGACAAAGTTCTGAAGCTTGTTGGGTTTCAAACTGGAAAAAAAGATCCTGTATATAAATATCAGAGAGTTCCAGCTGCATTGCTCATAAGCATGTGTTTAGCTGTCTTGCAAAACAGACACCTGAGATTGGGAGCAGGCAAGTGCCCTATAATACTATTGATAAGTACTTAAATTTTCTGGACAGAAACTGTTTTTGTAAAATGGATTTTGTAGCAAAGGAGATTGAAGTTAAATTTTAGGAGAAACTTTCCTTTTGGGAGAGCTAGCAATGAAATTGATCCCCCAGGGTGGAGGTGGTGGAATACCTGTCACTGGAGGTTTTGCAGAAGAGGAAGGAAAAACATCTGTCTGGAATGTCTGAACAGTGGATCAGTCCTACCTTGAGGCAGAGGAATGGGATGGCAGATGACTTCTGAAGTTCCCCCTAGCAGTATTTTTGTGTGATTCTGGGAAATGCTGGTACATACCTGAATTCTGTATTGTCAAGTTAGCAAAGTAAATGGTATTCTTCAAAACAAGATTTTACATGTTCTCCTTTTTTAGAAGAATCACTTCTCATTCAAGCTACACAACTATTTTTCTTTTTGTATTTTCTTTGCAGATACAAGTTTTTTCTTTAAAACACAGAACTCTTGTTATTTGTAACGAGCCATTCTGAAAGTCAAAAATAATGCCTTGATGACACTTCTAAGTAACTATAATAACATTATAGTTTAGGCTCAGTTTGGACAAACTTCTAAAGGGCAACATATACCAGTTTTATATTGCTTTAAGAAAAATGTTCCTTGACATAAATTACATTTTCATATGTCACCCATGAAGATATCTGCAACTGCTTCAATGGTAAGTTGCTGCTAGGCTGTATTTCTACAGTGAGGGATTTCTTGAAAAATAACTTGCTAACTAACCTGCTTTTTCCTTGCAAGTATTTTGAATTTAGAAGTACTCAATAGTGATCAGTACTAGGTAGATGTTTCATAATGTTTGTGGCTACCAAGTTCTGGTATTTTCTAGTTGTAGTCACAGATGGTGTAGAATGGAAGCTCAGCTGGAGTCCTGGTTGTGGATGTCTTTTTTGGTATTCATACTTCTCAGCAGCTTGCCACGGGCCATTAATGGAACCAGAGACAGAACATGTTGGTCCAACCCTCCAAAAGAACCAAGAAGATCCAAATTTCGTATCATTTTCTGGTGGCAGCTGTGGCCAGACAGAGCTTGTGATGCTGTACAAGTGAAGCCAGCTGAAGGTCAATGATGGGGCATTGCTACTAAATCTGAAGGATTCCTCTACAGGTGGTTTGAAGAAATTGCCAAGAAATGCTGGCAGAGGTTACTTCCCTTGACATCATCTCCTGATTTTGGGCACCCAAGGGAAGATTGTTGTTCAGCCTCCAGCTAGGCTCAAACCCATCTTTTCTTTGCCACAAGGAAGATTTTTTTAAATAAAAACACAAGACTAGAAAACTACTGCAGTTTAACAAAAATGAGCTGTTACTGAAAAGAGTTAAGTCATTACAAAACATGGAGGCACGTGGCATGGCACTCCCATAATATTTCACCTACGTGTTTCTTAGGAGGCAGAGAAAGAAAAATGTTATTCCGAATTAGTTATGGACAAAGAGGAAATAATGTGCAGGTAGGCAAGTGACTTGCAGTATTGTGCCAGTGCTGTGCATGTAACTGTGGTCCCCTGACTTTACCTAACATGTCTTAATGCGCATAGTAAGCCACAGATGAGTTTGACAGCCATCTGTTACATCCCAGTTGTCCTGCGGAAGCCATGAGCTTAGATACTTGGAAATGCTGGCACTGAACATCAATACCTCTTCTTCCTTCTGTTAAACTTCTGTAGTACCACCACTCATCAAAGTCATAAAGTGAGCTAGACCAGAGAGCTGGTTTAGCTGAAATCATATGAGGAGTGGCTGAGGGAGCTGGGGTTGTTTAGCCTGGAGAAAAGGAAGCTCAAGGGAGGCTTTATCACTGTCTACAAGTACCTGAAAGGAGGGTGTAGCCAGGTGGGGGTCAGTCTCTTCTTCCAGGAAACAGCAACAGGACAAGAGGATATGGCCTCAAGCTGCACCCAGGGGAGGTTCAGGTTGGACATCAGGAAAAATTTCTTCAGAGAAAGGGCTTCTAAGCATTGGATCAGGCTGCCCAGGAAGGTGGTAGAGTCACTATCCATGGAGGTGTTCAAGAAACGACTGGATATGACACTTAGTGCTATGTCTAGTTGACAAGGTGGTGATCAGTCAAAGGCTGGACTCGATGGTCTTGGAGGTCTTTTCCAACCTAAATCATTCTTTGATTCTGTGAAAAAAGGAACTAAATATTTTCACCTTATGTTAGATATACAACTAGAAGACAAACGGGTAAAGAAAATTGTAACTCTTGCACTGTTGTGAGAAAATATTTTTGCAACTATGATCTAAGTATTGGAATTCTGTGATTTATACTATGCAATATACTTGGGTCTTATAGGGACTACATACGTCTTACCACAAGTTTATATATGCTAAATTGTGCAGTACTTTAGGTGGCCTTAGAGAATTTCCAGATCTCATTTGAGTGGATACTATACAAGACTTAAGAAAATTTCTTAAAAATTGCTGTTTAACCAGGAGATACACTTCTAGCAATTCAAGCACCTTGTGGTACACAGTTGGAAGTACCTAGACCTGAAATGGTATGTACTGGTTTCTTGTTTACCTAAGTGTTCTAGAGCAATAGTGGAAAAGAAGAGCTATTTTAGAGCAGAGGATTTCTCTCTATCCATGTGCAAGAGGAGGGGGAGAAAGGATTAGGATTGTTTCAGCTGAGAAGAGAGAGGCTGGATAGAAAAAAGTGGGTTTTGTACACTTAGACTAATGGTAACCGTGCCTTCTATTAAAACCAAGATACACAAATGGATTTCTTCTTCTCTCTTGCTTTTAAATGTTGCAACTTGAAAAATAATGCATAGTTGTCATGAATTCTCTTAAGAACTCAGTGACTTTTATGTGTCAAGTTCCTCTGTTATATTGTTAAAATGGATCTCTTAAGAAAAAGCCTTTTAGATTTAGTTTTAATTTAGATTTAGTCTCATGGTACTAGACTGGATACAGAAACAGACTGCAGTCTTGCTATAGCCAAAAGGATTAAATTGGCAAGATTAAAATAGAAGGCCGAATTATTTACTTCTGTCCATCTTTAACTTTTGTTGTTGTTGTTGTTGTTGTTGCAGTGCTTGGTTTTAAATAGTTTACATAGTTGGGAGAGAGCCTTGTTTGTATGAAGCATGATAGCCACTGTGCTTAAAGAAGGCTGAAATTCACCTGAGAAGTTTCACAAGCTATTTTTAGTGAGGCTAAGCACAGTCTAATATCGTAAAAGCATCCAAGGCTAGAGCCATGAAGCTGATCAATGGTACTATCTTTGTCCGTCTCTGCTGAACTCAGTTCAGGCAATGGTAAGGTTCTCTGCAGGACCCAAGTTAGCAGCTGTGATGTTGGATTTTGTTGGGGGTTTTTTTTCATTGTGGACTAAAACAGCTGATCTTAGTCTTCATCACCTTGTACAGTTCCAATTTCTCAAGGAACAGTAACTTTTGTAATACACCACCTTTACAGGGACAGAACGGACAGAAGAAATACCAGATCAACCTTAAAAGTAGTTCAGGACCTATCCATGTGCTGCTTATAAACAAAGAGTCAAGCTCCTCCAAGCCCACGGTGTTTCCAGTTCCTCCACCTGATGACCTTGCACAGCCCCCATCTCAACCTGCAGCTCCAGCAACTCCACTTAAACCAGCCGCAGCTCCTCCAAATCCCCCAGAACAGCATGACCTGAACCAAGGACGGGAGTTACCGCGAACGGCAGTTGCGGACACACCATCAGGTGGATCCAGGGGTTTTCCTATCTCCGATGGGTGGGGGAGGAAGGCAGCTGGAGGGAAAGAAGAAACTGTTAAGATAGGTGGTAGACAAAGGAAAGATCAAGAATTTGCATAGGGTAGCAGCTGTCCATTAAAAGACTATTCCAGGGGCTTAGTAACGGCTCTCAGGAGGTAACAGAGACACCTCTTCCTCTTCTGTGTGGTGAAACAGATGCTTCCCTCAGAGCTTATCATCATACACTGAACAGGTTTTGGATGTAATCCTGTTAATTATTGAGGTGCTTCTCCAGAATGCAGTTTGGAGCAAAATTGCAAACCTCTTGACAGAGGATGTGATATGAATGTGTACCTTTTAATAAGACTGATAATACACCAGTTCCAGCTATTGTACCACAAGTCGCTTACCTTCTTCCACATAGCCACAGTGAGAGGCTCCTGAATATCAGGTGTTTTTTTCATAGTAAATTAATAGATAATAGGAAAAGATCTAAGAAAATGCTGTGAATATTATAACTGCATTTCTGAGGGGTCCTGATTACCTTCATTTATTAATCTTTAGCTAATTGACAATTAATTAAATTGTGCCTGTGACTGTGGAAGGGGAAGACTCCTCTCACCCAATCCCAGACACTGGCCATGTTCTCCTCAAAAGACAAAGCTGGGGGCAGGTGCTTTGTGTTCTGTTTCACTGTAACAGAACTTGTGACATGCCTTCCTGTCCGTGTAGGTGGCAGCACCCAGCGGGACAGTGCAGCCCCCACAGCCCCTTACTCCAGCCTGCCAGAGCCGGAGCTGTATCCCAGCCTGTCCGGGGACAGTGCCCAAGCCTCAGCCAGTTCCAGTGACTACCAGAGCTTGCTGCCTCTGGATGTCAACTGTATTCTCAAGCCAAACTCATTTGACATTGCAAAGATGGAGGAGCCTGCAGGTAGGAAGCAGTAGTTCCTGTTGAAATGTTTTTACTGGTTCCCTGAGCCCTTCTTTGTGACCAAGTTACCAATGAGTTACACAGAGGAAAAAACAGGCCTCTGTTTATCTCCTAATGAAGCCAGGGAGCCAGCTCAGAGGAGCATACTCATTTTGAGCCAAATGAGTTTCCTTGCCACCAAATAAGCTTCATGTTGTATATGGCTCTTGGGTTTTAAGGGCTAAGTGGGAAAAATGTATTGGGGGGGAAAAGCTGAGGGATACAAAGATAAATATATTTCACATGTACATGGCATACTACCTCTGCAGCTCCTAACACTGCACAAGCCATAGTGTACTTGGAAATTCAGTGGTTTAATGCAAAGAATGTGTTGACCGCTATAAACACGTGTTAAAAAATCCTACATACTTAAAGCATGTGTTCCTGTCTCACAGGAAATATCAGTGGAGATATTATTGATGAACTCATGTCTTCTGACGGTAAGTATTTAGCATCTTTTGTAATAATCACAAGTAGCAGCATAGTTTTTGTGTGAGCAGCACTTAGGAAGCATCTGTTAAATCTGATGCCAAGAGTCAGTATAAAACTACTTCTGTCCCATGTTGCTTCCTCTGTCACTCCTGTCTTTGCTCCCCTTTCTATTCCCTGCAAGTTTTATTTAACAGTCAAAATATGAAAACCTTAATCCAACAAGCACTTACATGCATGAATAACTCACCAGTCCTTCATTTAGGGACAAAGAAAGAACAAGCTGATGACTAGTGTGCTGCCTTTAAAAAGAAAACCAAACTGGTTTAATTCTATTCTGCCTAAAGCTTTATGCAGGTGCTTTGAGTATTTCAGAACATAGTTCTGGATGCAGACTGATACGTGTCCAGCTATGATACACTAAATGTCACCCATTTCTGCTCCTGCACCTCTGTGGCCATGAGTGCAACACTGTACCACAGCTACTACAGAGCTCATGTGCTGCCTACCTCTGCCACTCTCACTGAGGTGCCAGGCAAAGAGGTGAACTCGGCTCGCTTTGTTCCTTTTGCCCTGTGATAATATATGCCTTCAAGCAGACCGCCTCAGGGCTCATCCAGAAGACGTGGTTATATAAGAGCCAAGGAGCAAGATGGGATTCTGTGAACGTGCCAGTATGTGGTTAACATGGAAACAGCCTCCACTTCTAGAGCAGGGATGGCATGCCCAGCTCATGTACACTGTGTTAAAGTTCCTACAGTGCAGTGAGGGCTGAGGCTTCTCTTCTTGGTTCTATTCACCACACAAAGACAGCTTCGAGTCCATGCTTGAAATGCAGTCAGTGCACAGACAAACTGCTAGCCTCCATTTCCCTTCTGTAAAAACAGAGATAATGCTAACTTCCTTACTTATTTGAAGGCTGGTAGTTGCAGTATTGTAACAAGACAAAGGAATATAAATACAAATTACGGGTTTCTGGTTAAAGTTTTCAAAAGCTGCTCAGGAGCTCCTTTGCTGCAGAAGAACTTAAACTCATATTCCACAGCTATCACTCCAACAAACTGACTTAAAATAACAAGCAAAAAATGGTAGATACATCAGTTACTGCCTTAGTCTGAATGCAGTACAGGTATTCACGGTATGTATCTCAGTGAGCTTGTCAGATTATCAAGACTATTTTAATTATTAAGACTAACACTGATGACAAACATACTGAATATGATAGGGCTGATTTTCCAAAAGTGTTTTAATTTAAACTAAACTATTCCTGCTTTACAGTTTTTCCTCTCTTACGACTCTCTCCTACTCCCGGAGATGACTACAACTTTAACCTGGATGATAATGAAGGAGTCTGTGATCTCTTTGATGTGCAGATACTAAATTATTAGATATCGTGTCAACCAGACTACTTATCTACCTCTAACTATAACATTCTAGACTTCTTCATAACCTAAGTATTTGAATAATGAATGTATAACTTCTTAGTTCACTGACTCTGGGAGTATATTTCCTTTTGTTTCCTTTAACTACTTCACAAAACAAATTCAAGAACAAGAAAAAAAGGGCTCTTATCAAAAAAATCTGGCACTTTTTCACCTGAGTGTTTTTCTGTGTAATCCAATTGTTTGGAGCTTTCTTTAGTAAGAAAAGTGAAAATACCTAATAGCCTTTTGATCATTTTTTCAAAAAATGATTAGGCTTCTTGCTCACAGTTAACAGCATTTTTTTTGAAGCTTTACTGCCAAGAAGCTATAGTCTTTAACTTTTCAAACAATTTTGAAGCTTTCACTGCCAAGTTGAAATGTGAAGGGTATCAACTTGAGTTATGCTAAATTGTTTCAGTGAACCAATTTTGTGAAGTGCCTTCTGTTTTAGCACTTTAAGTTTCTCACACTGACTTCTGACATTCCACTTTCCTACATGATAGGAAAGGTCTGTTTGTAGTTTGTATTAAAGTGTGCCAATACTTGTATATTAACAAAATTTTTTTAATAAAATTGTGCAAACAAAGCCATCAGTCTCTGTGGTCTTTCATTTCTTGCAACCCCTTCATTGTCCATTTTATATTACAACTGAGATAACAGGCTTGTGGCAGCATCCACGTTTGCTGGTTCCTTTTCCAGATTTGTGGAAACCTGAAAAAAAAAAAGTTTCAGTTTAAAGTAGAAAGCAATTTCTTTTTGTTCTGCTTGAAAAAAACCCCAGACTAATAAATACCCATTGTCCAGAAGATTAGTTTGTCTTTTACGTATTTAATATAGGCTAATTTTGCAGTCATACTTCAATAATTTGGGGGGATTGCAGGATACACTGAAGTTGAGACACAAGCAGAATAGGCTTTGTGCTTCAGGAGCGTCGTACCAGTAACATTAACACACATGGCCCAACTGAGACAGGCTCGGCTTTTAGTTCACAACTGCTCTCAGCAACAGTTTTGCAACTTTGTAGGCAATACTGTTACAGCCTGAGTAATCAAATACAGCAGTCATGTAGAGCCCCACTAGCACAGGAGCAGTAGTACAGTCTGAAGTCTTGGAGGAATACGTAACAACCCAGCAGGGACAGGACCACTGGCTCCAACTGCCTTGAAATCCTTGCTTGGCCTCATCCTGTGCTGGCAGCACTGTCAATTGTGTTTCATTTTTCTGTCAGCCTCTCCTTAAGTATTTGACACTTGTTCTGTTGCTCCCAGCTGTACAGAAACTTGATCACCTCAGGCACACTGAGAACTCATGTCCACTTCTCCAAACTCCACCTTCCCCCAACAGCCAGGATAGATTCATCTGCACCTCATCCTGAAGGACTGCTTTTTCTCCCTGAAACTGTGCCTAGAGCATCAGTCAGCATAAGAGTTTATATGCAGGAACTTGTCAGGAATTAAACTTTGTGAATTAATTCTTGTGCAAGACTGCAAGTAGGCCTGTATTAAAAAAACTAGACAAAGGCAAGTGAAACACTGTCTTGAACCCTAAATGCTGCAGGCAAAACCTGTACTACAGAAGTTGCTGTTTCAGGTGTTGGTGCTTCTGATAGGTAATATGAAGGCTTAGAATCGGGAACAGAGAGAGGTAGGACTGTTTGTTTCAAAGCACGGTCAGGTGCTTCAGGTAGGGAACAGCAAGGTTCATCCTCTCTGTGTCTATTCATGAGGAGATAAAAGTTTAAAATCAAGGGGGATTGAGCTGGAACTAACTTAAGAAACCAATTAGAAATCAGCTACAATGTACTTAAAAAATATGCTTTTGAAGCATGCTTGAGCATGGCTGCCCACCCACTTCTCTACTTTAGTAGTTACATAGCATTTGAACATGCTAACCACGTTTCAGCGTTACCACACACATGAAATTCATAAAACTGGGATGCTAGCTTTAAAGCAACTGCATGAATTCACAGATTCACAGACTATTGTGAGGTGGAAGGGACCACAACGATCATCAAGTCCAACTCTTAAGTAAATGGCCCACACAAGGTTTGAACCCAGCACCGTGGTGTTACCAGCACCATGCTTTGACCAACTGAGCTAACTGCCTACAGTCTCAGAAACACATTATAATGCTTCAAACACACACATTCTTTTAATTCTCCTCAGATTTTTACAGAGGGAAGTTACCTGCTGAGTCTTCTGAGGTTCTGCTGTGGTACCTTTTGATAGCTGCTGTATTTCTTTCTGAACTTCAGCAAATGCTTTATTTATTGCGCTAACTTTTTCAGCATTTTTAATGTTTATCTGGGAGAGAAAAAAATACACACATTGTTATTTTTAACAAAAATTCCACTTGTGCAACTACTATGCAGACAGTGTTACATGCTTTTCAGTATGTTTTATCTGTTACCTCATTAGGTCATCTAGTTGTGTACTAATATATTTAAAATCAAGAGTTAAACTTTCTCTATTGGAATAGGAGCCCATAGTGATCCAGAAAGAGAACAGAGAGAAAACAAAAGCCAGGCTTCACAGGCGCTGCTGCACCACCCTCAGCTCCTCTTAGCTGGAGTGGAGTCCCAGGAAGGGTTCCTTCCTTCATCTCTCTGGTGGACTGATCCTGGCTGGATGCCAGTTTCCCACCAAAGCCGCTCCATCACTGCCTTCTTTAGCTGGACAGGGGACAGGAAATATAATGGAAGGCTCATGGGTCAAGATAACAGCAGGGCAAGATCACTCAGTTGCCATCATGGGCAGAACAGACTCGACTTGGGGAAAATGAATTTCATTTGTTGTCAAAGGCTACAGAAGAATCTCAGCTCCAGCACCTGGAGCACCTCCTCCTCCTCCTTCTTCACTGATCTTGCTGTCTGCAGGGCTGTTTCTCTTAAAAATTCTCACTCCTCTGTTCTGACTGCTGCTGGGGGTGTGCTTCTTAACTGCATCATCCCAGAGGCACTCCCTCATGGGCTCTGCCTTGGCCAGCAGCATATCCATCCTGGACCCAGCTGGCATTGGCCCTTTCGGACATGAGGAAGCTTCTGGCAACTTTTTAGAGAAGCCACCCCTGTAGCCCCTCAAACCCAATATAACTGGTAAATGATTTCACCATTTTGAATTTCATCCAATAGCTTACCTTTCATCATCACACCTTGCGACCTAATTGTTCGTACTGTAGGTCTGGCCAACAATGTCTACCAGGTTTTGCTGCAGTATTTAAAGAAACTCTGTGGCTGTAGCAGAGAGGGATGTGTATCTCTGTGCACCTCAGCCTCCCTTTTAGCCCAAGTCTGCCTTTGCAAGTTATTTTATCGAAAATGCTTTCAAAGAGGAAGAGCTAGAATATGGACACGTGTTGCACTCTGGGGACAACTACCTGTGGCAGAGGAGGAGGCCAGATGCAAGAGGGCATAAACTCTCACCACTGCAGCAAAGTAAGATTCAGCTGATCTCAGCCCTAGCACCTGCTGCTTCCAAAATCTGGAACAGGATCCTTGCCAGGTAATGACCTATTACATCACAAACATTCCAGAAGCACGCTCACAGGTCTTCAGGCAACCCCAAATTTCAGGATACCTACTGCTGTTCCAAAGGCTACCCCTGTAACTGACCTCTCAGCAATTTAAACAGGCAGAAGCAAACTGTGAATGGTTACACGTAGTCATTTTGCTTTCAAAGCCTCCATAAGTTCAGAGCAGGTATACAGTAACAGTAATTCCATTTATTCTGAGTGACCAAGAGAACTACCAGTATTAAGAAAGCAGTGGCAATGAGGCTGATAAAACAGGCCTACTCAGATCAACATTTTAACTGGGAGAGTGACTGGAGAAATACAGCCCCATCTCCTGGCTCTGATCAGAGTGGATGGACTGTTGGTGACATGATGGACAAAGACTACGTGTTCCATCAGTGCTTGTCACCATCTTCCAGCTTCACAGGGGTGTTAGAAGGTTCCAGTTTTAATACGTGATACTGTCAGGTACTCAGGCAGGACTCCTCCACAGAAAGAGGCTCTATAGCTAGCACAGTATCTACATCAAAAGTTGTCTGAACAGTTACAATGGGCTTTTAGCTATTAATTTTAGCTATTAACAATTTTTTTTTCTGAGCATCTTCCTATACTGCTTAATGATAAGTAAATCCCATTAAGCCCAGAGGCTTAATGCATTAAACAATACAGCTTCAAACACAGAGAATAAAATTTTACTCCTAATAGGTTACTGACTTTTCATGAATATGATTTTAAACCTGTTTCTCTCTTTATTATACAGGACAGTCTAGACTAAGAGGAGATGCGACGCCAGCAACATGAAATTATTTTTTCCAAAGTTTGTTACACTCCTGTCTGTCCACCAGATTAATTCACCAAGTGGCTTTGGCTTGCAGGAGGAAATCTGAAACAGCGTTTTTTTTTTAGAGCTATTTGCTTGTGTTTGTCCAGCACACTGCAACTGCATCAAATGGAAAAAATAAGCCACTATCTGCTTTTATTACTTTTATTAACAGATGCTTTTCTAAAGGGACAGCTGAACTCTCGCAGAACACCCATCTCAGGCTGGAGGCAAGGTTTGAGAAGATACCATGTAATGACTCACTGCTACCAACAGGAAAACTTATGCTTAGATCCACCCCCATTCCTCTTCCTCTGCACTGCTCCCAGCTCCATGAGCTACTCTCCCCCTCCTCTGGGCTGTGATCCTCTAGAAACACAAAAATAACATTATTTTTGCTTCTTTGTTTTTCTATTGCTTTAGTATGTTAAATTGTCTCACAGAAGCATCTGCAGAGCATCACAGCCCATGTAAGGTGCAAGAAAGGAACAGAGAGGAATTAAGAGCAAAACACCCATCAGTGTGCACTCCTGGGCCTGTTCACTGCATCTCAGTGACAGAGCTGTACTTGACAGCTAAGGCAAATAAACAACTACTGGATCAGAAAAGGCTCCATCCTTTCTGGTTCTTCCTCACTAAAATGCTTCTCTTTGCATTCATTCATTCATAATTAAGTTTGTTCAACTCACCAACCCAGCACATAAAAATGCAAAATGTATTTTTAATAGCTTTTGCTGCTGATTTAGCAAGTTGAGTCACCTAGTGGGTGAAGAGTTCCTGAGCCAGCATCAAGGAGAGCTGTGGGAACATAGCCCAGAGCCCGGCAAAGGGATCGCCTCCTGGGACCAGGAACGTGATGGAAACCACTTCCCCTTGTTAGTTGAACTAACTATGCCCAGTGCTTCGGATCAAAGCATTTTGTTAACCTGTACCCTGAATTACACCCTCGGTGACGCTGTGAATGCAGGCCAGTGAACGCGAACTCGCTGAACTGCTGACGCGCCCTTTAGCATCGCATTCCCGAGGACAAGGCGAGATGCTATCAGGCACTTCCCAAACGATACCTCAAGCACAGCCCGATGTCCTCTATGGCATATGCCTGCAAATTAGTCAAATGAACTTCCTGTGCTTTTTGCAGATGATGACATCCGTATACAAACCTAATTTTCGGGTGAAAATCGTGCACTTTGCCGTTTTGTGCCCGGACACACACTGCCCCTAAAACAGCTCGATTTAATCAGTTCCCAGCGCTTCCTCCGCCGCGCAGCGAGGCCGAAGAGGAGGAAACCCCGCCAGGCCGAGGCCTCCCTCGGGCGCCGCAGCAGGGCCGGGGCCCTCCCCGTGGTGGGGCGCTGTCCCAGCCCGGCTAGCACCTCCTCCCGCCGCAGCACTCACCCGCCTCCGCCCCG
>NW_008237410.1:1067301-1067642 GCF_000691975.1 Corvus brachyrhynchos
GGGTGGGCGCTGTGGAGCCGCAGCGGGGAGCGCACTGGCGGAACGGCGCTGTCCCTGTCCCTGTCCCTGTCCCTGATTCAGCCTCAGTCCCGGCTCTGCTTGCCTCTCCCGCAGCTTCGCAGCCAACTTTTGCAGCACGGGAAAGCCGAGAGCTCCTTGGCGCGCGCCCGCAGCCCAAACGCCGAGTCCCAAGCTCCACAAGCACGTGCCCACGGCAGCCCCCGGCACAGGGGGCGCTTGGATAAAAGAATAAATTCCCAGTGGGTTGTGGGACACTCTTCTGCCTCACGGCCCCGCCTGGGAAAACGCGGAATCTTCCCGCAGCCGATTCCAAAGGGAAT
>NW_008237410.1:1068204-1114063 GCF_000691975.1 Corvus brachyrhynchos
TGAGAGAGGTGTCCGTGCGTGCGGCATCGCTTGCAGAGCCGGGCCGGGCTTGGCTCTGGGTCGGGTCTGTCGCATTCGCGGTTGGAATTTCGCTCGCTCGTTTAGCTGAACAGTTGCGTGCACGGATCGAGTAGACAGCCACACTGATCGGAACTGCTGTACCAGCAGTGCTTTTCTGATTCCAGCTGTGTTCTGCTTCTGTTACGTGGGAAACCCTAGTTACTTGACGGGGTTATTTAAATGTGTAACTATGCACCTAAGAGGAGATGCTTTTGGATTTTAGTTGTTCCGTGGTTTCCTTCATCTTGTCAGGCTTTGAAGTCCCAGGATGGGTTCATCAGCAGGCTTAAAGACTTTGCTCTGTTTTGCATTTTAAGTCATGCAAACGCTACTCCAGTGTGCAGACGGTCTCACAAGTCATGCAAGTAGAAATGAAAGTGTTTTTGTAAATTGTAGGCTCAACTCTGATAAAACACATGGAATAACTTATATTGTCTGTACACAGAGAAATGTAACACCGTGACCGTAAAGGGAGACAGCTATATATTTGCATATACTATTGCCTATAAGAACATGCTTTGTATATAGTATTACTTAGACTTTGGAACACAGTTTGCGCAAGTACTACCTTTCCTTCCTGGCCCTCTTGTTCCATCTTTTCTGGATGGATGTACTTTTCCTGAAAAACTGGGTGGTGGTGGATCACAGGGATGTTGCAATGATTGGGTGTGCTATCTGCTGTTGTGCAGTCTACCCTACCCCTCCCCTGAAGACGTAAATGGGTCTTGTTTTTCAAACTTTTTTCTCCATAGGTTTCCATGCTTTGAGCTTCACCTGCACTGTCCAGATAAGAAGCCCACTTTCCCTCCCTTATCCTATCTCTTCATGTTTACTATTCTCAACTTCTAGAGAGGGGAGGCCACCAGAATTTCTATTGGGGTGGCCCTGGACCTGTCTTGAGGCCCCATCTCTCCTATAAAACTCTGTTTACTGCCTGCTTGTTAATGTATTTGAGGTGGAGTTTGCCTTTCACTCCTTTCTTGGAGCTCCACAGCAGCTGTGGGGTGGATAGTTCCTCATCAGTCCATCCCCTTCACCACACCTTTTACAGGAGACTAAAGGAGGGAGGCACACATTTTGAGCACTTCAGTGCTTTTCCCTAGCATTAGTTCTATTTTTCAGCTTTTTCTCTTTTAATGCAATTATTTTACTGATTTAGCCTGTTTTTATTGTTTGAGTGAGTAGTAGATGGAGGAAATTGCTCTGATTCTTGAAAAATTTTGTTGTCCTTCATGGGCCTGAAAATAGTTTTCCTGAAACTAAGATTATCTTTTACAACTGAGACAGAAATAAAGTGAAATTAAATCTGGTGCAGTTATATACTGTGGTTGACTGCCTGAAGAGTTGAAAAGACATCTGTGTTCACTCTGAGGTCTGCATTTGTTACTTGCAACAGTCACAACAGAAATCATTATGTGCATAAACTGTCAAATATTAAAACATACATGTCTGCATATATGGAATATCTATGTTTAAGGGCATGGGCTCGCTTTATATACAGTATTAAAAGTTTTAGGGACTGACCCTGGCTGAACAGGAGAGAAAATAGACTGAAAGGCTGATGGGTCAAGATAAGTATAGGGAGAGATCATGCACGAGTTTCTTTCGCAGGCAAAACAGACTCAGCTTGGGGAAATTAGTCTTATTTGTTGCTTATCAAATCAGAGTAGGGTAATGAGAAAATAAAGTAAAATATTTAAAACACCTTCCCTCCAACCCTCCCTTTATCCCAGGCCAAATTTCACTCCTGACTTTTTTCCATGTGCTCTCCTACACCAGCTGCAGTCTGTTCACCACATGTTGTTTCTGCCTCTCCCTCCTCCTCGGTGGGAGGACTCCTCACACTCTGCCCCTGCTCCAGCGTGGGGTCCCTCCCATGGGAGACAGGCCTCCATGAAGTTCTCCAATGTGAGTCCTTCCCACAGGCTGCAGTTCTCCACAAACTGCTCCAGCATGGATTCCCCATGGGGCCCCAAGTCCTGCCAGCAAACTTGCTCCAGCTTGGGCTTCCCATGGGGTCCTGCCAGGAGCCTGCTCCAGTGTAGGCTGTTCATGAGGTCACAGCTTCAAGACACATCCACCTTCTCCAGTTGTCACCCTCCATGGGCGGCAGCTGGATCTCTGCTTTACAGGGGACCTCCATGGGCTGCAGGGCACAACTGCTTCACTCTGGTCTTCACCATAGTGCAGGGAATCTCTGCTCTGGCTCTTGGAGCATGTCCTCCCCCTCCTCTTGGTGTCTGTGAGCTGCTTCTCTCACATATTCTCACTCCTCTCTTTTGGCTGCTGTTGCACAGTATTTTTTTCCCCCTTCTTAAATCTGTTATCCCAGAAATGCTGCCACTGTTCCTGGTAGGCCCAGCCTTGTCCAGCAGTGGGTCGTGGAGCCTGCTGGCATTGGCCCCTATTGGACATGGGGGAAGCTTCAGCCGCTTCTCACAGAAGCCACACCTGCAGCCTCCCTGCTACCAGTATCTTGTCACACAAACCTAATGCAGAAGTTCTCGGTTACTTTGATGCATGTGTTTCTGAAATGCATGGAGGCATTACTTCATTTCTATGAAAATATTTATTTTCATATTATTTAACTTTATTCATAAAATAATATTTATTAACATAATAATATTATATATTATATTTATTGATATAATACTATATAATAATATTTATTAATATTTAACTTTATATAATAATATTTATTTTCATATTATTTAACTTTATTTCCTATGAAAACCTTGGCCTTTGCTTTCTTGCTGCTTTTCTTACCTCACAGTTTTGATGTTCCTTATCTGTAGAGGCATAATACTGAAATCTTGAAAACTGGCTTCAGTGTGGCATCATGCATACTTTTCACTGCTGCTCAAGGTCCCTGTCAGGAGGGTAATGTTCTCGCCCCTTCAGTCGTTTTTGGTTTACAGGGGAATCACTTCTGTTAATAGGCAAATCATAGAATGAATAAGGTTGGAAGGGACCACAGTGGAAAATCAATTGTCTTCAGTTTTCTATTTGTTTAATGAAATAGATGGAAATTATTTACATGAATTTTCTCTTACTGCAAAAATTTTCTCTTGATCTAGTTACTACTGTAATGCTGGGGCATTTTATAAATAAAAGGGATATTAATTTATAGAATCATAGAATCTTTTAGATTGCAAAAGACTTTTAAGATACTTCAGTCCAGCCATAATTTCTTATACATTTTTTCTTTCTGAGAATAATTACATCATTTCAATATCTGCATTAAAAAAAGTTGCTTAATTTTACCCATTATGAATTTTTAATTGCTTTTATTTGAGCTAATCTTACTGTAATCTAATATGCAACCAAATTACCTGCAAACATAACTTTATAAATTTAAGTACTCTGTGTTTGATAAACTGGGCAATGGATCCTCTTTAGAAATAAATGAGGATGTGATCCTGTCAAAGTCAGACTGTACTAAAATAATTAATTTTCTATATATAATAACAGGCTGTCAAAAAAAAAAAAACCCAAACCCCTTTTCACCTGTACATGCTCCATTCATGCATGTATAGAGGCTTACTGGAACTCAGCTGTATCCTGTGGTGTCTTCACTGGGCACTGTCTTCACTAGTGTCAAATTATCCTGTTGATGAAATTTGTAATCTTTAGCTTCAGCTGGATAAAAATGCAACACTGTGAGGTGCTGTAGTGAGTTCTATTTCCTGGCAAATTCCTAACTGCCTTCATTGTGAGATCTGTTTCATGAACTGGATGTGTGCATGCTGGTGAGTGGTAATATGCAGTGATAGTCTGACCTAAAAGTGTCAGACAATTCATTGCCTTTGGTAATGCTGTGTCCAAAATAAAGGCATGAAATCTTCAGAGCAGATGGTTCAGGCATTTGTCATAAATCTCAGTCACAATGGCTTTGATTGTTAAGAGCTACTAGAAGATTGCCTCTAGCAACAGAACATTTTCCCAACAACAGGAGAGGATTTCATAACTTCAAAAATTGGTGTATTAATCACTTTCATTCAGTAATGAAAAAAATGAAGGGAGGTGAATCAATGAGTTATATTCCCTGGGTAGGTCTTAAAGTGCATATTTATAAAACTGAAGTGTGCAGTATTTTAATATGGAGGCATCTAACTCAGATCTGAATTCAGAAGAAATTTTCACCCTGGAGATCCCACTGGCTTAAATCTGATTGTATGACATGCATTTGAGCATCTCTTTCAACAGTAATGACTTTTTTACAAGTCATACACAAAGTTTGTGTTGGGGTAGGGTCATGAAATGAGCTGAAGTTTCTTGATATTTTCCTGTATATTTTGAAAAGTCAGGTGTCTGCTGGTTTGTTTTTCTGGTAGATGTTAAATCCCCATAGCAAAACGGTGTTTTGGTCATCTGAGCCAAGAACAAGTGCAAAACCAGCAATAATGTCTTTTTAGAACTGAGTATTATTGTTAAATATTAGCTAGTGACAGAATCACAGCCTTGGGTCCTCTTTTTGGCACCTTTGTATTATTTCTGAGCACAAGTCATCCATATTACTTAATTCAAATAACTATAGTAATTTCTGAGACAGAGCAATTGGACCAAGTACTGAAGCACATAAATATATTTTTGCCTTTTCTCAGTTAAAGAATATTAGAGATACTAAAATTAAGTAGCAATAAGCTTTTTCTAAGCATTCCAAATCACAGTAGTAAGGTATAAATGATGGAGTGGTGTTTCTTACAAATAAAATTTTGCATTGCATCCCTAACTACAGGGTATTAGGATCTAAACACAATTAAAATTATATTCTAAACTGTATGTTATTAGAATATTGAATAGCTTTGATGACCATTTGTGAAGTGAGAAGAATTAAGTTTAAACAGTTTTATGTTTCAAACCAGTAAAATTTTTATCTTCTGCATTAGAATCTATTTCTTTATTGAGTTTATTTAGTGAAGTAATTAACAAAAGTACTTTTTACCAGATCAAGACTGAAGGCATTTGTTCTGAGGCTCAAGTCTTAGGCTGTTCTTTACAAGTTTTTCCCGCTTCTATTTTCCAGTGCTGCTCAGAGGAGAATCATTCTCTGCCCAGGTGCTGTGCAAGCTGTGGCCTCACGGCTCTGTGGGTGCTTCCATCCCTGATTTACTGCTGGGGTGCCTGGGTGCTTTTAGCACCCGTGAGTTTCTGAGCTATGTTCACTTCTATTGAAGTCGAGGAAAGAAAAATATCTAACAGCTTTTGGTGTTTGGTTATTAACCACTGCATCATAGGTTTTTATCTTTTTTTGTCATCATGTTTATTTAAGTGCTAAGCCATCCAGAAAAACCCAAACCCAATTTTTACACTGAGGTCAGTTGTCTTCAGTATAAGGAGTTAGTTATGAGGATTTCCAGTGATGCAGATTTTACAAGACCAGGTTCTGATGCTCATATTAAGTTTTTCTTATATCCAGTCTCTCTAAATTGATTTTTTATGCTTCTTACCAATTATAAGCCTGGAGGAAAAACAAGTGCTGTGCTCTCCTTAATACTGAAAGATCATTTGCCCTGCAGACTTTCACCTTTCTCTCCTTCCTTTCTTCTTTCCCCTTGCTTTCTCTTCCTTTCTATCCTAAACCTTATTTTCTGTCTTTACTTTGTAGAATATATTCCCCAGGCAACTTACTCATATTTTTCTTTACCCTCTTATCCAAATATGGCACATTAAGCAGTAGCACATATATTCTTATTGTGAATCATTGGGAATGCTCTGATGTTTAGTAGGTAACAACAGATTACTCACACATCTTATCAATGAAGCTTTTCTTACTATTTTAGGATGTCATTTGCCATTTTCTCATGTCCATATTATTGATTTATTAGCTTTTCAGCGGACATTTGGCTTAGTCTGCTTGGAGAGAGAAAGGTTGAGATGACTAGTATTGATTAACAGCTTCCATAGCCCTATAATTTCTACCTAAGTCTGATGAATGGGGCTGCAGCTGTGTCTGGAAGATCTACTCTCATCTGCTGAAGGCAGTAGAAATACAAACCTCATGCAGGCACCGCTGTCCTGAGTGTTCCTGTTCTTTGATTTGTCAGTGCTACACTAGTGTGTGTAAGTGTGCCTGTGTGTATGGAGACTTCATGATTAGAGGGTGACAGTCTCTCTTTGTTGTGATAGCTGGTGGGCACAGTTGGTGGGCTGGGAGGACGTGATCGGAGGTGCAGCAGTGCTTAGGTTCCAGGCACTGCCATCAGGCTCCAGAAACCACTCAGCATTTCTTGATGTCACCAATCACCTCTTTTGACATCTCCCCATCTCATTCAGAGTGATCAGTGGAAGATGTGTTCTCAGGTCTTTCGCAGGAAATGACTAAGGCATAGAAAAATCCTTAATGCAGGGATTTGCACAGAAGAGAGGTAATTCTTAAAGGCATAATGAGACATATTAGGCAAAAATGGCATGTCAAAAATTTATTGGGACATAGTGCCTGTTGGACACAGGATGCCTGATTAAATGAGCATTTGTTGTATTTGTCTTGTGCATAGCTGAGTCTTAACTGGGAATAATTAAGTATCTACATACTCCATGTGGCTTTGTTTAAAGGTACATGCAAGGTACAGGAATGGGTCCTGAGAGCTGCTGTTACAATATGATGCAGCAAAAGTAGCTGAATATTTTGATCTACGTTTTCTTGATACATCATTTTTGAATTTAAGAGATGCAGATGAAGACAATTCAAGCAGAGTTTTCTTTCATAAGAATGAGGGTGCTGTCAGCAATTTAGATTTCTCTTCCAATGCATTGCAGGGCCTGCCCACTGGAAGGAGGTTTTTCCTGTTGCTAATGGAGACCGTCAGTCACCCATCGACATCAAAACTGAGGAAACCAAGTATGATCCCTCCCTCCGTCCTCTAAATCCCAGTTATGATCCAGCTTCTGCTAAAATCATCCTTAACAACGGGCACTCCACCAGTGTGGAGTTTGATGACACCGTCAACAAATCAGGTTTGTTCCTTTACTGTTGCACTGTGACTTCCTCCACCGGCTCCTAAATAGAGTGCCTACCACCTGGGCACATCTCACTACTGGGTATGAACTCCTTATAAACAGTAAGGCTTTGCTTCTCTGGATGAGAGATTCCTTTTTCCCCTGTCTTTCAGCACGATACAGTGTCGGAACCTACTTGGACACAAGTTCAAGGTTGTGTTTCTCAGAAAGTGCTGGGATTCCCTACTCATAGGAGTGGTTTGATCCAGCTGGATAGTGCCATCCCCCTGTTGGAACACTGTTGTGTACAATTTTTCAAATGCTGCTCTCTCTCACTGCAGATGAATCCTTTATGTCTCATTACAGGTTCATTCCAACTGAATCGCTCAAATCTCTTATCTGAATTTAGCTGCAGGTTTGGTTATATGTTTTTCCCCTTTTTAAAACCTATACTCAGACTTCTTGTGTCAAGTAAGAGCCAATACAGAACAAATGAAATAGATCCCAATTAATCCCTTGTCTTCTTTGAAAAGTATTATTGCCCCCGTCTTTTCCAGGAGTATGTAGCTTCCCTTTTTGCAAACAATAATTCTTATTTAGAAGTTCTCTGGTTTATCATAGTCGTTGTGATATTAGTGCCTTCCTCTTTAAAACCTACTCTTGGATTTTGGGCAAGCCAGCATGCCTCCCCTTGAAGCTGTAGGAGTGCAGAATCTTCAAGAAATAAAATCATTTTGTGGCTGTGTGAGGCTTAGCTGAGGATCCAAGACCATATGATGCTTTCACAAGGGTCAAAGCCAGAGAGGGACCAATTTTTGATGACCCCGTCCATTAGTCTTGAGGCCTTATTAGCTCATAGAGACATAGATGGAGACACCATCATGTTTTTGTTTCCTGAACAGTCTTAGTTTCAAATTTTCTGTCAACATTGGATGTTGCCTGAAAGCCACCAGCTGACCATCAATGATCAGTCTGACCTTGTGTCAGATGCCACGGAACTTCCCAGAATTAATCTCTGCTTCGAGCCTAGTAGACGCTGGTGAACTAAAGCACATCTCTTAGAAAAATATACAGTCTTGATTTCAAATTTTCCAGCGATGATGAACCTACCACAGCCTTTGGTAAGTTGTTCTAATTGTTAATTACCCTCACAGTTTAAAAAAAAAAGGTAATGAATGTGAATACACCAAGAACCTCTTCCACTCTCTTGACTCCATCCATTAAGTGACAGGGCCTGACACACAGTGTTTCTCTAGGCTTCCCCTGGTACCAAAGCTATGGTAATGTGATCCTCCTCTTACTGCTTTCCTCAGGCCGCATCTCCAAGGATTTAGTTCATATCATGGCAAAGCACTGACAGACACTGATCAGATAATTAAAAGATGGAATCCCCAGTCTCCTTCAGTAGACTCCATGTCTTCTATGTGTGGACCAGATTGTTCAGTCCACAACCATAAACTGAGTAATTCACTATTTTCCCTAATATTTGTCACTGACAAGCTTTATCAGTAATGTTTTTGTTTTCTTTCAGGTCATTGCTCAAAAAATACTGAATTTTCTAGGGCTTTTGGGGCACCCCTGTGAAGTAAGAACTCCTGCCATGTGTTGGTTTCATGAAAAAAAATCAAATTAATTGGTACTAAATATATTAGCATCTTCTAATGCATTATTAACTGACTTCCACATGAACTATTTCTTCACTTTGGTCAGCATTGGAACTGGGCTGTCAAGTCTATAATTGTTTGTGTAAGTCTGTTTATGCTCTTTGGTACCACATTAGCACCATTCTTTGAAACTGTTCTATTGATCTTCTTCCAGCATTTTTCAAAATTTGAGATACTGATACTTGCCTTAAAAACTTCTCACTGCCCTCTTCCTTAAGTACTGCTGGAATGAAAGGGTTTTACCATCACTGTGTGCTATGGCACAAATATACCAACAGGACATTTTCCACACTTTTCAGCAGAAGTATTTCGTGCTGGTGCATTTCTACATAATAGTTTTTCCTCAGCCAGTTAGAACAGTGATCATTACATGTTTCTAGGATCATTTGTCTCCAGGTTCACAGTCCTTAAAACAACGAATTTAAAAGTGCCACTGCCCCATCTCCTCTGTTGGCTAAGTTTATAGGCTGTGTAAATGTATGGTTTTGAGTTGAAGTTTTAAGGAAAATAAATATTTTTCCCCACAGAATAAACAGTCCCAGTTCCTTTTCATTATCCAAGCTACTTGTGTTAGCAAGCAAATAGGCAACTTAAAAATTCTTCTTTCATCTTTATTTGGTGTATTTTGCTCCTAAGAAAGTTTAGGTTTTGGACTAAACCTAAAAGAGAGAAAAAATTGCTATTGTCCTCCCTACTGCTCTTAATTTAAAAAACATCTGGTTAAATCTCCCATCATTTTCCCTTGAAATTTCTATAATGAGCCAGTAAACTATTCCAGACTGATTCCCAAATGCTCAGAGGACATATGGAGCTGGGAGAGTGGAGTGATTGGTTTTGCCATGAATAAGGAATCTTTCTGAGTGTAATTCACATTCAAGTCTCTGTGAAGAGATATTTTGATTCTAAGTCTGACAAGAAAATTACAAGCACTTGCAAAAGCAAAATAATGAAAAGCCCACCCATATGCATGTTAATTTGAATAGAATTAGAACAGAATAGAAATAGAACAGAGCAGACTAGAATAGAATAGAGTAGACTCTTTCAGTTGGAAGGGACCTGCAACGATCATCTTGTCCAACTTCCTGAGCAATTCAGGGCTAACAAAAAGTTAAAGCATGTTGTTAAGGGCATTGTCCAAATGCCTCTTAAACTCTGATAAGCCTGGGGCTTTGACAGCCTCTCTAGGAAACTGGCTCCAGTGTTTGACCACCATCATGGTAAAGAAATGCTTCCAAGCATCCACTTTAAATCTTCCCTGGCACAGCTTTGAGCTTTGAGTTTGACACGAGTCCTGTCACTGGATACTTGGCAGAAGAGATCAGAAGCTCCCTGTCTGCTTCGCCTCCTCAGAAGTTGTATAGAGCAGTGAGGACACCCCTCAGCCTCCTTTTTTTTCCAAACTAGATAAACCCAAATACTTAGCTGCTCCTCATAGGACATGCCTTCCAGCCCTGGCTAATTGTCAGTAATATTGCAGTTGTACGTTGCATAGGTAGCATTGGCTTAATTTTATTTATGTCAGTATAAGCTGCTTTTCCTCAGACTTCAATCTGATATAACTGGATCCAGTTGCAAATGAAGGAAAGAGCCCTGAAAATTTGTTAAGGTCCACCTATTTTCCTCCAGATTTCAAAGAGGAAAAGAAATTCTGCTGACATTACATTTTTATGATCCTGCTCATTATTCATAAAACCTGTATTTTGAGCTTAATTTTTTAGTGATTCTTTTGAATATAATCAAGAGAGGAAACTCTTGAATATTGCAAAATAAAAGTATTTCCCCATTTTCTGAGAAATATCCAACCCATTGCAAGACAACCTTGACAAGAACAGCATACCCTTTAGTGGGCCATAACCCACTAATCTGCTCATAAATACAATTTTCATAGTCATATCCTTGACAGGTGAGGGTTTCTATAGTACTTCCAAGAAATGGGAAGCCTTCTGAGACAGCTTATGAGCAGGAGCAGAGGACTGTCCGAAGACTGAAGTCTGATGTGAGGTTAGAGGATGTGTGTAGAGACTCCCGTTCTCTCGGTGAAGCCTTTTCCTCTGCTTGGGTTTCCAGTGCTGACTGGGGGGCCACTCAGCGGGACCTACAGGCTGCGCCAGATTCACTTCCACTGGGGATCCAATGACGAAGCCGGCTCTGAGCACACGGTGGACGGGATGAAGTATGCAGCAGAGGTAAGGCTTTACATGGAGTCATCTGTACCTCTAAGCTTGTGACTAGTTTTCCATTGCAAAAATAATGTTGCCCCTCCTCTTCCTGCTTTTCATCTTCCCCTCATTTTATCAAAAAGACAAGCAGTCTTCCTGAAGTGTTGCATGTTTGGTCCTTTCTCAAAGGAGAACCTCTTTGAAAGCTTTGGAGAGGATTAGAAAAGGAGTACAGAAGACAAGAGCTTGATAAAAGACTTAATGTTCAAGAGTTATTTTAAACTTTGTCTTTCATTGTTTCTTCCTTGGAGAACATTTTCAAAGTCCTCTTCAGTGACAAACCACAGAATTACTGGATTTGGGGCCTGTGTAGTGTAAAGTTTATGCAAGACTTAGGAATGATGCATTTTGTGGTGCACTTAGCAATGTGGTGGTTATAACTTTGAGAACCATGCTTTAATATCTGTGAGATGCCTGCTGTCTGTGGGGTACTGTGTTTCAGTGGAGGTGGTGTGCCACAGGGAGAAGTACACCATCTGCTCTGGCATGGAGCATTCACTCCTGCTCTATCTCCTTTGGTACATTTGAGTAATCTGCAGGAAAAAGTACTCAGTACAAGATTCCTCTTTACAAATGGAAGTAACATGGAATATTTTGATGAGATTGAGATCTTTAAAAACAGATGATACAGACAGTGTCAGAATTTTCTGGGGTTAAAAAGAAGTAAAAAGTGTAAAAATAAGTGGACAAATAAAAGGCATAATACTACAGAAGAAAAAGATGTAATGTGTGCACTGTGATGTGATCAGATTTTACTAGAAATGCTATAAGAGATACTGGTCAGGAAAAAAAAGATCAGTTTTCTAACACTAATGGGGAAAAGTGACATTTGCAGTGTTTAAAGGCTTATGTTTTCCACAGGAACCAGGTGAGATGGAATATAAAGAATTAATAAAGGTGCTTTAAAACCATTAAGTACCAAACCCAAATTTCTAGCTGAGAAAATATGTATGTTTCCCATCTAAGAAACCAAATGGAAGGAGAAAATATCTCTGAATTTCTAGCCAGTCTAAAAGCCTTTCTGTTACCTGTTGGTTGGGTAACCCTCCACAAGAAGCTCTCTAGATGTCACTTTGGCTTTGGGATAAGAAACTCAGAATTAAAACCAAGGCTTCTGAATATTGTTCACAAAAAAGAAAATACCTGAGAAGGAGACATGAAGATGGTTTCAGTGCTCACCTTTTTAAGGAAGATGTGCAAGATTTCAAGGAAAAGCATTAACTGAATTGAAGAAAGAATTAATGCACAGGTAAAGAAGACTGCAAGGTTTGGCCCCTAAGCCCACCGGGAAGCAGAAGGGATCCATGGCTCCATTCTTTGTGACAACATACGATCTGGTCAAGGTCTCTTCACAAGCTGCAGTGACAGAGCGGTGGTAAGACGGGATATATTCCTTAAAGAGAAGTCTCAAGCCACTGAGAACGGGTCTGTACCCAAAAGTGTTTCACGCTCTGTTTGTTTGGGGGTTTTGTTTTTGGGAGGGTTACCTTGTTGGGGATTTTTGGCAAAGCTATGAGGGAGTGGGCTTTTAGTAGCTGTGGGAATTTTCCTTTTTGTTCTTTGTTGGGTTGTTTTTGGTGTTTTTTTTTTTTTTTCCAAATCCACAATAAAAGTAATTTCTGACTGAGAGTATCTGTTTCCTTTTTGTGTATGTAAAAATGTAATTGTTTAAAAGTTGTTCAATATAGGTTCTGTGAACTTACAATAGTGAGAGGTGCAGACACTATGAGCTCCAGGATATTAATGCACTTGAGGAAGGTTTAGTGGACTATGTTCTCTGAGGAGGTATACTTACAGCTTTTTACCAGCTAGGCTAGTAGTTCAATGCCTTAGAAAGCCTCGGGCAGCCTAGAGAGGTAGCATGGGCAATCCAGCATTTCAGTAGCTCTAAAAGTGGTAAAATGGTAGCTGCAAATCTAATACCACCAGCAGAAGCAAAGAGGGAGAAATATAGCTCCCAGGTTGCCTAATTTCCCACAATTAGAAGCTTTCAAAAAGAAACAGAAGCACACAGATGTTCGAAGAAAGAGTTGCAAAGCCAAAAGAGGGCGGGCCCCCCCTTGGTCCTTTCTTTTATTCGGAGAAGGGGAAAGGGGAGGACTGGGGGTGGACCTGGGGTGACCGGCCAGTCAGACACTGCTAAAGAGTCTGAGTTACATTTGGTTTTGTCCGAGCTTGGAACAAAGGAGTTCAGAGCACATGACAGAGGCAAGTGTCTTGGGGAGGGGAAGCTCAGAACAGGCAGCAACAGTTCTCCTGGTTTAGTTTATAATATTCATAGCAACTTTCCTTCAAGGATTTCTAAAGCTGTGAGCCAGCATGTGTGTCATTGTGTCTGTATGTGTATTATTACTGACTACAGTGGGATTCCTTACTTGCTGGAAGTAATGTTTCAGCACTTTAGAGCCCAAATGCTTAACAAACATTGGTATCAAGTAAGACCAAGTAAGAGTTCCATTTTAGAGATATGGAAAATTGAAACTCATAGAGGTTAAGCAAGGATTGATACTTAGAACAAAAATCTTCGTACTCTTAGATGCCTATTTCAACCATGCAGCTATGTTGCTTCACAGAAATCCTTTAAAACAAGTTTCAGCTTTCCTAAATTGTTCTTACTTTACTTGTCTTGTAGGTGCTGTATTCCAAAAGGAAGCCTTTTTTTAATGGGTTCATTCCAGTTTAAGTCATTGAATGGAGTTGCTTTTCAGCGTTCTTAAAGTTCAACATCTGAAAAGATGGTCACCAATTTTAGAAAAGCCAATCTCATGCCCTGCTCCTGAGCATCTTTATCTAAAAACTGTGTGTAATAAGATTTACTAATCCATTGAGGATTTGTGAAAGTAATTTATGTTTGTGAAGTACTTAGACTTAAGTGCTGTGTGAGTGTGCTCTCTCCAGTTTGGCAGTCAGACCACTGCTCAAGGCTGGGACATCCTGGCACTTCCTAGGAAGGACCTCCCATCATGAAGTGTGGTCAGGAATTAGGAAATCTGGTTTAGCAGGAGGGACTTAGGTGGCATGGAAGTAGGCATCACAGGCTTTTCCCACCTGTCTGGGTAGTGTCTTTAAGCTTCTTAAGTAAATATGACAGGACACTTCCAGAATAATGCATGCTGGAAATGCAAATGCTCAAACCTGAGATAATCAAGCTGGTTGTAAGGGCGTCACTACTGGTAGTCATAGAAAATAGCATTTGAAAAGTGTCAAAAATGAAATGCTGACGTTCCCTTGAGCTAAACAAGGGAAAAAGGGTCAGTGCGAGTTTAATGTGTATTTGCCTGTTTTCTAGCTATTTATGTAGATGATTAATGTTGCTGAAAGCTTGATTAAAGAAAAAGAAGAGTAAAATACTAATGACATCCTCATTAATTTCAATCACTTTTTAAAATCAGCTGTAGTAAAAATGGATTTAAAACCTCTAGTTATATAACCATTGGCTTTTTTTGTCTTAACATCTCAGTTCAAATTCTGGAACCCAACAGCAATTTGACAGGCACTGTGGTGTGCCGATTGCTGCTGAATTTTTAATAATCCCAGCCACTGGAAATGCCCTTGCCATTTGTGTGAACTACGTATTTACTGATTTCATGAAATATCTGCATTTGGAATACTGAATGGTTCTGCATACAAGAGTGAAGTAGAGTATCAAACACAGTAAAGTTGTAATATTCATTTGCCACTGCTTGAGTTCAGCGAGAGTTGATGCTGTCTGTGTATCTTGATTTTCAGCTTCATGTGGTCCATTGGAATGCAGAGAAGTATTCCAGTTTTGTTGAGGCAGCTTCTCAGTCAGATGGATTAGCAGTCATGGCTGTATTTCTGAAGGTAAGATGAGAATGTTTTAGCCCTTGTAGTAAATCTGCCTTATAAGCCCAAAGAGATAATGGTGATAGTTGGTGTAATTATTGATACTTGTTTTATACTTATTTCCTTCATAGCATTTAGCTGCCAATGTAGGAAGCTGTGCTTCCTTTAAGAATACAAATACCAGATTAATAGATTATTCAAGACAGTCAAACTCTTCAGTTTGCCTAGTCTGCACACCCATACAACATTAGATGTGGAACTTAATTCAGCTGCCCCTATTTGGATCCCAGTAACTTGTTCTTGACTAGCAGGTTCCTTTAAAGGGACAACTTGATTTAAATGTTTCTTTAATGGCTTGTTTCTGAGCTGGTAGTTTCTTCTAGAAAATAATAATAATTTTAAAATGCAAAACCATAGACTGGAGAATTTCCTAATAGTTATTTTATACCTTTTTGCCTTTTCTACCTGTTCTAAGATTAAATTCATGCAACAGCTTCACTGACTTCTGTTTGAAGAAGCAGATGGGGAATTCAGACAATCTATGGCAAAAGATAGGGCTTTGGTCAATTCTGTGTTTTCTGGTGGCTGACACAGCTTCCTGAGCCGTTCCATGCAGCAGTTGCAGAGAACTGCTTTGGCAGTTCAGTAATTCTGTCTTTCCAGTTTGCATTACAATGACTCAAGGGAAGTATCACTGGATTTCTTAGCACACAAATTCTGTTTGGAATGTTCTTATGTAAAAACAGTGTTTTCAGTGTTATAAGCAATTTAAATTTCTGTTGTTAGTCTGTAACTTTCAATATCCCACATATTAAAACCTGAAAAATAAATGGTTTCTGTTCCCCTGTAGTGAAAAGTTTGTAATTCTTTTGTGGCTGAAATAATTACTATGGGTAGCCAGAATACTATCAGCAAGGGAGTGGATCTTTTTTATGACCAGTATTACTTCTAAGGACCAACTAGTTGCAGGCTTGTACTCACAAAATGCAACAGACCTTACAGTCACTTCAGTACAGTTATATAAAGCAGTTTCATTATGCATTTGCTTTTTATTAATTTTTGTTGCTTTTCTCTGGAGCTCCAACGTTTCTTTGTTCTTTGGTGTTAATAGATTGGTGAATGCAACCCTCAACTGAAGAAGATTACTGACCGCTTGGACACCATCAGAGTCAAGGTGAACAAGTGCTTCTGAAAGAATACTAATACTTGTGATTGCTTTTGTTGGGGTTTTTCATTTTAGATAGGGTTTTTTATTTCTTGAAATCTGGCTGCTATTCCCTGCACCTTCATGTTTCCTAATCCCTAGCAATTTATATCTGATTTGACACAGTTTATGTGTATTCTGTTTAGGTTGAAAACTAAATAGACAAAACATATTTTTACACAGTAAAAGATCAGAAGAAAAGGCTAATTCCTCACAGAACCCAGTCTCTGATAAATATGTTGCTATGAGGATAGTAACAGGGGAAAAACATACTTTATGGAAGGTTGTAAAAAAGATGAGGGAAAGACTTCCTCTCCTGTTTTGCTGAGGTACAGAGTGAGAAATAACCTATTGTTTGTGTGAGAGAAATCAGCCAGACTCTCAACATGATGTTTCAGTCAGACAGCTCTGGCCTGGTATGACGTACAGGAAGAAGCAGTAGTAGCTCCTGGGAGGAGTGAGTGGGGAGGGAAGGAAGTGGCAGTAACCTGTGGGGTTACTCTGCCAGCCCCCAGAGACCACCTCGAAAGTCTAACACCTTCTCTCCTCTCCCCACAACTTCCATCTCATGGTCATGTGTAACTCTGGGGAGTTTGTGCTATCATGACACCTTTGATGGTGTCCTGCCGGCATCAAGGAAAGCCACAGCAAAGCTGTCACCGAGGTAAGACCTCATCAGAAGGGCACTGATGAGGACCTCCTGTCATCACCCAAGATGCTCCCAGCCCACCTGATAGTGGAACAAGCTCTACCTCCTTTGGCGTGATTTACCTTGGCCTCTTGCTTTTAAATAATATTGCCCTGGTATTTCTTTTTCTTTTATTTCTTTCCAGGGGAAAAAAGCACTATTCACAAACTTTGATCCCAGCTGTCTGCTTCCCAAGTCCCTGGACTACTGGACTTACTTTGGCTCTCTCACTGTTCCACCTCTTCTTGAGAGTGTCATCTGGATTGTTCTGAGAGAGCCCATAAGTGTTTGTTCTGAACAGGTATTTTTGGATTTTTGACTGCTATAGAAATTGCTTTTGTAAAACTTGAAATTGTAAATGCCACCCAAAATTACATTTTCTTTTGCAGGCCTTGGCACTGCAGACCTTATAAGATTTTCAAAAGGGAAAATTTGTATATCAAATTTATTCTGACTTCTTGTTGCCTTTCTTGCTGTAACAGCTATTTATTATTAATTTTTAAAAATAATCTGCATACTGTAAAAATTAATAATCAAAAATAACCCACGGGAAACTTAAAGAAAAAAAGAATTGTGTTGACACTTAGAAATTCTGGAATTCCAGTTGATTTAATTATTTGCATATCCTGCTCAAACCTCATCTTTGGCATTTTTATCTGGCAGACAAGTAGTAAATTTTTTCTTGCATTCCAAATACATAAAACTTGATGAATTTACTAGAATTGTGAAAAGTGAATACAATTGTAATAAGCTGGGGTTATGCTAGGCTGTTTTAGGAAAGCTGTGATACTACATAAAAGAGTCTATTTACATTCTTGTTAATGCTGCATGCTGTACCTTAACTTGGCAACAGTGACACCCAGCGGGCTAATCCTCTCAGGTGTAAGTAAAATTTTTCTGAGTAGAGACCACATACTCAGCAGAAATGGTGACTTCAGTCTTTGCTCAAAATGTTAAGACAGTTCCCTGAATGGGTTGCTTGTTAGGAAACCTCAAATTCTGTTTTTAACTGAAATTATTTATTTGCTTAATGAGTGTATTTTTCTCTTCTGTATCTCTTCACTCCCCTCAGTCTGGCTTTGTAAGGCTCGCTGCAATATGTATGGATGTAGGATTGAAAACTTGTGTTAAGGTATCCACTTTCCAAAGACAAGCCATTGTTCAGGTTAAAAGCTTACTATTTAGGCAAATCAATAATTAATACATTCTAAAATGTGAAGTGCTGTATACAAACAGCCATGTGTAACAGGTTCAGAGGACATGGTGTGGGAAAGCGTCAAGTATAGTGATCCTTTATTAGTCATTTTTCATAGACTTTAGCTAATATTATGTATTAAAGTAGAAATATGCTATATTCTTCTCAATATAAACATGCATGCAGCCAAAGTGTTTGTTGCCAGTAATGTCTACTGTTGTGATTGATCAGTCAGCACTGTGACTGATACTATTCTACCATTTAATTTTATTCATCGAGTTTGCGTTTCTGTAGGGCTTTAGAGTTTACTACAGACTTCTTGTTGCACTTTTCAGGTTGAAAGGAATTAAAAATAGCTTTTAAGTTTTTAGAAACTTACAAGGAGCCTGAATTACAAATGTTAGCTTTAGAATGGGGTGAAGCAAGATAGCATTGATGTTTTTTGCTCTTAATGTCATTATGGTGCAATGTGCCATACAATTAAATGCTCTATTGTAATGGAATGCTTTCTGTGCTGCGCTACCTATGGTAACCTAGGAGGGAAGTAAGGGGATATAGAGAAATAGTAACTATTGGAAATATTAGATATTAAACAAAATTCTATACTTAGGTCAGAAATCAGGCTCAGATTTCCCAAGGTTTAGATATGGAACTCTGATAGGTGTTTCTGATGAGATCAGCATATGCTGAGTTATGCTTGTCCTGTGTCTTCACGAGGGAAGAATTTGGGATCTCTCCTGGTTTGAGTAAGTGCTAGTTGCAGAAGCTTTCTTTAGTGCCACACCTGCAATTCCAGGTTAATTCTGAATATACTCTGTGGACAAGGAAACATACATAGAATGTTTGTATGGTAAGAAACATAATCTTAATTTTTTGGCAAAAAGCATTTCAGAATCTCCAAACTATGAAATCCAACTAAAAATTATAACACCCCCTAGTATAAATCAAGTTATGGAAGACAAAATGTGAATAAAGGAAACAGGTAATCCTTATGCACAGTTTTGTGTTGACGTGTACTTTGGGATATTTCCTCAGTAGTCAACCTTTTTGATTTACAAGGATAGAAATGGTGAAATTGCCATTGCCCTCATGACTTAATACAATACAGTTCTGTTCTTTCAGGTGGAAAAAAAGTGACAAGTGTCTTTAATATTTACAAGTTTTTTCATGAGTATGGACATGAGGGTTTTCTGCTGAACATTATGTCTCTTTTGGTTACAGCTGGCCAAATTCCGCAGCCTCCTGAGCACTGCTGAAGACGAGGTCGCCTGCTGCTTGCTGAGAAACTTCCGGCCACCCCAGCCTCTAAGAGGACGAGAAGTCAGAAGAAATTAAAGGAGTAAAGCCAGTAGCCTCCCTCTGAAACCAAAGGCTGAATTAATTTTATTAGTTAGTATACTTTGTGATTTTTAATTTTTTTTTTGTGAGATGTTTAAACGAATAGGTGGTATTTTATTAGTGGTTTCCATGCAGTTATTTCTCACAGACAAGTATGTCTGGAGTTGTCACAGGTTCATCAATGTTAACAGGTCTGACTGGGTTTGAGTGCATTGGCTTGGCAGCACTGAGCCATCAGCATTGCATGCACAGAGGTCATTGCTCATCATAAGGGTCAAATGTGGTGAAGGAGTTTCCCAGATTTTGCCACCAAATTACTGAACAGGATCCCTGGTATTATTGACAGTATAGGATGTTCTGGGATTATTCTTCTAGTCTCTAACATAACTTTTAGCTTCTATATGAACCTCACACTGCAGTTCCCAAGGAAAAAATATGTCAAGGATGATGTAATGTCATTGCTGACTTCTGCAATACCGTGCTTACTTTCCTACAAAAAGCAGTAATGACTAACAGCATTTAAGTAAAACAGATATTTATATGATCCTGTTATTCTGGCTGCTTCATAGCAGTAATCATGTACTGATGGTTTTTTTTTTTAAAGCAAATAGTAAGGATTTTGTATACTGCAAGATCATGTCAGGTGGATTAGGTATTCCTGAATTTCACAATGTGACAACATGAAATTGTCCTGAAACCTGAAACTGCAAGGTGGAAGGGCATAGAGGGAGCTGTTTGTGCCTTAATCCAGTTTGTTGTATTTGGTAAAAAAGAAGGGACTATTACAGTGTATCTGTGTAACATCAGACTTTTGCCACTTAAAATCAAGAGGCAGGGGTAGCTGTTGTTCCAGACTGTTGCATGCTGCACTGCAAACCACATGCTGCTTACCTCTCATCTTGCTGTGGAGGACAGCACTACTCAGGTATAGAATGTCTCAAGGTACTGGCTGATGTTCTGTTGTCATAGTTGAACTTCAGTGGTTGCACTTATATTCCAAGACCAAAGAGAATAGTCAGAGTGAGCCAAAGAAATCAGAATCAAGTAAACATCTAATAAAAAGCTCAGCCCTCAATAGCAGTGTGTTGAACCATCTGTCTCTATGAGTTGACTTGAGCCTGTGTTTCTCTAGGAGCTTTTGTTATCTGAATGTAATTGGGGTTTTTTACACCAAATATTTTTATTAATGCACTTGCCATAGGATGTAGCTTAGGATAGAATTAGATTTACTCTCAAACTGTGAGAAGTACATAGTGAAATCCAGTGATACCTGAAAGAGGCAGCTAGAGGTTTTACTGGCAGCAGCTAACACCATTCTCTGTAGTGCTTCTGACAAATTCATCTTCCATGACTGCTCTCCTTGAATTCATTTTTTTTTTATAAGTTTTATATGCTCTGTCTTTTACCTCAATGGGTCATTTGATTTTAGATGAACAAACATGAGGGAAATCACAATCAGGATTCACTTTTTATGCTGTTTTAGAAAAATAAATTAGACATAGAGATATAGGTATTTTATCTTAGTTTAAGGTAGATGGACTTTTTTGTTTTCCCCTCCCCAGAATATAGCTATTATATCCTGCAAGGCTTCCCAATGCCTTTTGAATATTTTCTGAAGAAAAGAACACAAACAGACTATTGGATAAATAAAAAGTGTTTAGCAGCACTAAAAAGAAAAGAGGGAGTGTGTTGTATGTTTTCACAGCCGTTTTTTAGACCTAGGATTGGATCTTGTATGTTTCCCTGTTATGTGAGTAGCTACAGAATGTGAAAAAAATTACAAATTGCAGGAAGGATACAAAGTTTGTTTGCCTCAGAAGAGAAAGGAATAAGGCTACTGCTTCATATTGTAAACAGAAGTGTTATGTACTTTTTACGTATTGTAAACAGTGGAGTTGATCCAATGCTTTTATATTTATAAGGATTTTATCAAAATAAAAAATTGATTTTATGAATGTGTCTTGTATTTTCTATTGAAGAGCTTAAAGTTTTACAGAGAAGGCTTTATTTTTAAAATTAGCACCTGCAGCTTTAGGTTTGGAAAAAATTGTCACCTATTATTTGAAGTCTGTCTTTGGGCAGTATAGTATTAGGTATGTCTTTATGTTCCAAATAAAATGTTTTTGGCAGTGGTAAGACATGCAGTCAATTCTGCAAGTTCCTCATAGTGCATTTTTGAACTACTGACTATTTTTATAGTTATGCTAATAAGCTTTAGAAAAAATCATCATTCAGAGTAATTCCCCTTATGTGGAGATGCCATGTTCATGTTACATTGGCCTAGCTGAAAGTTAGTGGTGGCATCTGAAAAAGACTAGAAATGCTCGGTTGCCTGAAATCATTTGGGAGCAGCTTCTCAGGATATTCATCCCCTGCAATTGTAAAGTGAGAATATGGACACTGTCTCAGCTCTGAGCCCTTGGTTGCACCCTCAGTCACCAATTTCCTCTATGCCCAAGATACACTGAATCTCTAACAAAAGTGCTCCCAGACAATCTTATCTCAAGTGTGAACTCCATGTTGTACCCTACAGCAAAAAAGGCTGAAATATGTCATCGCCCCCCAGCCCCCCTGCAGCCACACGTCCCTTTGATCAACTCTGAACCCTCTGACACACTTGGAGCCTTTATATTAAGAAGAATGAAATGCTCAGTGACCAAAACATAGAGTGTATTTGCTGAAAATAGTAGCTGTCAAGAACTGTGAACTGCTGGATGGTTGATCACCCATAAACTTATTCTCAGAATTAAATAAACCACAGTAGAGCCCTTGGGTCAGCTCTGCTGTTTTTGGCACAGGAGGGAAGTGGTGTGCTCTGCCATGCTTATAGCATTTGCCAGTCATCTCGTGATGTTTTTAATGTTGCATGTGTTCAACATTAGCTAGGAATTTTCTTTATGTCAAATAAAAAACCTGAGAAGTAGTGGTCTTCCCTTCTGGAGTACAGTGGGCTGAAGATACAGCACTCATCTTTTTGATGATATACACCCATTTGCTATGTACCTATGTGTTCTCTGCTGCTTCAGAGATTTTTCTCTTGGTTGCTTCCAGACATGAACCGGGATCTAAGGGAATTCTAAGAAGGAATTTGAAGAAAAAAAACCCCCATCAATTAATAAATTTCAAAATACCTTCATGGAAAAAAAAAGGGGAATACAGCATATGAATAAAATAACATAAAACAAATATATATGTTATACAGCTTCTATAAACTTAATGGAAAGGAAATTTTGGATTTAGATTCTTGTAGCTTTAAATAGGCAAGGGGCAGATTACTAGAGATAACTCTTCAGATGTTAAAAGCTGCAAATAATTGAGAAACTTGGAGCACCTGCAGGTTGTAAACTCAGCATGAAGGTATGAATACCACAGGAATCTTGCTCAAGAGATGTGGCATCTTTCTTTTACTATCTATTAATTAGTCTAAAAAAGCATGGTGACAATCTCCCTTATCACTGTGCTGCTAGATACACTGCATCTAACTTCTGACCTAGCTGTTATATTTTGTTGTTCTCCCACCCGATCTGATCTTGCTTGCTAATTATAGATGTGAAATACAAAGATTTGGTCTGTGATTTAACCTCTTAGATACTTTTATTTCCATATCTTTTATTTGTGAAGTACTTGAGGGCCTTTCTGTGTGTCTACTGTTTTTGTGAGACAGGAGATAATACTGAAGTGCTGAAACGAAAATGTCTCTAAATTCATGTTTTGTTTCCTATTTCTGTCAACCTCTCCATCATTTATGCCAAGTACAAGTTTTCACTGTGGTGAAACATTTGCATGTGTGATTTGCGTCTCTTCTCCCATGCAGCAGAATTTGAGGCCAGGGAATGTCTCTGACAGGAGAGTACTGGATTGTCATGTGAACACAAAGATTCTCTGCCTCTGCTTAACAGAACTGATGTGCTGCACTGTCAATTCCTGTGTCTGTTTCTATTTTGTCAATTTCATCCACATACTTGGGTAGATAAATTTGAATAATTTGTAGATACTACTGACAGTTTCATTTTTCAGATGAAAATCATATAGGTTACATGCAACAGGTAGAAGAAATACATATTTTTGTGAAGATCTGATTTAATTATTTTTCTGTTTCTGGTTTGTAAATATTTTGAATGAAATATCAGCTGTTTAAATGTCAATACTTTTCTTCCAGTTCTTTTCCTTTCTACAGTTGTATGAACAACAGACAGAAATGTGGTCTCAATATTTCCTTTTTTTTTTTAGCAGCACTTTGGCCATTTTAAGGAAAAAAAATTAGTCCAGTCATTCTTGGTGTTTTTCAGGGAGTTTTTCCTTTATTTCTGTTTTCCCTTTGTCCTTGTGAAGCTTCAACTTCTTTTATAGTTTATGTTTTCATTAATAAACTGGCAAATAGTGGTGATGATATAAAATCATCCCCCGTTGGAAACAGGTGAATGATTGATTGAGAAGAGGGATATTGGGTTTGAAAAGATGATAAAAGACTAAGCTATATTAAGTAATCTAAAATTCTGAACTGACCGGGAACAATTGAGTGGGGAGAAGTGGAGAAGATAAAGAAAAATGCTAAAGATAGAAGAGGCACTCTAAAAGCCTTCTAATAGAAAATGAAGCCCTTTGCATATTGCTTTTGCCGATAGATGTCACTGTGAATAAGGCAATGGTCACCTGCCCAGTGACACGACATCCTGAGTAAGACCCACAGCATCCTGACGGCTCAGCCTGTGAAAGAAGAGTATGCAATATAACTCACCTATTAAGGATGTGCTGTTGATTGTAATTTACTCCCTTTCTTAAAAGTGAAACAAGATCGTGAAGAAAAAAAAATTACTTTCTGATGCATAACAAAAGATACTCAGATTTAAAAGATCATATTTAGGTGAATCTGCACGTTTAAATGCTCCCGTTTTCCATAAGCAGTTGCTGTTACATAGTTTCACACATACCTAAAAGCCACGCCAGAAACAACCCCTATAGGAGCAAGGTAAGTTTTTCTGTGTTTTCTTCTATCTGAAAGTTTGCCCAAGCATTAAAAAAAGAATATCGGAGTCATTTGGGTGCAGGGAGCCTGGATGGTGCATGGCCACATCAGCACTACCAAGAAGGCTCTGTAGTTCTGGCACATTCTGGCTTAGCTGGACATCCCTGAGCTTATGGAAAGCCACTGGGCAAAGCATGGGCAGCGCTAGCACTATGCCAGTGCTTTCAGTTTTGGCTGCAAGCTCTGGGTAAGGGAAAATTCACAGCCACAGTAAATACAGCTGAGCATAGGTAATCATCATTAACCAGTTGTGGGTTTTTTAAAGGGTACAGTGAGGATTCATATGGAAAATCTGATCAGTTATTTAAACCAGTTTCTGCATCACTTTTCTGAGTCAGATGAATGGTGGTGCTCATTTCAGCCATGGCACCACTGTCACCTCACTCTCTGTGTGAGGTTCCAGAAAGGGCTTCTCTACCTGTCTTTCTCAGTTATGAGATACTTAAATATCACTGTAAGGACTCAAGGCAGGTTCCTTGGTTCACATAGGCACATTGTAAATATAAATGCCTGTTAAAAGATCTTTGTGGTATTTCAAAAGTCATGTCAGTCAGGTGAAGTCCCTGGTGTCTGGAAAAAAGGAAATATTGCACCCATTTTTAAAAAGGGTAGAAAGGAGCGCCCCAGGAACTACTGACCTGTCAGCCTCACCTCTGTTCTGGGAAGATCATGGAAGAGATCCTCTTAGAAGCTATGCTAAGGCACATGGAGGACAGGGAGGAAATCTGAGATGGCCAGCATGGCTTCACCAAGGGCAAGTCCTGCCTCACTGAACTAGTGGTCTTCTAGGTTGAAGTGACTACATCAGTGGATGAGGGACAGCCATGGATGTCATCTATCTGGACTTCTGTAAGACCTTTGACACAGTCCCCCCAACATCCTTCACTCTGAATTGGAGAGAGATTGATGGGATGGGTGGACTGTTCAGTGGATGAAGAATAGGCCACATATCATGCAGAGGGTACTGGTCAGTGGCTCAATGTCCTGATGGACATCGGTGACAAGTGGTGTCCCTCAGGTGTCCATACTGGGACCATTCCTGTTTGGTGTCTTCATCATTGACACAGACAGTGGCATCAAGTGCACCCTCAGTAAGTTTGTGAATGACACCAAGGTGAGTGGTGCAATTGACACACCTGTGGCATGGGATGCCACCCAGAGGGACCTGAAGAAGCTGGAGAAGTGGGCCCATAGGAATCTCATGAGGCTCAATAAGATCGAGTGCGAGGAGCTGCACCTGGGTCAGGGCAGCCCTCAGTATCGACACAGGCTGGGGATGAACAGATCAAGAGCAGCCTGGCTGAAAAGGACTTAGGGGTGCTGATGGATGAGAGGCTGGACATGAGCCAGCAATGTGCACTCACAGCCCAGAAAGCCAGTTGTGTCCTGGGCTGAATCTCTTTGGTTTTTTTAAAAATTTATTTGCATATCTGTCATTTTTACTGCTCTGGATTTCCTCCTTCGTGTCAGCATACAGAGGGTATACGCATGGCCCCCACCTCTGGGTTATGGCGATCAGGATGTAATCTAGTAATCTACCCCTGCAGAGCAGCCATAGCTGAGTGGGAACACCCAGGATATCAGAGCTGAGCAGCACTTGGGTAAACATCCTGCTTAGGTGTGATATTGCATAAATAATACAGAAGTCTCATGATTGTGCATCACTTTTCCCTAGTGACTGGCACATTGCATCACAACATTGTGTTCAGAGGTGCTTCTAGAGGCATTCACACTAAATTCCTGCTAAACTGGGTTGAGTAAAAAAAAAAGATTAAACTAGGGACTTTCTCTTGCATCTTGCATCCAGTAATTCATGAAGGAGGAAGACATATGACTAACTGAACTGCTTTTTATTGAAATAGAGAAAGCTTCATTTAGTTTTCTGGAGGGTGTGTATTCCTGTTTAGTTGTGCTTTACATGCTGTTATTTATATGCCAATAGTAGACTTGTTTCCTATCATGGCTTAAGGCTCTTCAGAATCAGTAGCCATCCCAGCCTGGGCACTGGGGCAACTCTTCAGCCTGCACATTTTTGACTGCTAAGATGTGCTTCACTTCCAGTACCTAGCGCTCTCACAGTGGTAGCCATTGAACAAACATGAGCTAATGCTTCTTACTGGCACTGTTGCCGTTCTCATTTGGCAGAGAAAAAGCTACCCAAACAAAGAACAAAAGCACTAACCAAGAGAGGCTCGATGGCTAAAAATAATTTAATTGCATATTCTTGTTTGCTGCCACTTTGTTTTCAGAGTTTACAGAGAGGCATGATATCACACTCACCATGTGCGTGCTACCAAGTTAGATCAGTGAAGAGTTCCTGTTTAAAAACAGTGTAGCTGGTTCAAAGGCTGCCCAACAAGGCACTTGCAGAGGTGACAGGGATGCCTCAGGCTGAGCAGGGAAGAGCCACCTACTTCTTGAATTAATGTGCTAGTTACCAATACCCCCTGCTTTTCCAGAGGGGAATTAAGCATGTCTGCTGTGCCTTGAAGTGAACTTATTATCTGTGCCTCTTGGGGTAAATAAAACAAGCCAGGACTCACTTTCTGGTCCTGGAGTAAGGGCCATAACATGTCCTGAGTCTGTATAGCTGAACTTCTTGCATCTTTGATTCCATACAGTCTACTGGAAGCCATCATTTCACTTGTTTTAGTGAATTTAGGCTCTCTTGCAGAGAGTTCTAGCTGATATTTGCCAAAACCACACTGGGGAGCCTCCACTTGACCATGGCCAAAACCTTCCTTCTCCAGCTGTTAGTATGGGCACGACTAACACTTCTGGAGTGTGCTTAGAGTGCCATGTATGGCAGTGTGACCCAGGGCTTCGCCACCACCTCTCTTCTTTCTAAAACCCCCTGGAGTGGCTGTGTGACACTTTGCTTCCAGTCTGTCTGGACACTTAGGTCTCCATAAGCTGGCTGCTGTGTGGGCACCACTGCACATGTCATTCCTGCACAACGGTGGTATTTAGATGTCTCATAAATGAGAGAGGCAGCCTGGTGTCTGCTTTCTGGAGTTCTCTACTGAATTTAGCCACTGGCATTCATCCTAAGTTTCATTACAGGTGCCAAAATGCATCTTCTGGAACCTGTTTTAAGTTTTCTTGTGCCTCCCCTTATTTGCAAAATGGTGCATTACTGTTTGTTTCATTCACTGTTGTCTTATTTGTGGTCATTCATGTTGTCTTTCAGCAGAAATTCAAGATTTTTGTGACTTTTATGTCACAGAAGCCAACACTTAAGTGAATGCTGTTTAACCACTGTCTTTGTTAGGTATGCAGTCAAATTAGAACCAACTGGTCCTGTACTCTGAGCCAGGAGCATGAGGGTGGGATCAAGGATTAGAAATTGAGTCCCCTCTTCTTTCTCTTTGGTCAAAGGTTTGCAGCCTAGAAAACTGGATGTGTAGAAGGAGTTGACTCTATGCCAGGACAGGTCACACATCTGTTTAAGAGAGAGAGTGGAAGGTGTTTTTAGAATGCTGTGTTTTAATGGTAGGTCTGCTCTAGGGAACTGAGACATGTCTAGGATGGGAGCATTGCACAGAAACTCATTTCTGTTCCTAACTTTGCACCCCTTTTCTTTGTGGCTTTGCAGGAGTCACATTACATCAGCATTTTCAAATGGTACTTAACTCCTTGTTCAGCCATTTAAAACGAAGCTTTTAATTTCCTTGAAGTACTGACTGCCTAAAAGATCTCCTAGTTAACAGAAGCTCCAGCCCTGTGGCAAGTGGATCACTTCTGTTGTGGTGTTTAGAGATTTTAAAGCATAACCTTTAGGAACAAGAGCTCAGGAGTAGCTGCTGAGTGTTATTATTAGTCCAACCGTCTCACTGGAATAACTATATTCCTGTGTGTTTGCAGATATACAGAAGAACATGAGTAAGAGCACAATGTATGTCGCAGCCTTGAACAAAATTAAGTTTTAATATGTGGTCCTTTATACTTACAATCTTGTTCTGTTGAATAATTCATTTGAATTCTATCCGTGTTCCTTTCACAACTGACACAACTTGCTGTAGTATCACAGAAACGAGTTCAGAAACAGATCTAGAGCTTGATCTCCAGTACATAAGTGTCTGGTCTTGCAACTACTTGAGCCAAATATCTGTTCTCCACCTCCCTCTCATCAATCAGATATTCTCAAATGAGTTAAAATGTCAGTTGAGGAAAGAAATATGTCTACAGCAAATTCTTGGAAGCAGAGCTGAAAGATCACAGGATAGGACAGCAACATTCATGCCAGGGGAACCTAGGAGGGGAGGCAAGGTACAATGAGTGGAATAGGAAACAATTCTGTAGGTCTTGGCAGAGCTTTCCTTTGCAATAATTATCTAAAGCTGCCTGGAGGCTTTCCCTGGAGCCTTTCTCTCTCTCGACCCAATAACAAAAGAATCTGTGTTACAAACTGTTAGCTCTTAGCTGACAGCCTTGGGAAATTCTGCCTTAACATTAATCCTGTAGGACTTGTGCAAGGGCTGAAAGCACTCTGAATAGCTGGACTGTGGCTGTTTCAAGCATTTCTCTTAAATACATGCATTTTCACAGAGAGAAGACACAATGGATCCATGGGACCATGACTCCAAAATATGTAGCAGAAACAACCTGTATGATTCCATGAATATAATTAAGAATAAAGGGTCTTGAGAGGATATTAGACCACACTTCACAATGGTGCAGATCAATGCAAGAGCACACAGTTTGGTGAGGGACAGAGGGGGACATACAGATCTGGCATCCCCTGAGGAGTGCAGGGAAGCCCAATCACTTGCACTGAAGGGGCTGTGGATGTCCCCCTCCTTGCTCTTCCTCATGGGGAACCTCCTGATAAGACAGGGGTGGATCTATTGCATCAGTTGCTGACAGCTTTTTGCGCCACTGCTACCAAATCTGTCCTAACACATTTTTAAAGGGTAAATCTAAACATTTCCTGATGTCACATTGCTGGGGAGCCAAGGGTTAGTGTCTCCTTATCATGAGGAAGCAGTTTGGTTTCAAGGGACAGCCTGGATGACCAGATTGCCCCAGGCCTCAGCTGCCTCCTGGTTAACACCCTCCAGCTGTAGGATCGAGCTTACAGCAGGGCAGGAGAGGCTATGCTCTGAGATACCATTTCTAAAAATATTGGCAGTGCATGTCTTGCTCTTTTATATTAGAATTACAGAATTTTTTGGGTTGGAAAAGTCCTCTAAGACCATCAAGTCCAACCATTAGCGATTCACATTATTGCATTGCTCTGGATACTGAATGTCCCAAACACATATGGGATTCAATTGCATTAGATTGTCATGCCAGACACTAACTTTTGCAGTCTTTTGGCCCCATTCACTGCTTTATCCTGTTCAGCTGCAGTTAACAAGCATTTTGCTAAAGATTCCAGTGACAATAGGAGCAGGCTGAATCACCACCACACATCAGATCTGTGGCCTCAGAAAAGTATGCCTTTGTGCCACCAGGTTTCCTGTGAAGAGCTGATGCTTTTGTGACCAAAGGGTCAAAAATGGTGCTAAGGAAACTGTCTTACCTGGTGCTGAGAAAGTCAGCAGGGTGGGCCCAGCAGGCTCAGCTGTGGCTGAATTCAGTGGTGTGGGCCTGGCCTGGGTCATCATGGCTGTGTGGCAGAGCTTTAGCAGACACATGCTACTCCCCTGCCCCGCTGTATCTGGTTTGGGGCCTTTCCCAGCTCAGTCTTAAATTCCCGCCCTGGTGTGTGTATGTATATATTTATGAGAAAATTAAGCAGAAGTTACACATCACCCAGTACAGTGAATATCAGGGACATAATGGATTTCCCTGGAATTGTTTAAGGCCAGGTTGAATGGGGCTCTGAGGAACCTGGTCGTGGAAGGTGTCCCTGCTCATGGCAGGGGCATTGGAAGTAGATGATCTTTATGATCCCTTCCAACCCAGGCCATTCTACGATTCTATGATTCTACAATTCTAAGATATCCCAGCTTCTTGATTTCACAGATTTGTCAAATGTGAGAAGTAACTCCCCAAAGATAAAATGGAAAGTGAAGGTAATGGATATCTAAAAGGGGATCATCAGGTGGCAACAGATTGGTGGTGAGGGAAGTGCTCATTTCAGGCTGCAGTTTTTACAGTGTGATCTCTTGGTTATATCAGAGCATTGAAAACATGTAATGACTTAAAAAGTCAAAAAATAAATGCATTTTATTTGAGCTCTCTGATACTGCAGAAGAACTTGAATAAGGCCTGTAAGGAAGTTAGAGTGCATGATCATAATATAGGCAGCAGTATACTGGGAATCCTGGTGGTTTCTTTTTTCTTTTCTTTTCTTTTCTTTTCTTTCCTTTTCTCTTTACTTTCCTTTTCCTTTTCCTTTTCCTTTTCCTTTTCCCTTTTCTTGTTGAGAAATCACCCATTCAAATTACTACACGGTGACTTTCCTTTCCATCTCTTTTATATTGCTAGCAAGTCCTATTGAATGTCAATATAGTGATAGCTTTATGTCCTAAATGGCAAGCCTGTTTGTATTTTATTATCTTTCTTTGCTATAAAGATAAGAGAATTCTCCTTCACTGGTAGTCAAAGTCTAGACATTCTGTGAAACAAGCTTGCCTTTCTTTGGTCAAGTTAAGGACATTTCCTTTTCCTTACCATTTCCTAGGCTATGAATAACTTATTCATTTTCTTGGTTGTCATAATCAGGTCTCTTTGATTTTCAAAGTTATTTCTACCTAATGTTTTTACTTGTACTTGATTAAAATTAATTTCTGAAGGAGTTACTCTAAAGGAAGAAGGGTGAAGTCTTTATGTTGGAAATGAACTTGAGACAAACCAGTAGATGTAGTTGCCCACTTTGTGTCATGCTTGTGCACACATGCAAAGGTCTTCAACTGATTGAACCCACAACTCTGCAGCTCAGGCCCACTCTAAATCTGCGAAATTACAGGACACAGCCGGTTAGAGAGATTTTTAAAGGGATTCTGAATGAAACAGTTCTGTATAGGAAGCTGTTGTTCTGCCTTAACAGATTTGTTCCCATTTCTCAATGCTGTTCCACTTGTAATCTCTTTGCAAAATTTAATTTTTTTGCCATCACAAGGAAGGTAATTCCTTTGAAACCAGTCAAAGTGATGTATCTGTGTCTCTGTTCTCTCTTTTCCCACAAGCACCATCAGCTTTTTTCTGAAGAACTGCGAGGAGTGAAAATGATTATTCTTCTGCTCATGGCAGTTAAAGGGATAACCACTAAGGCAGAGTGCTGTGGATTCAGGATTGCTCATTAAGAAGATATCAATTACCTGAGAGGATTATTGGCCTCTTCATAACTGTTTTTGCATTCTTATGAACAGAAAGAAGTCTTTTACGAGCTTTGCTTAATAAGGTAATAGGATGAGGATTGGAGGAATATCTGACTAAATGTTATTTATCTGTCTTTTAATTAGCATAGAAGTGGAGAATGCTTATGAATATTGAGTTCCTCATTCCCATGTTCATGGATGAGCTCCCATTTCATTCATGATTCTGCATCAGAGATTGACATTATTAGGAAAACACACTTTTTTTTTGAGAAAAGGGAAATTTTCCTTCATCAAGGTGGAGGTCTAAGACTAAGCTGAAGTATTGCATTTTAGCTGTTATGTGCTTATCTGCAGTTCCTGCTCTCTCTTCTGCACTTCTGTTAAAAGCGAACAATTTTTTCCTTTAATTCCAAGTAAGGAGAATGAGACTAAATGATCTCTCCTTTTTTTTTTCAGGTGTAAATTGCTTGTGATATCTCAAAACCTGTTTCATATGAAAAATTATCCATAAATGTAGTGCCTGTTTTGGAATGGAATAAAGACAGGTCTTGGTATGATTTCATTGTGTTTCTTACAATTGCATTACATGGAATTAAGTTAGACTATTGACTTCTGTCATCATGCTTAACAGGCTAACGGGACAAGGCAGCAATGCTGCACAAGCCAACCACGTGTAATGTCATTTCATTCATTTCACAGGTTCTGATATACTTTTTGGTACTACATTGTGGTGGCAAGACACTCACCAAGGCCTTGGTGATCCAGTTTCTGGATACACACACTGGTTAGCTGAGAAGGTGGTCCTAGGAGTATGTCCCACTGAATAAAGCTTATTGCAGCGGAGGTGGTATTTTGTATTTAAAACAATTCAGTTTTCAAGTATGTTCGGAACAGGAATTTGAAATTTCTCTGTATTTTATAGTGGAAGTGTGAAGACCTGTAAATGTTTACAGCACTGCTGTAAACACTGTACAGTCAGAGGCATGCAAATGTAAAAGAAGCAGCTCTATCTGTAGCAACATGTGCTGCAAAACCCTAACAGATAATGTTAATGTTTGCTGACATAATTTAAGGCAGGTATTCATTTCAGACAAAAACCATGTAAGTTACAGAGTGGGGTCAACTGGAAACCTGATTTCCATTCTACTGCTTCATGTTGTTCCTTGTGGAGCCTGACTTTACCTTCTTCAGATCTTTGCCACTATTAAGTAATTCAGTTGTCCTGGCTGGAGCCATTTGTAAAGCTGAGAATTCCAGTGCTTGAGAAATAGTGAAACTGGTGCTGTAAGTGTGTGACTTAAATGTACAGCCCGACCAAGGTCCTTTATTTTTCCATGGACATATGCCAAATAATTATGTATTAGATGTGCAAGTGAAATAAAACAGCAACTATCACACAATTCCTTTTAAAACACTGATAGCATAGCACTGTTAAAATACTGTTTCATTTCAGATTCTATCTCTGGTTATCTTGTGCCTTTATGAGGGAGTTAGTGTGACTAGTCACTGCTTCACAAGACAACATAAGAAAAGTGCATTTCTGGTGTTATTTCTCCCTGTTTTTTCCTTCCTTTAACTGAGTGAAATTTCAGTATTGTGAGACTGTGCTGGTGATGAACACTAGGGTTGATTTAAAATAGACAGACAGATGGAAACACAGGATTAGGTAGGAACCAGTAACAGTGAACTCTTACTTCTACACAAAAAGCCCATATCTATCTAGAGAATGGAGCCCTAACAATACAGAATTTCTTATGGGATCCCATAAACTCATACCTAGGATCATGCTCTCAAATCTCAACAACCTCATTCAAATGAACTCCTGCATTACTTCCAAGTCTTCAAAAAGGCAGATGAGAGACAGCATAGATTTTAATTTAACTGCTCTGTGTATTATCATAATCAGGCTGTGATTATGTTTACCCTAGTCTTTACTGAATTCAAGACTGTCAAGATACCATTCAGGTTTTCATTGCATAAGCCAACCTGTAAATAAAAACACACTTTAAAATCCTAAATACATAATGATAGCTTTATTCTTACAGAACAAAAATAAGAATATGCTTTATAAGTATTGATTAGTTGAACTTTGCAAACCCATTATCAACAAGACAAAATTTAGAACTTTTGAGAAAATAACAGGAATTTTTCCTTCTGCTTTGCAGAGTAATACAAATAGTGGTGCAAAAATAATGTGTTCAGAAGTATATGATTGCATTGATCATATGTGCTTATCCTTGAAATTCTCTTTGAAAACATTTTGCTGGTATCTTTTTTTCAATGTGCACTATGAGTAGTTACATTTTAGGAGTATTTAATAATGTATAATACTGTGTTATAATGGTTCCTTAATATAAAAAGTTCTGTGTAATAAGGAATTATTTTTCCTGCCCCAGTTGGGTTTGAAAGTCTGTTATTCATGGATTCAAGGTTTCTTGGAGTTCTGATCTAGAATTTTCTTTTCTGATTGGTAAGACAGAAGTGCCACACATAACTCAAACAGTCTGTCTGAGAAAGTCCATGTTGTAAATGAAGTGGAAAACAAACACAAAAGCTGTGAACATTTCCTGTTACAAAAAGTGAATGAAACAACACAAGCTCACTAGCACACATTTTAAAACACAGCTCTTCTTGAAGGGTCTGTGGTTTAAATGGGCATTTGGGTAAAACATCCATCTAGAAGCATGTGCAAAGTCGGAAATATTTGCTGTATCAGGATAAGAGGAAATCATCTCCACCTACTTTACACAAGGCCTATTTTTTCTAGTCCTCATCATTGCAGTTTTGATAAGGAAAGGGAAGAGAGATATGTGTTTTCAGCACGTCAGTAACCGACCTGCAATTGTCAAACAGTGACAATTGCCAAGCTATCCTGCTTGTTGAAAGCCTCAGCTGCATTCAAAATCCTGTCTGCCTTCCAGTGAATGAGATGAAGCTAAAAACCAATGGACAGGATCAATTCTGCTGGTTCTAGTACAAAGAAATGGCACAATCAGTGAGAAATAGTAAAGGCACTCTGCACTCTTAGGGTCTGACGATGAAACTGAGAACGTTCTTGTGAATGCTTGCACATTTATGGTGATCAGCTGAGTTGCCCTGGCATTGTCAGGACTCGCTCAGGCTTTACCTTGGGTGGGCAGAACTGCACGGATTCCTGAAAGCCATTTAGGGGTAAGTACACAGACGTGCACAAGCACAGCTTGCAAAGGACATACATTTTTCTAACTCTGCTGCTAACAGTTTCCAGTGCATGCCTTTATTTCCATGTCTTTAGAAATGTAGTATATTAAATAGCATTTTGAGGAGTGTAACCAGTTTGTTACACGTGGTGCAATATTTACCCACAATAGTCCCATTTACTGCAAAACTTTGATGGTATGGCCATGAATGTCATAGAGTTTTAAGGAATTTTTGTTTAGTCTAGTGTTGCATGTTTTATCTTGAGCTTTTTTTTTCCGGTGGAATATAAACTTCCAATTTGAAAATCATAAGAATTTCTTTAAATGCCATATCTCCTATGAATATGCTTAGCAATTCTGTAGGAGTTAAGTAACTCTACAGCAAAAGACTAGTCCTGGCTTACTTGTATGATGTTTCAGCAACATCACAAACAAAAATATAAAAGCATCTTAAAATACAAGGAGGAGATTCTAAAATATAGAAACAGAACATGGAAATGATAATGTGATAATGTAATAATGTAAAGTATTAATCTTAAAATTCTGATTTCAATCCCTTTTTTTTCTAATTCCTTTTAATTTTAAATCTGAATTGCTGTATTTTCAACTTAATATCCTTACTGGTTCAACATATTTTAAACTATTGATTCAAAGAAAACTATTAAACACTTAATCATGTGCTGCATAAACACAGCTGAAGTGCATTTTACAACTAAAAGCAATTCTAAGGGGACACCCCTTTCTCATCCTGGCTGTATCAAGTGAGATAACTACATCACTGACAGAGAAGAGGAAGATTGTTCTGGCTGTGTGTTCCTAATGCCTGGATTAAAAATGTATAATCCATCTCCATAGTTTTTCATGTTGGAATGTTCATGAAATCTAAAAAGGTGCCAAAGATAACATTACATGGATAGAAGATGAATAGTTTGTAGCATGCTGATGACTATTAGCAGGACTTTAAGGCACTGGAAAACAAATAAAATCTGTTATTTTAGAGATGGTTTTAAATTTTTGTAAATCAGACCATGCTTCATTATCTGGAGACCTTTAATGTACTGGACAGCTGCTGGGGCCCTTACTAGGTAACTTTTTTCCCTCTTTGCTTCCTTAATTTCTTTTGGGTTTCCTTCTTCTTTGCTGTCCTTGAAAAGCCAGGAGGAACAAAACCAACAAACCCAACCACCTTGCAGTGATCAGCATGCTTGTAGCTTTGAGGAGCTCCAGCTACAATTATAGTGGGGCATCGGGTGATCAGGCTCTCTAAAAAGCACATGATGTAGTATCAAGCTCAATGTACTTGTACATCTGACCTTTTAAACATTTACCAGAGGTTATTTACTTTTATACCTGTACCTTACAGCCCTACTTCATTATTTAAATATGGATTTAGATTATCTAAATTTAGCTCAATAAGCACTGTCAACTTAACCCAATTTGGTCTTGCAAATTCAACTTTACATATGCAGGGATGGTATTGTTTTTGTAAAATAAAATAACTCCCAATGCTATCTACATACGCTTTTTTTTAAAATTTTCCTAGGGATGATACATGTGAACAGACCTTAAAAACTTGACTTTGGCTTTTCTTTCATTGACTCTGCCTCTGAGGCATATTTCGTTCCAGCCACTGTGTGCTCTGTGCCTTGCTCATTAGTTTGGCCTCAATGGAAATGAAACTGCTGCAACGTTTATGTTCCAGAGAGGGGTCCTCCAGTCAGCCCTGAAAATGCATGAAGTGTGGTAAAAACTTTATCAATCAGTAAAGTCTTTCTGACAGCCAAGTTAGAGATTTCAAAGATTTTATACTGGGCAAGCAGTTTTCTCCATATTCACATCTTTTTATATGAGATTATTTTTAAGTATCTAGAGAAAAAACCTGACAGTTTAAGCAGTTAAGCCAAAGTCATTGAAGGTTTTAATTCTAGGTATGTATATGAGTGCATCAGTCATAGTAAACCTGCACGTCTCTCTTTGACACAGTTCCAAAATTCCAGTGAAATATATGTGAATACATCTTCTACTCCAGAGAGTATGACAGTATTTTAAAGGTCTATTTCTTCACAGAAGTAACAGTTACGGGTATTTGATGTTTTCTGAATTTAGAGTACGAGCTGCCCCAGGTGTACTCAGATGTTATTGACATTGCTTATTGGTCATTATCATTAATTTCTTGCTTACTATCACATAAAATTGTATTGACTTCCATTGTAGTGATAGGCACCTCTAATTGTGCATGATGCTTAGAAATATGTACCTGAAGTTCTTACAGCATTTACAACATTACACATCAGCAGAAAGAAATCTCCTTTGCTATCAAGGTAATAAGACTCTCCGAGGGAAAAAAACCCCAAGTCCAGAGTGTTTTCATTGGGAGTAATAGTGTAATTTTTGCATATGTATAAATCTCCCACTCAAGATTAAAAAAAAAAAAAAAAAGCACAATTGAGTAGCTGTGTTTGGAAAGTCTCCTCCTACATTCTCCTCCTCAAATCAGTGAGTATCCCGGAGGTTTCCTACTGGGAAGTTACCTTTTACCATTAACACAAGAATACTTGCCAACAAGTCCTAATTTTAAAGAATGTAATTTGGATCTTCTCTGCCATTTAAAGGATGTTGCCAACTAGTATAACAGAATTAGCAAGCATATCATAATCTATATAAATACTCCTGAAAAGCAAATAGTCTTTATATATAGTTTTTTTTAAAAGAGAATGAAAAAATAAATGTCTCACATCCCCTTCTTCAGGCCCCCTTTTTACTAACCTGATGGGTTTTATTTATCCTTACGCTTAAATTTCATGTGGAATGGAAGTCCAACATTGATGATCTGTTTGCATCTGGAAGGTTTCCAATTCACTCAGAGAAGACCCAGAAACTGATCTGTTTTGTCCAGTGGTCAGGTCCCAGGTAAAACAAAAAATTGAAGTTTTCTGCTTCTAATTCTGTACCAGTAGTAAATTGATGTCACTTTCCCATGGAACTGTATACATAATAAAGACACTTGATATGTTAATAATACCTGTAGCTGATTATTTTTATAATTAAAAGAAATAAATATATTATTAAAAAATCTGTATTTCTGTTAAAGATTGCTTTTACCATTGTTGCCTTGATAACTGCAGCTCAAGCTTTCCCTTTTTTTGTCCTTGCAAGGTGCTGTCTTCTTTAAAAAAAACCCTACCGATGAAAACTGTTAAGAAAAGATCTCTGATTTGAATTTCTTCTGAATTTCTAACTTACGTATGGGCTTTTATATGCCTGCTTGAACAATAAAGACATTAACATTTTCTAACCAACCTTTATTGATTCCATGTGACTTCAGAATGGCATGAAAAACAGTGCTAAGAGAAAGGGTTGTAATAAGGAAACTATGGTTCGCACAATCAAAAAGTGTTTATTTTTTGATTCAGTACATATATTAAGACAGATGTGAGTTGGATGCCAAATTAAAATATAAATCATTCTAACTGCTCAAATGTTGTCCAAAGATACACTGAAGTTGTACTACACTAAAGGTACTACAAGGTTGCACTAAATAACCCAGAGGATAATTATGGTATAAAAATGAAGACTACACAGAAAGCAATGGATGCTCAGCCTTTTTTAAAATCCTTGTCACTGATTTAAGAAATTTATATGTGGATTTTAGAACATTGATTTTGACAATCTCTAAGAAATAGTCAATCTCAGGAGCTTTTAGTGGTGGAAAACCATATCACTGTTCATGAAAATGGTCAATATATTATTAAATACTACATTAATACAACTAGCAATGCTCTCAACAAGAAAGGACGTCCAAAACCTACTAAGTCCTACCAGCTTCAGATGTTTTGGGAATGATCTCAGGCCATTTTTGTAGTGCTAGGAATCTTCAAGGCAATCTTTTGGGGACTGATACCTGACTGTTTTGAAGCTAAATTCTGCTAACACATATGGGATTTTGCTTCGCTTAAACTCTGTCTCATACATACTTATAAGCAGGGTTGCATTTTTAGGACCTTATGCTTGACAAGTACTGCAGCATAGTTAAATAGCTGTGGTGTTATCTATATCTGTAAACATTTGAACTGCGTGTACAGAGTAATTAATTCTATATAAAATAAGGTTTAATATACATTATGTAAGTCTTGCCTTGTCATCCTGCGTTGCAAAACTGGAACCTGTTGACATTTTCCTGTTTTTCTTACAGGCTATCCTCAGTAATAGGAAACTACTGATATCTGCCTTTGCAGATGTCCACAGCTGACGTCAGGAATTTCAGACACCATTGTGCAAGTAGTGTTCTAACCTGTAAAACTCACTGCAGTGATGACGAGGGATATTACAGCTTTTAGGTACATCTCTAACATAGGTGGATTGCAATTTTTTGTTCATTTTTTTTGGTTGTTCAGAAATTATGTTTTATCAGAATAGAAAGCGTTCAAAGGGAAATTACCACCACAAACTTCTGGCTGAGAGACAGCTTCACCTGCTTAGTCTCTGATCCCAGTCAGATTACTAAAATGATATCAGCCATTTTGTTTCAGAATGTGCTTCTTGCAGAACAGAAATTTTGACTTTTGAATAGATCTGATATCAATTATCATTGTTCCTTCGGAATAATGTAGGACATAAGTTCCTTCACTCCTATATGAGCCAGAGCACCAAATCATCTGCAGTTGTTCATACTCACAGCAAGGTGAAAGAGAGAGAGACCCGTCAGTTCCTTGTCTACCATCTACATCTGTAGTCTGTGTTGGTTACTGTGAATTACTTATATAGATAATATCAAAGACCTGTAGTCAAGAACTATCAGCTGAACCACTGAAAAAGAAAGTGACTTGTTAGATGGGACTAATGCAGAGAGATTTGAAAATGTGTTTATGGTTTGTGCAAAACAGATGGTGTATTGCAGCATGATATAGGGACAATATCATATAAAGAAATTCAGTGACAAAGAATACAGAAGAGTGGGGCAAGGTAATTTGGAATTTTCTAAGAAAAGAATGAATAGGAATAACACCAAAGGAAATATAAATCTTACCCTGTTATACAGATGCAATGGGAATGTAATTTGGAAATATTACCATAGTTTCTTTTGCTTGATCAGACAATCAATGTCAATTTTATGACTATGAAAAACGTTCTTTCTGCACAAGGTGAGCATGGCAGAGATTTGGTAAAATGATCTCTTGGAAGAGGAGCCAAGATTTCAGAACTGTGACCTTTTCACTGTCTCATCAGCCTGGCTATAAAGTAATTCTAGACTCTGGTTTAATGCAGCAGACTGTGTGTGACTGACACAACAACTGGTTTGCTTCTTGAAACCCAACACAAGTGGCTTATGATTCCGCCCATTACTGCTGTTTCTACATTCCAAAGTGTACTTCAGCTTTTAGCTGTGATCCTACCACTGTTGTTAAAATAATTAATTACTAGTATTTCTTAATTAAAGTCTAACCTGCTAGTTCTTACAACTTCAAATAAAAACCTGCCAAGCCCTTCCTTCTGCTTGAATGCAGGGAGTAAGGTTAATGTTATGAAGGAGCTCTTGACCTCACGCAAAGCCTGTGAGCCAGGATTCAAAGGAAAAGTCTAGTGGTTTTTTGAATAGACTTCCCATTTTTTTTAATTCTTGAAGTTATAGTGTGGCTGTGCAATCAGCCTTTCTCCAGATGACAAAGAAATTAGCTTTAACTTTAAACAAAGTCCTAGGAAATGGAGCTTAGAAAGGGTGGCTGAAAGCTTACAGCTTGTTGCACAGCTCTTTCCATTTGGGCAACTTCTTGCAGATCCCTTATCTAGGTGACAAAACCCATTTCAAGGCTTTTTTTACAACATCTTCATGCTAGGAGGAAATACCTGGACTCAAAGAGCACTGAAATATTTTTTCCAAAATAAGAGCTTTTTGTAAATTGCAATAGGGATAGAAATAAATTATTTATAAATTTAAGTTAAAATAATACTATTTAAAGCAGTTTATCATTAATTTTGTGACTCTTGTGCATTCCTCCATTGTACTTGTGGTCCAGATGTTGTCATGTTTTTCCAATGCATTAAAACTATGGGACTAAATTGCTGAGACAGCAACCACAAAAAATGTCCCAGCATCTCAGGGCATAGGAAGGCTGAGGATAATGGATGGTAATACACTTCTTAAAACACAACCCTGTATTCCATCAACCACTGATTATTGTCTACACATTTTAGGCTACCCCACTCTGCAGGGAAAGTGTTAGCACCCTTCCAGGAAACTGGGATTAATGAAATGTGATATCCTTGGCAAAACCTTCATAGTATAAATAGAAGTGAATCCCTGGCTTTCTGGATGAATGCGTTCAAAGTTTTAATGTCTAAAGCTCTGAACCTACATTATTAATGTGTTTAAAATGTATATAAAACATTATAGAAGTGTTTAACTTTATGCATAGCAGGACACCTACTGACCTTATTTGAGATTATGAAGTGAAAAATGAACATAGCATAGGAATGCATGTAACATAGTCTTATTTTAAGGACGCTAGTCAGAAAAAAACCAGAAAGCTCTTCTGAAAAATATTATATTATAGAAACATTGAAATTATTTTTTCATTTTGTGAGTTCCAAATATGACATATCTCAATAATGAATTGATTTGTGAAAAAGACAAATGCAAATACTCTTACCAAATATTTCACTGGCTCTCATGGTGACCTTTTTATTTTCATGTTAACAAAGAATTGAGATACTGTTATTGTAATGGTCTGGTCAAAATGAAATAAGGAAATAATGTATTAGATAATCTTCCCATACAGGTATTATAAGTAAACCAGTGGGGGGAAGTTGCAAAGTCATAAAAGTTCTGGAGTGAAATAGGAGAGTGCTTCCAAACCAGCAGGCATTGCTTGATCTGAGGAAGCTCTGGCCATCCTTGTGCAAAGTATTGCAGAGGGTGCAAGAGATAAGGATCACCTCAAAAATAAAATAAGTCATAGTAAACATTGGCCTATGGCATAAAGGTGTGAGATAGTAGGTCCCTGATGGTTATGCAAGAGCTGTTGTCTCGTATTACCTCACACCTGCTTCATGCACTGGGCTTTGCTAATGTCAGAGACACAGCTCAGTTTGTGTGTGCACAGCTGGGTATTGTGGATAGGATCAAACCTGGCTCCTCTGTGTGAGGGAAAAAGTGACTTCTTAACTGGGGAATTTTATCTGCTATGGCCTACAGTTTTAGGCTTTTAATTCTAACTGAGCATTTATTTTAAGTTGTGAAATATAGTACACCAATCTATATAAAAAGTATAGAATTGTCTGTCCTATAACTCCCTGTCCCAGTTAAAAGAACAGCCAAACCCTGAAGCAAGGGAAAAACTTGTGTCCAAATAATGAAGTAGTCATAATAATTTCTTGTAACTGGCTAGTAGGAATATGTAATCCATATTTTCTAGCAAATACCAACAAAACTTTATATTTGTCATTTTGTACTTCATATTCAGGGAATGTATTTAATTGCACTAATATGTTTAGATACCAGAAGGGATTTGTAGGTAGACACTGAATGATAATAAAAACAAATTTTATGTTTTGCAGTTATACTGATACAACATTAAACGATCAGTAATAAAAATGATGGGGTAGTTCTGTTTTTGTCTTTTCCTTTTAACTCTGTATCTTATTATGAAAATAGCATATATAGTGGCAACAGACTCCCAGATTTATAGATACAATATACAAAAGACAAAGACATACTGCTATGTTGGTACGTTTTACTTTCTGTACATTATGGGTTTTCACCAAGCAGGCTTGCTCTTCTTGTTTGTCTTTCATGTTTAAAAGAATCCACAGACCCCAGAGTTTAGGACCAGAAGCTGAAAATCATATTTGTGTGTCAGGAGATTGCTGAAAATTGTTACTTGAATGATACATTGTCAGGATTTGCACCCTTCAGCTGGAGCTGCTGATCAGTTTGAATGTAGCTTTGCCAGGTGTATATATAAATATATATATATATATATATATATGTTTGTGTGTGTGTGTGCGTGTGTGTATATATATCACTGCTATTGCTTGAGAATCAATATGAGCCATATCTGTGGAGCTGTATGTACGGAGCAGATGTTTGTCCAAGGTAACCAAATGTATTCAATTTTTGGAGTTCCAAAAATTTTAGCTCTTTTTTACAAGGGTGTGTGATGATAGGACAAAGAGGAATGGCTTTAAACTAAGAGAGGGTAGGTTTGTATTAGATATTAGGAGAAAATTTTTTACTGTGAGGGTGGTGAGGCACTGGAACAGGTTGTCCAAAAAGGCTGTGAATGCCCCATCTCTGGAAGTGTTCAAGGCCAGGCTGGATGTGGCCCTGAGCAACCTGGTCTAGTGAAAAGTTCCCTGCCCATGCCTATGGCAGGGAATTGGATGATCTTTAAAGTTCTTTACAAAGCATTCCATGATTCTTCAGTGATACGTGACAGCACCTTTATTCTGGAAGTTGAATTAAGCATAACTACATCTCATGATTTTTGTACAGAATTGACTGTTGAATAAATAGCATTTCAGAGGTGTCACTGACTGTTGAAACTATTGTTTTAATCAAAACGTCGTTCCTCATTGAAAACATTTTAATCGGAATGAGGCACAGTCGCACTGCCTCCTGCTTGGGACTTTCAGCAGGGAGCTGTGCCCTCTACTGTTGGTTTGAGCACAGTGAAGGCATAGCAATAAGCAGCAGCCTGAATACTTCTGACCTGAAACATGGGTAAAATGGGACAGTTCAAAGATAACTTCTAACATAACTAATTTTTTTTTTTTATTATTTTTTATTTTTATTTTTATTTTTTAAGGTTCTTGTCCAAAACCTATTTGTGATATTAGGATTTTTGTCAAAATGCTACAGCATATTTCATTCAAGTTAAATTGTAGGTTGCCTCTGGTGGCTAAGAATATTTTTTGCTTGCTTCTAATTTGCCTGAGAGACTCATTAGTGGAAAACAGGAGCAACAGAAGCTTTGACACAGACTTTTTTTTTTCTTTTCTCAGAGATGAAGCATTAAAATTCATGATCCATGATTTCTTCTGAAACAATGAGTAAAAAAGTGCTAACTCTTCTATCAAAACAGAAGTAAAAAACCACAAAATTATGGTTACTGGAAAGGTTATTGTTCTTTTTATTATTGTGGTTGAACTTTTTTCATCGAATACTGCTTAAAACCCAATTCAAAGCTTATTTGTCTATATTAATGGCGGCTATTCTGCCTGTAATTTACCATACCTTTTAATTTTACTGTCCACATTGGTGATAGTCACAAAGAATAATTCCTATGAGCCAGTGAGGGATACAGTTCTCTCACAGTTTCTCAAACAGAGTTCTTAATAACAAAGGGACACGAAAAAAATCATGATTTTGATTTCAACTGTTTTGCTGCTATTCTAAACTATTTTTCTTTTTGATCTACTGAGCTGCTGGAAACGTGCCTACACAAGCAACACATTAAAGTTTTGTTACAAATGTAAAATGCAGATATGTACCTGTGCAAATAAGCATATTTATGCACCACAGCAGTAGTTTAGCTGATTTCCATTCTAAAGGCTTTATTAGACAGGTGGTGTTCTCTCTTGTTATGTTCCACATTAAGCTCCATATGCATAGTGCAAGTTGCAGAAGCATCCAAACTGCAAGATGGGGACTAGGGGAGAAAAATTCCTCTCATGGTAAGAGATCAGGTTTGTGACCGCTTGAGGAACCTGAACATACTGTAGTCTATGGGATGTTGAAATCAATCCCAAAGTCATGAGGGAACTGGCTGATGTAGTTGCCAAGCCACTCTCCATGACATTTGAAAAATCAAGACAGTCAGGTGAAGTCCTAGGTGACTGGAAAAATGGAAACATTGCACTCATTTTTCTAAAGGGTATAAAGGAAGATCTTGAGAACTACTGTCTTTTCAGCCCTACTACCTGGGAATATAATGGAACAGATCTTCATGGAAGCTATGCTAAGGCACATGGAGGACAGAGAGGTGAGTCAGAACAGTCAGCATGGCTTCACCACGGGCAAGTCCTGCCTGACAAACATAGTGGCCTTCTGTGATGGCATTGACTACATCAGTGGACAAGGGAAGAGCCACGGATGTCATCTATCTGGACTTCCGTAAGACCTTTGACACAGTCCCCTATAACATCCTTCTCTCTTAATTGAAGAGAGATGGATTTGATGGGTGGACTGTTTGGTGAATGAGGAACTGGTTGGACCATGGTACCAACCAGAGGGCAATGGTCAAGGGTTCAATGTCCTGATGTACATCAGTGACAGGTGGTGTCCCCCAGGGGTCCGTACTGGGACAGTACAGTTTAATGTTTTTTATCAGTGACATAGATGGACAAGCTTGAGAAGCCAGCCCACAAGAGCCTCAAGAGGTTCAACAAGGCCAAGGGCAAGGTCCTGTACCTGAGTCAGGGCAAACCCTGGTACTATATAAACTCAGATATGAAGGGATTGAAAGCAGCCTTGCCAAGAAAGACTTAGGGCTGCTGGTGGGTGAGAAGCTGGAAATGTCTGGGCAATCCCAGAAAACCAACCATATCCTGTGCTGCATCAGAAGAGTGGCCACCGGGTCAAGGGAGGTGATTCTACCCCTCTGTTCTCGTGAGATCCCACCTGGAGTACTGTAGCAGCTCTAGGGTTCCCAGCACAGGGAGAACACAGAGCTGTGCAAGCGAGTCTTACACAGGAGAGCCACAAAAATGAGTAGAGGGCTGGAACACATCTCCTATGGGGAAAGGCTGAGAGAGTTGTGCTTTTTCAGCCGGAAGAAGAGATGGTCTCACCACAGCTATTCAGTACTTTAAGGAGGCCTATATGAAAGATGGGGATAAACTTTTTAGTATGGTATGTCGCAATAGGACAAGGGGCAATGGTTATAACTAAAAGAGGGTAGATTCAGATTAGATACAAGGAAGAAGTTCTTTACAGTGAAAGTGTTGAAACACTGGCACAGATTGCCCAGAGAGGTGGTAGATGCCCCATCCCTGGAAACATTCAACTTAAGTTTGGACAGAGCTCTGAGAAACATGATCTAGTTGAAAATATCCCTGCTCATTGCACAGGGGTTGGAACTAGATGAGTTTTAAGGTTCCTTTCCAACCCAAAAACCACTCTATGATTTTATGATTCTTTGATGAGTGTATTCACTTGCTTGGTGGTGCATGGACAGCCTGGCACAGTGTGACTTGTTGGTACCCTTCCTTTTTCACCAGGGCATGTTTGGCACCTCCCGCATATGCGACCTAAGAATCATATTTGTTAAGAAAA
>NW_008237410.1:1114081-1115439 GCF_000691975.1 Corvus brachyrhynchos
TGCCACAAAAACTCACAAGTACCTCAGAGCCATTAGACCAACTCTGTCACCTACAGACACTTTATTTCTGTATTTGCACTAAAAAAAAAATGCACCTTGGCTCTGTGTAGACTTCTTACGGATGTGCAATTAAAAGGCATCCCAAGTGGGAAATTCTAGTGGGTTAACTGAAGTATGGGAATGTGAGGAATGATCAAGATTTAATGTGAATTGTAGAGAAATTGAGAAAGGTTTTTGCAAGAAATCATACTTATTCCATAACCATCTTCAATAGTGGGCATCCCACTGGGATATGAGCAGGCTTTGTGATGCTAAACAGGAGGGGGGAATTAGTTGTTTTTAGTAGATAAATATTGATATATTTTCTATTCTTAAATGAACATCTGCTTTTAAAAATTTCTGATGAAAATATTATGTGCCTCAAAATGTCAAAAATATGGCTTGCTCACTCTGTTAGTTCCTGTTGAAGTTTAGCACATTCCATGCTCCCTGCCACCATGAAATCACACTTTGTCCTACCTAGTTATGCTACTCTTCTCACAGAGGATACAAAAAAATAAACTCTGGTGTACTGCCAAAGCATCAGAGAGAATTGTGTGAGTCCCAGGTCAACAGAGCAGGCTGCAGGTCTCCTTCCAGTTTAAAATAAGTTTTTTCATCCATTTTCTTCCCAGAGATGGCCTTGAAAACCTGAAAGAATGTAAACAGACTGGCAAGAAGCCAAGGAGTTGATCTCAGCTTGACAACAGGCAGAAAGCAAGAGAGCTACTGAGTGGAGACAAGTGCATGATGGCACACCCACGAATTCATGTTCCTACCTTTTCAGAAAAGAAGGCGGCCTGAAGAAATCTCCCTATCCCTTACCATCTCCCTGGCCATTGTCCATCCCATTTCAGGCTGACAGAGCAGGGATGTGGGAGACCATGAAGGACTCTCCCAGCTATTTCACTTCAGCTCTGAAGAACATCTTTACCTGTCAGGACAGATAGTTAAAAAATCGGAATTATTACTTTTGTGAGGAATTCACATTCTGTCTCTTTCTTTGCAGTTTACCCCAATTTCCTGCTTCCCAGTAACAGTGTCTTGAAAAATGCCTACTTCTATTTGAAAGGACTATACCCTTGTGTTTCTTTAGTGGAAGATTAAAACCACTCAGATGATCTCAATAACATCAGTCTTTGACAGCTTCTTGAAGTGACAAGAAAACAGTTCTAAATAAAGATATTTTGGCTTCTGTGTTTTAGAAACTGAACAAAAAAAGTGTGAAGAGGAGGCTGTAAGACACAAACAAGAAGTGGAGGACTCACAGAAAAATATCTAAGATGTGTAGAACAATATGGGACCAGACTGGATCGGAA
>NW_008237410.1:1115529-1126465 GCF_000691975.1 Corvus brachyrhynchos
ATGTGGGAAGATGGAAAGGAAGTGTATGTTAGGAAACCTGGTGTGATAAAGTTCTAGGTTGTGGCTGCCTTACTTACACACCTTGAGTACTTCTAATGCAGATACACAGAACAAGGCTATCTTAGCTTCACTTGATGGGAGAAATAAAGTGTTTCTGTCCTTTACAATAATCAATCTGTACCTTGATGGAGATAGTAATTTTGAGTGAAGGACGGTCCTTCTTTTCCTCATCTTTGTATTGCTCTCTGCCATATACAGCAATCACTGAATTTCAGTTCACTATTTTTCTTACAGACGTATTGCTGTGGATGTTTTTTTTAAGTGGCCATATGATGCTATTGTTGCCTTTGCACTAAAACTTGCTGTCCTTGTAGGAAGGTTAATCTCATCTAATGCAAGACTTTGGACCTCAGATATATTATTTTCCCTTATCATTTCACTCTTATCTTATTGAACATCATCATATGGTGTACATTAACGGTTCGTGTACATTAACCCTACACATTTCTTGTTACACGGCCAACCATTCTGAAAGTGCATTTATTTCTTCCAGAGTTTACTGAGAACACTGGTTCTTATACTTCATTCCCAAATTTATACCAGTAAGTGAAATTGAATTTTAGCAAGCATTTTAAGAATGAATTATGAAAGCAGCTCTTATGCAAAGTAAAATTAATATATATTATTTTATTATGTTTTCTGAAATGTTTGTGTGATATTTTGAGGTTGTTATTTCTGCAGGAGGTTGGACTAGATGACTGTCTCAGGTCCCTTCCAGCCTGAGTCTTTTTATGTTTCTGTGACTGGAATGTTATAAAACATTTCTCTGTCACTATAAAAAATATTGGAACACTAGATAAGAATATTGAGTCCCTGGTTTATTCCATTTATTTTCTACGAACAGATACAGGAATCATAGATTGTGATGTCTAGAGAATATGTCCACAATTAAAGACAAGAAGAATGAGTCAGAGATGTGGGCAACGCCTTGGGAATTTTGAACCTGGATGTGCAATGGTTTTTATAATTAATTAGTTTTGGATTAGTACATACATAGATAATGGCTGTTCTCTTAATTTACATCTGTGGTGAAAATCATCTTGTGAATAAAGTAAAACAGCCAAGAGTTCAGAACTAATCACTTTGTTAAGATAAACTAATAAAATTGAGAGTTCAGATATGTGTATTTATGGGAAAAACAGAGTATCCAGTAAGTGACAGTGTGGGATGTTGCAAGATGGGGATGATCTCAGCTATTACAAACAGGAGACTAGATCTAAATTAAGGGGATTATAAAAGCTATAATTAGCTAATGCTTCCTAAAAGTCTAACCTAAACTGTTGAGTTTTTTCCATTCTAAAGTGCAATACCATACAGAGATCACATATCATGCAGTAAGTGCAGAAAGAAAAACAAATCTTCTACAAACAGCATTGTCTTCCATTATTTCAGGGCAATCTTTTAAACTTTCTGGAACAGATACTTTTCCTTTAACAATGCTGTGATTGCTGAAGGACTGTTTACTTATTACATTGGAATATAACAAATATAATTAAATGTCACCAAGTTATATTGATTTTATTTACATGTTTATAGGTGGTGCTTTAATCTCTAATTTGTGCTGTCAATTCTGAAGAAAGCAGATGGGTCGGTGAAAAAAACCAGAATCCCTTGTCTTGTAAAAGCAAGTTTACTATTCAGGAATGGTTTCAGTACTGTTTTATTTGTTTACAAGTATTCACATGTTAACATAAAAACCTGAGGAAGGATGGCTGTGTCTGTTCTGCATGAATCTTATTCACTGTCCCCAGAGAGTTTTCAAAGTGTGCAAATATGCAAGAGTACAAACCCTGACTGAGAATAAGTGAAGGGGAATTTGGAGATCTTCCTTTTCACAGAGGACCAGCAAATGTGTCTTACCCTTTGCTGTCGACACATGGATAACAGAGGGAAGCACCAGAGAAGAAGGAGGACTACAAGCAATGCCAAGGCTTTTCAGAAGTGTGGTTAATGCTGTCTCACAAAGGACAGGCAGTTTATACCATCTGCTAGAGATGCAAGAGAACAAAAAGTGCCTTGGTGAGACATACATCGGCTAAACAGGGAAGCTCAGTCTTGATTCTCCCAAGTCCCCCTCAACACACCCAAAGAACATCTGGTAAGCTAATTCAGTAACAAGATCAAGTTACATTAATTTTTAAAATAAGTTCAGAGTTTTTTCAAATGCAAAATTTTATGTGACTTTAAAAACAGATGACTGCTATTTAAGATAAACCTCCAGTATCTAGAGTAACAAAAAATGTTATTTACCTGAATTGCGTCTATAAAGGGTACAAGTGCGAGCACTCCAGCTCAAAACAAAGGAACTGGTTATGAACTTTAAATTCTTCATGTGCTTAAATTCTCTGCTAGGTTGGGCTTGTGTGCTAGATAACTCAGCTGTCCAGCAGCAGTGCTTTTCTCTAATTTTGGAAGCAGAGGAAAGTCTTGCAACCATTTTGGCCTACACAGCACAAATCTGTCACTGTAACAGTGTATCAGTGGTGCATTGAACTCCTCTCTTCTCCCTCATTGCACTAAATAAATGAAAGCTTTAGTTATTATGCCATAGAAGCAAATGATTCACTGAATATTTGTCTGTCTAGTAACAGCAAGTCTTAGTCTTTCTGAGTCAGTGCTAAGAGCTATTTTCTGTTTGAGTGATCAATAAATACAGCTTATATCTGTGATCCATAAGGAGGTTTTCTCCACAGGTAACATGTCTTGCCTTCATTGAGGCACTAAAGCTGTAGTGGTGACTGTTGAAGGAAAGACATCAGTTTCTAATGCATCTTTTTTTGAAAGCCAGCAGAACTTTTGTAATACAAAATGACTCATATTTATCATCACTCTTGAAGGTGGCTTCTGTATATAAGCATGACTGACTATTAAAATATAAACTTTTTGTGGACAAACGCATCCAGAATGTCTGGTTTTCAGTATTACAGGATGCTTAGTAACCAGTGTTATAAGATGTTAGTCCATGTACTACCACCCAGAAAATTAAAGTTATAACATTGTCAAAAGCAAAAGACTGCTGCCAAAGCTGATAAATCCAGAAGGGCTTAATGAAGATGTTGTCTGTCTATGATGAAACAACGAGACTTAAGATATATTTTTATTAAAAAAAAACTTTTTGGGGATCAGATTATTGCTAGTCTACATGAGATTGCTTAAACTCTCAGAAACTGTGTTGGGTAAGGATTACTTGACTATGCATTCAGTTGTTGAAGTAAAATTCTTTGTATTTGCATGCTGTTTGGGTAGATTATCTGTTATTTTACCATACTAAATAACTGTTGGGGTTTTTTTACAAGATTACAATTTATTATTTTATTACACTCAAGGATGTTGTCAAACACAGACCTTTAATAAACTCAGAGAAGTAGAAATACAATGCACTCATCATCTCTGAATTTATAGCTAAACAAATGGTATTGGTCTTGGAATACACAGATGAAAATTGTTGGCCTGTTGCCCAATTGTGTGTGTAAGACCTATAATTGAAACACTGGGTTCACTGCCTCTCTCAAAAAAGGTATTGTGATGCAAGGTTAGAAAAATATTTTCCGTGTCTAATGCCTTAAAATACTTTGCTATAATTTCTGTAGAGAACCTTTGCAAAAAGCACGTGGTTAAAGCTGGAATGCCCATCCAGAAGCACAAGGAAGAAGACTAAATATTGAAACTAACTTTACAAACACCAGCGTTTAGGGATACAAACTGAGAAGTATTAACATGAATTTCAGGTTGTTGTGGGCACTTGATCTGCTGTTTGTTCCGTCCATCATGCTGCTTGCTGACTATAACTCTGCAAGAAAATAATGAAATAGATTGGTGATGTTCTGCAGTGGGGACACCCAGAACAGGCCAGATTTACCCCTTCAGTAAAGGTGTTCCAGTAACAAGTAGTTAGCTAACATTTAGCATTTGTGTGGCTGCTTTGATGAATAACAGAGTTTGCAAGAATCATATTATGCATCTTTAGCACAGTCCTGTGAGGTAGAGAATAGTGCTCTCTGCATGGCTACAGCAATGTGAGCACTGGCCAGGGAGTGACACCCACAGCTCCTCAGAGGACATCACTGTTTGAGATGGGCTTGATTTAACAGCTTCACATTTTTTGTCATATCCCTTTCATTACAGTTGTTCTGCCTGGAGAAATTTGGTTTTTGAATAGCTGGGAAACCTTTGCTCTGTCCATGTGGGATGTTTGAGAAATTGGCAGATGCTGATTGACTATACAAGCTGCCAGGATTGACGGGCTTGAGAATTCTTACAGGCATTTCCTGATCTGTGATTCTTCATTATCATGTATTTAATCCTTATTTCTCCATTTCAGCTCAGCATATTTCTTAAAATTAATCAGGAAGATCTACCAACTAATTAGATCTGTTTCATTTTGTGTCTGAGTTGTGCAGCAGTGAACTAGTGCATTATTCATGTCCTCAGAGAATGCACCTGTGTGAACAGTGATCACAAAGGCTACATTGATCTCAATTCTGAGGAAACCAAAAACATTTCACAAGTCTAGAATGATTGGTTGGCTATATAGAGAGTTTCTCAGCATCACTAAAATTGAGGGAATGACATCAACCCAGCACCAGGCAAATGTGAAGAATCAAAGAGAATTATTTATATTCTCAACCGCTTTCCATAGTTAAAAACATGTTCTCCTCCAATGACAGTGACTAGGACCTGTGCCTGTGACAATCTGGGGAGGATGTACAACCACCACTGCTGGGAGGGCCAAAGTCTGTAGATCCAGCATGATCTGGGGTTAGGAGTTCCAAGCTAGGATAATAAAAAGCACTTCATTGTTCACTATTACTGAACTCTTTATGTGTTGGATTACAAGCCGTGACCGTTACTGCAGTGGCAGAAATAGCAAATTTCAGAGGGCACCTCTCAGTGTCACTCCTTGGTATGATGCAGACAGTGCTTCCAAAAAAGCCCGAAGTGCAGCACAGTGCAACAGTAGTCAATGTCCTCCTCACAAGGATGAAACATAATTTCCTTATTTACCTCTAGCTTTTCACATCAAAGCCTTTTACTAATCTTCTTTGCAGACAAGTTAGGAAGATTGGAGAATTTGTGCTGGAAGATATTCCGTCCTTGCCTAGGAGGAGCAGTTCCACAATGACGTAAAAGGCTTATTAATAAAAAACCCCCTCAATCAGAATATTCAAACTGGCCTATTACATTTGACTGCTTCTATAGATAGCCCTGAAGCATCCTTAAGGTCAAGAGTAAAGAGCTTAGTTCTGAAAAAGTCTGAGTACTTTGTCCCCATACTTCATATTTCTGTACCTCAGCACTACTGTGGGTATGTGAGTAAATTCACTGAAATTACTGTGAGAATGGAAGAGTTTGATTGGATTACTTAAAATATGTCTGGCATCAATCTTAAACCAGCCATGAAATCTTGACATCTTTTCAGGTGAATAAAAAAAAGAGTAGGGTTGTGTTTTTCTTTTCAAAATACAGAATGTAAAGATGCATTAAGCAACCAACGCATTTGTAGAGAATGGGAGAGTAGCACCACAGAGAAATTTTAAAAAAGAGACTGAGGATCATGAAGACACAGAAAAGTAGGAATAGCAAAAATGAGCTAGCAAAACCTTTTTTTTGCACTGACAAACCACTGTGCTGAGTCATGCTAAACTGTGAGACCAACAGCATTTCTGTTAGCTGCACTGGCATCTTTAAAGCACAGATGCATTTTAGAATCCATAGCCCAAGCCTGCATGTGGTTGTATTAGAGAAAGCTGAATATTGAATTGGAGCCCTTCAAGGTTCATCAGTATAAATTCAGATAAATGAGACTTAGAATGCAGAAGATGGAATCTGAGGATTTTGTCCATAAGACTGTAATGTACTACCAATTACAAAATGAGGTACTGCTCTATTACTGAATCCTCAGACAGATTTTTAAATATTAGATCTTAGGGTCACTGCACATAATTCTTTCAGTCTGTTTCTGTAGGATTTATTAAAAACACCCTCAACTTACAATAGACTGTTAATTTCTTAATTAGACTGTTAATTTGCTCTGAGAAGAACATTAACATTCCCAGCCAATACTGTATCTAAGTTATTAAAGGCTCTTTGTTACAGTTTTATTTCCCCTCTCTTCTGGTAATACCTGCTGTTCAGTATGCGTGACAAGCATGGGATCCCCAATACTGATTCCTTTTTATTACTTACTACTTACACTTGCAATGCACATGTAAATGTTTACACTTACACATATCCAGTTACCTTTTCAATATCTACAGATGATTCTTCCAAAGTTGCTTTGTGGTGTCAGAGTGGAATTTTGAGTCCATTGAAGTGAGGCACAGATATTGATAGAAATGGGATGTTATGCTCTGACCTTTCAAAGTGTACAAATGGCATGGATTCCAAAGGAGTGGCTTTCTTAGAACTTTGGGAAACACACATCTCAAGGAATTTCTGGAAAATGTCTATGAGATAAAAACTTTTCTGCCTGCAGAGATCATATTTCAAGGGCTGGAAACACATTATTTTCTTACAAGATTCTCTTTCAGGAGGATGTATCTCGCTGGAAAATATGCATGAAGTATTTCTGATTTTCTGCATTATTAATTATATGATATATTTAATTGAGATGCCCCTTATAGAACTCTTATGAACTCCTCCAGCCATGTTTGCATTTCTGTGATATAGTCAGGACTGTTCCCAGGAAAAGGCTACTGCCAGAGTATCAAGCAAGATAAAGGTCATACATAAAACTCTACCTCAATATAGAAGAGTCGCCAATCTGCCAGAATTTCCAAACAAGCACATACAGACCTTATAAAAGCAAACAGTACAGGTCAAATTCTCGTACTTGGATTATTTCAAGTCAGACTGTGCCAATGCATATAAAAGTAGATAGCCCAGCTCAGATTTGGATTTCAGTGTGAGTGCCATACAAGAAAAGCCCTATGGGAATAAAGAGAAGAGTCATATTCCTGCAGAGTTTATCTGGTTAGTTTTTCAGATCTGGAAAAAGTGTCTGAAATAGGCAGTGTATTTTTGTTGTATCAGATTTGTAAGTGATAAATAATAAATTTACTTTTTTTTTAATGCTAGCACTAGTTCTTCAATCTATGCTCATTTTACTAGACTGCTACAAGGAAAGCTTGTTCACCTTTTTGTTCCTTTTGCTAAATCTACAGTCTGGTTTATTGTTTCTATGTTTATTGTATCTCACTGACTAAATATTAAGTTTTGCAAATGGTAATGTAGCCTTAAGCCACAACAGAAGGATGATGGGATTTTGTAAGCAAGGTCCTAAAGTCTAAACTGCAGACTGCTGAGTTACACATCTTCTGAACTGGAAAGATGCATTAAAAGTCTGCCTAATATTTGGCTAGATGTGCTACACAAATAAAAGTGTTAACGCAGCTAAAAAACTCACTGTGTATAAAAACAGCAAAATCAACCCAATATGCTTCTCATTTTCCTTTGGCATATCTTCCAATAAGATCTGGCTGTCAGTGGGGGTTTGCATTCATTCCTACAATATTTTCCACAGCATGGCATCTCAGTGAAAGCATATGACAATTTGGCTTTTTGGCTATGGCATGCCACCATGGCATCCCTCAATCCAAAGCACTGAGTGGCATGCTTTTCTTGCACTGCCTGGCATGCAGTGTGCAATATGTCAAAAAACACTGCTGCCCCTTCCATATTATCAGATTCCTTTCTGTTGTACTGTTTTCTTCCACAAGCTATTAAATATAGTAGAACATATTTTATATTTAGATTGCCCACAGGCAGTGAGTAAATGCCTTTGCTCATTTAACCGTGTATTCAATGTGGGCACACTCTGCGCTCCAGCAAAGCCCTTTGCATGAAATCACCCATGGGAAATATCTCTGAGCATGGTGAAACCTGTAAAACCTTAGCTTCAAGCAGAGGCATTCTTGAATTACATCCTGCTGGCATATTTGCCTCTGTGTGTCGCCACACAGCCATTCCTAGCTGTCATGCTGGCTCCTGGAGACAGCTGGAAATTGGCATGCTGAGGTGAAAGAGTATTTTGGTTGTTCTAGTTATTTCAAGGTATGCGCCAAGTCAGTCATGGCTGGCAGAGCTCAAAACTGCTGCCAGTCACTTTTCCATGCATCATTCTCCTGTACGTGTTTTGTGTGCTCTGGGTAAGGCCATGGCTCTGAGCCATTTTCCACACTCTGCTTATTCCTTCTTTCCATTCTCAAAAAAGAAAGTCTCTATGACTTCAGGTAAGGTATTTTTGTAAGCAAGATGAGCAAGATGATGCTTCTTGGTTGTTTAGCAGAAGCAAATGCAGCATCTGAACTGCATGTCCAACAGATGGTGTTCCATAGCTATAGCATGTTGTTTGTACTGGAGCCTCTGTTTCAATCTTTCATTTGGGTGACAAATGGACAAACCCCTCTTTTGGATGAAGAGCACCTTATGTGATAGGTATCCAACAGGACCACCATGTTTTATTTATTCTGATAATCTTTTGAATAAACTGTTGTCATCAGGTACCCAACTGTAATTCTGTGACTGCATGCCAGTTTTGGGTATGAGCATGTCTGCAATTGCTGAAATCCTGAACTTTTTCATGAATGATATAAGTTGATCTTGTTATGCTCTTGCCTTGGTTGTTTCAGATGGCTGGTGGCTTTCAAAACACGTCCAAGGTTTACAAAATAGAAAGAAATCACAGTAATAAAGTTGTGAATGTACTATGTAGCACCACTCCTCTTAAATGTTTGAAGCTGTGACCTTTTAATTATAATGGCATTTCTGTGATGGAAGTGTTTACTTCCCAGAAAAAGCAAGTTTTTGCAAGTTAGATGATAATGAATTTCTGAGACAATATCTAAAGAAAAGGATAAAGGTAGATCCTAAGGAATGCAAAAATAATGTTATTCTGATTATCTCTTAATGCAGGTGAAGCTACTGCATTTGCTTTTTGCTCTACCTTTGATGAGGAAAGCAACAGGAAAAGAAAGCAGTCAGTGAGACACTGTGGAATGACTCAGCACCTGGGGCTGACTCCAGGAACCTACATTTGTCACTTGTGTGTAAGTTACTGCCTGGAAGGCACAATGTGCAGAAGCTGACAAAAAGATGCTCCTCTGGATGCAACAGGACCAGCTCACTGGAAAGTATGAAGACTTTTGCCGTTGGATGGGGCTCTTTAACAGAGAAGATTGTAAAAATTCTCACATAGAGCAATGAATTTAAATACATGGGAAAGAACTGACTTGCACCTTTTTCTGTGTTCCACAACACAAATCATGTTCCTTGCCTCCGCAAAGGGCTACAATAAGCCTTCTTTGTGTGTACGAAGTCGATTAAAAGTCTCTCTGAGACTTCCATGAACAAGGCCACTAAACCTGTCGGTTTATACAGACAGAAAACGAGCTGCTCCAATTAGAATTTCATGAGCTCACAAATTTTTCTCTCTAGACAGATAAGGTAGAAACCAATTCAAAAGGATTACTGCCTAAGCTTTCTGAATTAAAATTGCAACAGGTGTCAATTTTACGTCCCTGCCCTTTCAACAGATGTGACATTATCAATTTGATTGATGACAAAGAAATTTTTTTTTGTCTCAGAGTTCTCTTTTGAAAGCAAAAAGATGTAATTTTCCATACCATTGTACCTAAATCACCTCCTAGTATTTTCTTAATTGAATTCTGCCTAAAAAGATATGAGGAACTACATGTTTTGAAGGACACTTTGATGATGAACACATCTCTGTTCCTTTAAAGATAGTAAAAGGATGCCCCTTAAAATATTGTGTAAGTTCCTAAGGTTTATTGAGTTTCAATTTGATGTATCTTCTCCATGTAAAAATACTATCTACATGACTACAGACATTTTCTCAAATGCAGATTCCTAAGTGAGAGATCTTGTCCTACCTTTGTCTCAAAGGATGCAGGATATCTACTTCTGATTAAACTCAGAGCAAGACAAATTTACTAAACAAGTTAAATAAAGTCATTTTAGTTACGCTAAACAAAGGCTATATTTAGATCTTCATTAGCCTAGCTACACTGGCCACCTAGAAGGGCAACCTTTATCTTCCAGCTGGTTTTGGGACATCAAATAGCACCAAATTAGTCCTAGGCTCTGTATATTGCATCTTCTCAACCTTTTTCCTGTACCTCACCAACATGAAAAGTAGAACCTTTCAAAGCTGCAGGTTTATTTCCATGCTGCATTACAGTGCTGATGGGTACAAGTTCGCTGCAACTGTGTTTGAAATCTCCATGGTTTGTGATGCTTCTTGACTGACTCCCAAATATTTATCTTGGAGTAGTATTTAGTTTGAGTTATGCAGTTTGAGGTAGTATTTAGCTCAAGGTAGACAGAGTTGCAGCAGTGTTAGCATGGATGGACAAAGCTATGGGAGATCGCAGCAAAGCTGGCATTTGAGAGAAAAGCTCTGAGTATTCAAAATAGATGTGCAAAGCCCACTAACACAACCATACGGTCACTAACTCCCCATCATCTGAAAACCAAATGCTTTCCTGATCAAAATACCCACTGCTAAGATGCCTAACACGAGAAAAATATTTCGTGTAAAGCTCCCTGCATGAAGGAGAACTGACTGGACATCAAACCCAGACTTGAGCTAATGGTCAGGAATGGCCTCCTTTGAGGCTGGCAGAGTCTCCCTTCGCACAATGGGATATTCGCAGGCTATGAGATATCATTTCAGGCAGACATGGGGCCTTTCTGAGCTGTTGCATGGGAGCATTTGTGAAAGCAGGGAAGCTGGAGTGGGGAAGCCTGCCCGCCCTGGGAGCTCGTCCAGAATCTCCGGGTGTGCTTCCCGCAGAGGGGAGAGTTGCGTTCCCGCCCTCCGCTCCCGGAGCTGGGGCAGCTCCTGAGCGCTCCAGGC
>NW_008237410.1:1126651-1155368 GCF_000691975.1 Corvus brachyrhynchos
AGTCCGGGTGGGGCTACGACAGCGACAACGGTGAGCGGGCTCGGGGCCGCGGGGGGCCGGGACGAGCCCGGCTGAGCAGGGCCGACGTCTCTTTGTCTTTGTCCCTCAGGACCCGAGCGCTGGCACGAAAACTACCCCCTGGCCAAGGGCGACAAGCAGTCGCCCATTGAGATCAACAGCAAGGACGTGCAGCACGACTCCTCTCTCTCCTCCTGGCACGCCAGCTATGACCCCGGGGCAGCGAAAACCATCCTGAACAACGGGCGCCCCTGCCGCGTCGTCTTCGACGACACTTTTGATCGATCAGGTCGGTTTCTGGTTTGGATTTTCTTGATGGTTGTTAGGAATCAAGGTTTTCAAAGCACCATGTATCAAAAAGTATCCTTTAGTGTCCAGTCTGTGCAGGCCAGCAGGGAAAAGTCACTTGGGAACGTAAAAAAAGTGCTCCTGGAGTTTATTCTGGTGGATCTGCAGTGGGACAGGAAGGCTGTAGCTGCAGGAGCACCCTGAAATACAAACTCAGCTGGATGGTGGACTTCTCCCTATCTCACCTCCTTCAACAGAGACACCACATTTTCAGGTTTTGTGTAAGGGAATAGAGTGGTGCCCAGAGGGTTTAGAGCGCTCTGAGGCACTTTGTAAACAAAAAACTTGTATATACATTGCTACTGACTGTGATCTTGGTTGCTTCTGCATGGTAGTTCTTCAGGTACTTCACAGCCTGAAAAAGCAATGAAAATAGCATTTATGTAAATAACATTTTATAGTTTCTGGAAAGCTACGAAATGGCTTTATTATTCAACTGAGAGTGAGCAATCTCATATCGCTGAATTAAATTGTTCAAAACTTGATTGCAGAGCTGCATCTTTGTAGCTCTGGATGCAGATAGGCAACAACTGTCAAAATGAATAATAAATTCCCAATATCATATAATGCAAAGACATCTCAAAAGCATGCAGTATTGATTGGTCCTTCATCAAGAAGGAAAGCTTATTAATGGAAAACAGTTACTTTTCTTCGTATTTTTCTGTATCTGCTTTGATGGCATTTGTATTGGGATTTTGTTCTTAGTAAGCTATATCACTAATTAAATATATTCATAGTACATTGAAAGATCACTCTCCTGCTTGTTTATCTTGATGAGGCCCTTGTTTCCTTGGATTTCTTCATTTACCACTACAGCTATTTGTTATTTTTCCATGTCTCTCAGATGGAATCTCAGCTATTTAGGACGGGGACTGTCTCTAAGTTATGTATTTTTATGGTCCTTTAGTATTCATTACCACAGTTTCTACACAGTGGTCTCATAAATTGCCCTTTTATCGCCGTAGAAACACAGAATGGTCTGGATTGGAAGCAACCTTAAAGATGACCTAGTTCCAACCACACCCTCATCACCACCTTCCACTCTACTAGGTTACTAAAGATGCATCCAACCTGGCCTTGAACATTTCCAGGGATGGGGCATCCACAGCCTCTCCAGGCAACCTGTTCCAGTGCCTCACCAACCTGACAGTAAAAAATTTCTTCCTAATATCCAATGTAACTGTACTCCCTTTCAGTTTGAAGACTTCTTCCTTGCCCTATCACTACCTGCCCTTGTAACAGGTCCCATTTATAGGCCAGAATGCTCTTCCAAGAGCACTGCATAAAATCAATGCCGTGACTGAAAGCATGGGAAGTAAATTGGTAATGAACATTTTCACATGGTTGTTCTGTCTTCTTCACAGCTTCCTAAAGGCTGAAATATTTTAGAAAAGCTGCTCAAGAAGTTGTCTGCCCAGGCAAGAGTGTTGGAGAAAGACGCTGATTTGCCCAAGCAAAATGCAGCCCTGGGTGCAGCCCTTCCTTTAAATCATCTTCCCTCCATTCCCTCCCTGTGTCTCCCCTCCCCATCACCTCTGTTGTTCCTTTAGGCATCCAGAGTGTACATTTACTCCTGGCTGCCCTTACTTTCTGCAGGTTCCTGGACAGTAATTTAGGACACAAGTGTTTCATAGGCATGTGTCTGTTCAGAATCAAATACAATGTTTGACAGCTCTGAAAGACCACATGAGAAAGAATTTCATAGATATTTTATTTCCTTCATTTATTGGCTTCTGCAGTGCTAAGAGATGAGGATAAGTAGTAGCCACAGATTCCATTTTAACTGGAAAAATAAATATAGTTGAAGAAATTTTTTTTCCAATGACATAGAAAATGTTGAATATTAAAATGATTTTGTTTTATGCTAGAGAGATTTGTATACTGTTATGAAGTGCTGTTTTCAAGTGCTTCACAGTCTTTGAGTTCTGTAAAGGACCACCTGTAAGAAACGAGTGATGAATGAGTCTCCAACTCTGACACTGACTTAGCTTCTAAATGTAGACAGGTCACATCAATTCAGCTCCTGCAAGTCCCTGCCTCCCATTGATTCCCGTGTGAAATGGCAAGCAAATACTTCAGAGGAGTTGAGCCTTAGAGTCTATGCATTTTTTGTCCTATATTTGAAAGTGAAATAATATTAATAATAATAATAAATATTTTCCATTGAAGGCTTTTACAGAAGGTTTACTCAATATTACTCAATAGTATACTGAGTTATGATTATTTATGTATGAACAAAGTAAGAAAAGCAAGAGGAACTACATGCGTAAGTCTCAACAGTGCTGTTTTTCTGGCTCTCCCCTTGGTGGTTGTGACTCCTACCACCTAAAAAGAGAAACTGCAAAATTAAACCTCTTGCTCTGTGGAAGTATTCCAACATATATGATATCAAGAATTCATTTGAGACCACTGGGCAAAAGAGGATTTATTATTTCAATGTTAACTTTGAACTTTAAAGCTATTGGTAGAAGTTCAAAATTGAATGCTATTTAAACAAGGTCTTCTGGCACTGCAGTTGTGAACTACATTATCAGCTTTCTGTGTAAGGAAACACGACTCATTCCAACCTTAGGTAATGAATGAAAAATACATTTGAGAGCTTATCCTCTAAACAGTCCCTGCTCCAAAGAATCTCCAGGCTGAAAGAGGAGGTGTGATGTTTTGAAAGTCAGAGTTGATGTCAAGCGCCAGACTGATGCATGGTCAGCATTAGTTGGCTAAGCACAGCAGAAGTAACAGCATCGTAATTTCTTTCGTTGGTGGCTCAAGAACAATTTTCTAACTCATTTTACCTAAACTTTATTGTCTTCCCTCACTTCCAAGAAATAGATCTTTTTTTAATTTTTCTTTTTTTAGAAGCAGCTAACCATCTGTAACCATTGTTTAGTTGTCTGACCTGTAAAAAGTATGCCAGTCATGGACTAGAGTTAACTTAACAGCCCTAACTCCCATCTTGGCAAAACAGACCCTTTCTAGACAAGAATCACCTGTGAACACCTCTCTTCTCTCTCCATACCAGGAACTGTAGTGTGTCCACTTGCCAGGAGAAAAGAGGCTTGTTGGGCAACTGGGGTTTGATCCCATGCTTGACTCACAGCAGCTTCCACAGTTTTCACATCAAACAGAGCTCCTGACAACACAATTCAGCCCCAGCCATGTAAACTGGCGAGTGTTGTGGGCTCCTTGCGATGAGCTGTCTTTAGGAGAGGAGCTGTGGTGGGTCCCCACGGGGGGAAGGCGTGTGTGGGTGTCGTGGGGGTGCTGATGCAGTGTCCTTGCAGTGCTGAGAGGGGGGCCGCTCACCGGCGCCTACCGCCTGCGCCAGCTGCACCTCCACTGGGGCTCCTCCGACGACCACGGCTCCGAGCACGTCATAGACGGCGTGAAACACGCGGCAGAGGTAGGACGGATGTTTGATAGTGGCATTCAGTGCTAACTGGAGTTTGACTGATTTTCCATCTGAACAGATTAACAGTTCTCCCTCTTGCAAGTATTTAGCTATCAATTTTTGTCTGTCTGTGAAACTTGTGAGCATCGGTTAACATGCAGTGGGATAAGTTGTATCTGCCAACAAATGTATCCCTGCAAGTATATTACTAACATGGATTTCTTTTCTTCATGCCAGAGTTTTTGCTGGTATCTTGGACTGTTTCAAAAATATTTGCGACAAAGCAATCTGTTATTTCCAAATAGGAAGATCTACTGATGTTTTTTGGCTTTTAGTCATTTCTGGTGTGTCTTGAGTTACCAAGTTAATTCAGGAAGAACAGAAAAACTCACTAAAAGCACATTTGATAAGCTGGCATTCAAAATTAGATCCATCTTAAAACTGATTGAGAGTATGTTTTAGTTTCTGAACATCTCTGCTTCAAAATAGCTGGGTTTGTTTTCAGGAACCATGGAAAATATGATGTTTGGGTTTTGTTTGGGTTTTTTAATGTAAAATACTGCAGGACTGTTATCCTAGTTTGCTAAAATTCATGAATGCTTTAGGCCTTGAAGACTTCTTCAAGTCCTAAATATATGTGAATTAACTATTGATGCTAGAGAATTGCTAGGAGAGGTTACCTCCTTCCTCCATCTTATTTGAGAGTAAGTTCAAAATACATAACTATGCCCACAAAAATCCTTCAGTAGTATTTTCCTGCCTTCCACCTAAACTCTCAGGGCCCAGAGCTTGGAGGAGTTTGCCCACCTCTCCCAGGACAAAATCAAGGCAGACATTTTCAGGGTCAATGTGCACAAACATTGCAGAGATGACTGTGGGTGATGGCTTAGGAATTTTTTCCCCCATTCCTTCACCAAAGCCAATCTTTGCTAGTGTTCTGCTTTCTGTGGCCAACTCAACAGGAAAAATCTGCTTCCTCAAACTATTTCTTGGCTAGTTCAAGCACAGACTTTTTATGTTACTTTTGTTAGCAATACTTGTGTATTTATGGACAGGAGAAGAAAGCCTGGAATATATGTACTTTTGCTGCATTGCAACCAAAGATATATGGTTGCTCCAACTTTATCCTTAGCAATAAAACCCTTACCCTCAAGAGAAAAGAAACAGAACAATAGAGTAATTTATATTCAGGACAAATTTTTTTGTTGTTATTTTACGTAATCTTTAAAAAAGAAGACTTTTATTTCCCCCCTGTATAACTCTGTTCTAGATGCTACTTAACCTGAGACTGCACACGGCTGGTTGCAGCATTTGTAGAGATTTTGCATGAGCTAGAGATTTTCTGGATAGAGATACAAAAATTTGAAATACATCCTGAAAATACAGCATTGCTGAAAGTAGATATGAGAAAGAAGTGTCAGATTATATCCCACAGTAGATATGAGAAGGAAATGTCAGATTATATCCCCACTCCCATCTGGTGCAATGTGCTGAGAGTAATAAGAGATACAAACCAATAATGTATGAACTACATACAACCCCGTGTAAATCCTTGAGCTGACATTTGCATAACCTGAAGATCTAAAAATGTACTTGAGATGAAGTGCATGTCAGTAGGTGTTTTATGCACTGCATGAGTGAATGTCATGTGTTTGGATTAAACTATTTATAGTTGTATTGTCTGATATTGTGTGGTAAACACCATTTTCTTTGTCCTATGCTTCAGTTAAATGCAAAGCAATGCTTTTGGGAAAATGTGAGCATAGAAAAGCATGGGAACAGCAGTAGGAAATACTTACATACAGTTTTCTTTTTGATATCCATTCCTTTACTTACTGTGTAATGGAATCTTTACTCAATTTAATTTAAAGTGAAGATTGTGCTGTTGGCAATTTCTTGTATTTATAACTGAGGTTTAATTGATTTTTTAGTTACATATGGTGCACTGGAATCCAAAACACGGTAATTTTGCTGGAGCTTTAAAACAACCTGATGGTGTAGCTGTTGTGGGCATTTTTCTGAAAGTAAGTGGCATATATTCAGTCTTTATAATTTTCTGTATTTTTCATCTTTCTCTAGTGCCAGGGGAAAAGTTACCATTGTTTTTTCCTGCACTGCAGCCCTTTCCTGTGGTGTGCACTGGGTGAGGAGGAGGGTCTGCATAGGCTGAGTGTTTCCTCTTGTCTGTTGTCTGCTAGCAGGTGTTGTATCTGCCTGTCAGCAAGGTTATGTTGACTGATTGCCTTCTCTGGTCTCTTGTTGATTCCCACACGAGCTGGGAATCAAAATGAGTTCAACAAACCTACTCCAAAAAGAAAGAATTCATGGTAAAATATCACTCAACATTTTAACACTGGAATACAGAAACTTTTTAACAAAATAATACTGTACCAGTATTTTCAGATTGATTTTTTTGTAAACTTAACAGAAAGAAAGCAATCCTGGTATCAAACCTGTATGTGGTCTAGGACATTGAGAAATGGTAACAGGCACACAGCCTAATAGTGATAAATTACACAAACTTCAGTCCTTTTAGCTGCAGGTGGGCATTTCAGCTTGAACACACCATCAGGGAATAGATATCCTTTTATTGTTTTATCACTAGGAAGTGGCTTTTGTACAAGCAAGAGCAAGTGGATGTAATTAATTTTGCTAATGTCCCTGGACAGACTAGATCCAGTGTCATTTTAATTCTATTACACTGTGAGCCAACCTGACCTTTTCTCTTGTGGTTAGTTTAAACTGAAGGTCAGCACCTGTCCAGATTCTCCCCTATGACTATGTCCTTCAATTATTCTTCCTTTTTCATTCCTTTTGGTCTATTTTAGGCTAAAATTTATATAACTTACAAAGCACACTACTATGCTCCTATTAACCATGCTATGGTCAGCTAAAAGGTCTAGAAAAGTAAGTAGTATCATTATATCTTCTGGCCCTCAAAAAAACTGCTTCCTTCTTGCTTTTTGATGAAGGAGCTATTGTTTATTCTCTGAATTTGTCATGTTCCATTACTGGGTTTTGGGATACTACTAAAACAGGATTGAATTATCTTCTGAGGAATTGAAGTTAATCTATTCTGGAACAAAACATGGCAATAACAGTACATCTTATCCATACTGCCTTTATTCTTCTGGGATGTCAAAGCTTTTGGAAGTGCTGAATGTCATGGACACAAGCAATAAAGTGACCCCATAGCTTGAGGTCATCTAGACATGAATTCATCACATGTCTCACATCAAGTCTGACCTGACTGCATATGTGCTGCAGAATGAAGTGTCCGCAGAGCTACAGCCCTTCAGGCCATCAAGACTTTGCCAAGTGCCAAGTGCTCAGACAGCTCAGAGTGGCTGTGGGTTGCTTTTGAAGCAGGAGCCAAGGGTTAGGCCCTGGGTAGTGACACTGAGTGTGCAGTTCATTCCTCAGACAGGTGTGATGCCTTCTAGGGTCCTTCAACACATGTTCAAATTGCAAAGCCAGTTACTGGAGTCTGCTATTTCGGATGTTTTTTAAATGCACATAATATTCTGTCAGTCTCTACTGGATTCTCTGAGACTGCTGTTGCCTGATGTGACAGATGGGATGTGCTGAGTTTCTTTAAAATACTGTGGAACATGATGAAAAAGATACAGTATTTGTGCTTTGCGTTACAGGTTGGAAAAACTCCCAAACCAGAGATGAAGAGAATTCTTGAAGAAATTGAAAACATTAAGACCAAGGTATCGAAACAATTTTTGTGACCTAACATAGCTGGAAAGCTGCAGAAGCAGGAATCAGTAGTTCAGATTCATACTTTGGCATCATTTTGATGCCAAACAGTAGCATCAGAGATGATACATTGGACTGTGGAGCAGGATACTTTCTTTTGCTTAATTAAATACTTAACTCCTCACTTCTGCAAGTATTCTTGTTAAACAGGATTTTTTAATTAATCCTTGCATACACAATTGATAGTCTTATTGATACTGCTCTGTAAAAAATACGCAAGTGGGCCAATACCAAGAAGAAATCAAAAGCTTTTTGAATTTGAGGACAACAGTGGCCAAAACAGATGCATATAGCAGAGTCAGAAATTTAGTTAGCCTAAAATGAGAAGAAATTAGTAGGACTGATGGAGCAGGCTCCCAGTCAGTGTAAGGGAGATTAAAAATGTTACTAGCTTTAAGAAGGAACTGTATTTATTTATAAAAGGAATTACATGGTGCAGTTTCTGCACCAGTCCTGAGTTATCTCTTCCTATGATACTAGCACAAATAGCATTGCAAATATATTCTAAACTGTTTTTCAGTTTAATTAATGATCTAAGGCACCAGTCCATACCTACTGCATAGATGCAGCTGCTGAAGGGAGCTATTTCCAGAGAACTGCAATATTGCATCTATTGTCATTTAGCATTAATATTTAACATAAACTTAATCTCTAGGTATACTTTAGGAATTCTACTTCATGATAAACTTTATGATTCTAATAATGCTAAAAGTCCTTTTCTTTATGTCACCTTGAACATGCCACCAGATCACCAAATTTGTAGGCATTTTCTTGAAAATTTAGCAGAATTCCTTGCATTTAATGTTCATATGTGTTAGTACTGCCATTGATGTGCAGGTCTGAGCCTGAAAGCTCCTCTCTCCTTTGTACCATTGTAAGAGTCATACTAATTTTATTTTTTCAACTCATTCTTCAAAGGCAGTTAAGTTCTTTCTGCTGAGGGAAGTGAAGGTTATTTTTTTCACCCTATCCATGCCCCAGCCTGCTGTGTCAGTGGTATCTGTTTTGATGTCTTTCTCTCATAATGCCTGTATCATTTTTTGGCCATTTACATACAGCAGTTCTGGAAAAAGCAACAGTTGAAGTAAAGCAGAGAAAGATAGGTGCATATGCAATAAACCACATATTGTATATTATCTCTTAACTTCTTTTCTGTCATCACATACATTTTCCCAAGATTACTTATTTTTCGGAAAGATTAGTGGGTGGCATCACTGGTGTATTTATCACACATGCAGTTTCAATTGCTCTGAGTTTCTTGGACACCATACTGTGTTTACTGAAAAAGCACAATTTTGTGAAGTTATTTCCAAGCCCATATTGAACTTACAGAACAGTATTTTCAGGAAGATATAACTGCAGTCTTGATGTTACTCTTTCTATTCTTAATCTGTGCAAGGATGCTTGGAAACGATTTCAGCTCCTGCCATTCACTTTGTTCTAATCTAGAGAAGATTCTCCATGATAGAAAAAGGAAATAGGAATAATATATCTTGCTTTCCAGAACTGCATCCAAAGTACCAATAGAGAAGTGAACGGAATTTCCTTGGTTAGTTTTTGTTGCCCAGAGGGAACAAGGAATACTCATCACAGTCCTGTGGAGATACTATCCTATTCAGTGGCAGACTAATCAGGAAATGTTGTCTGGTGTCTCCTTTCTCCCTTGTCTTGTGGTAATCACCTCTAATTCTAAGATACTTAGGACCTAGTACTCTTACAGGAAATATTTTAATTTTTTACACTAAGTGTAATAGACAAAAAGACTGAGAGTGCCACCATGAATATATAATTAGAGCACAATCTTGGTAGGAGAAAGGTGCAGATTTCAGTTCCTTCAGGTAGAAGAGAAGAATGTAATGAATCTGGGATAAATGCTTGGCCAGTATCCTATTGGATAAAAAGGGTAACAGTACCAGCAGTGCCACAGGCTTCAACTTTTATCCCAAGTGGCCCAAAATAAAAACCAATTTTGATAATTCTAGAATAGAAAAATGTAAAAATGAATTTGCTTTGATCCCACACAATTCAGTTTGTAATTTCTTTTAATTTATTAATGTAATCAAAATGTCAGGTATTATTAATTGCTGGGAATGTGCTTGACAGGAAGAAAAGGAGATTGATTTCTTGCATGAATCTTGGTATTTAATTAGTTCCTTTATAATAACATAGATACTGCTGTCTTTTAAGATGCATATCTCTAGAGTTACTGCAGAGAATTTTTTTGTTTCCCTAAGGGAAAAGAGGCTCCTTTTCAGCACTTTGATCCTTCAATTCTTTTCCCCAAATCTCGGGACTACTGGACCTACCACGGTTCGTTCACCACACCCCCCTGTGAGGAGTGCATCACTTGGATTCTCCTAAGGGAGCCTATTGAAGTCAGCTCAGACCAGGTAAACTCCAGCCAGTTCTGCTACTCCTTTACCAGTTGTCAGCAGTGTCTCAGTATGTCAGTGTGATGATTTGCAAGCCCTGTGTTACCTTGCACTTTTTGGTAGGGCAAGCTTTAGCTGTGGACAGTGAGAAATTGCCTGCAGAATGGACTGCTGGAATGGGCTGTAAAACTGACCCTGAGAATCAGGCCCTCTTGCATGACACCTCCTGGAACAGCCTCAGCAGGGGTGTTCTTGGGACCCTGAAAACCTGCTAAGGCAGAAGTGCCCCCGAGCCACAAAATTCAGCCATCACAGCAGCCTCTGTTCATTCTGTGTGTTTGACCATTAAGTGGCAAGCGTGAGTAATATTTTGATGGTTTCCTGGTTTAAGAAATTGCTGGTCCAGATCTTGACTTCTTAAAAGCTGTCAGTGAGGAAAATCAAACTACCTAGAACCCGCAAATCTAAATGTTCATACAAATTAACGTACCACTTGTATTCACATAGCTCAAATGTGCATTTACAGAGGGGAAAAAAAGAGCCAGTCTGGATAAGGTGACTTTTTTAGTTCTTGTGTCAAAAATTTGGTCAGCAATACAAGTCAGGGTATATCCTTTTTACTGAAATGGCTGTTTTCAGAATAGATTTATTTTTCATTTGGATGAAAGGGTAACAATTAATAAAGCAACATTGAAATTAAGTTGATTTGAAGAACAGCAGCTGAGTGCTGAATTCATGATTCAGCTTAATAATCCAGTTGGCGGATCTCTGCCTTACAGCAAAAAAATACAAACTTCTGCACCAGCTTTTTCTATCAGACTGCCTTGCACCGACATAGGTGCATCCTCCTTCACAGATAGCTGTATTTTAACAAGAGCCTGTAGTCCAGCTCCAGCAGGGTCACAGTAAGGCCCTATTCTTTTTCCACACTGTGGATGTGAATCAGAGAAGAATCCAGAAGAAGCCCATGCAAGGGTCAGATGATGCACTGTTCTGTGGATGAAGAGTGTGGAGATCCATAGAAACAGTGCTAGCTGCTGGGCTGCAGTGATCTTTATCACCAATCTCTACCAGTATTGTTAGAGACTGTCATTGTCACTCTGTGCTTATCATTATATAAGAAAGTTCCTTTTTCATCTCAGAGTTTGTTCTAGGCAGTAAGGTCCACAGTGCTTCCACATGGACACTTTAATTTTTTTTCCTTGCAGATGGCAAAGCTCCGCAGCCTTTCCAAGAACAATGAGAATGAACCCATGAGCCCTCTTGTTGACAACTGGCGCCCACCTCAGCCTCTGAAGGGCAGGATAGTGAGAGCCTCATTCAAGTGAAATCTCAAGTCTCACTCTGCTGAACCTGAGTGAGAAAATCCCTGCATCCCAAAGTGTAGTTAGTTTTTGCTGTCTACTGCTTTTCCTCTGCATCCAGGTCTGTGTTTCTCAGTTTGGAATTCTGAATGGTAAAAGTGAATCTGTTTTGAAAAGCAGAAAAATACTGTATGCAAATATTAAGCACAATAAGCAAATGTGAGATGCTACGATTCTTGACCACAAATGCCTTAGCATTTATGATCACTTCTCTGCCTTGTGGTCTTGTAAGAAAAATAGGCTCAGTTTCAACATTTAAAATTAATTTCAAAGGACATATAGTAAGGCAAAAAAATGAACCAGTAGTTCAGGAAAGCAGAAGTAACAGTAGATGAACAGGAGGGAAATGCCTGTCTCTACACTGTGATCTTGCTCAGACACCCCACCCTCAGAGGAGACATCCAAAGAATAAGTACCCCTTTAACATACCAGATTTTCCCTTCCCTGTCTTGTTCGTAGTTTTTTGTCCAAGATTACATTAGTGTTCTGAGGGTAAAATCAGGCGTACTCAGTTTCTGTGTGAAGAAGAAAAGATACCTTGCTGTCATTTCAGCATTTGCTGTCTTTGCCATATCCTGCTGCTGCCATTGTTGATCTTTTCTTCTTTCACTGCTGCTGTTACTTCACCCATCCAGTGTAGAGTCCTGCTGGTATCATATTGCCCTGTATTTAGTATAGCAGCTTTAGTATTGCTGAGGGGAAAGTGCCTTTCTTCTGCTGCTCTATGTTATCTCCCAGAATGATGGATTTTTGATGCTCTCCCTGCTTTTTAGTTTTGACACCTTAATGGTTTCACCTATTAGGGATTTTGTTGCATATGGAAAGGATCTTTCTGGATGATTCATACGTGTCGTTTGTCATTCCCACTACTGAAAAATCCAGGCTAAGTCACCTAAGTGTGCGTTTATTTGACTCTGTAGCTGGAGAATATACGTGGATTCTGTTTGGCTCTGTTCCTTTCTGGGGAGACACATCAGCTTGCAAATATGATCCAAGCAAGGAATCGCTGGCAGACAGAAACTTCTAAATCAACTTCCCCTGTCCTTCACCATGTAAACTTTGTCATTTCAGTGTAACACAAGTACCATCTAGGTTGAGCCCACATACAGATCATGTGAATAAAGATCTACATTATATTCAACACCCAGGTGATTATTCAGTATTGGACATAGAGGAGATTGGTCAAAGGTGGTGCATAAATCCTGCTGCACAGGAAGCTTCTGGGCTCTCTGTGTTCCTGTAACTCATCAGTGGGTAGCAGTGGGTGTTCTTCTGCAGATGTTGCCACAAACATGTTCACAGCAGCATTTATAAGGGGTATGTCAACGTCTGAGAAAAGCAGGGTTACAAATAGGCATTTCCAAGTTCTCCTTAACTATTTCACTTTCCACCCTTACTAGAAAAATGGTGCTCCAACAGGGAAGTAATGAATGGGCGACACTGGGCAAATTCTGCTGTTATTACCAGCAAGATTCAGTGAGAATTCAGAAATGAAACTGAGGGCAGATTTTGATCCTTTTTATTAATTTAGAAATGTTCTAAGTATTGCTGAATTTCCATTGAAAGTTAGTGTTTTAGTCTATTAGGAATGTATTTTGCTCAGTATAAAGCAGTTTCTTTTTTAAAACTGAGTTCATGTGAGTAGAAGCTAAACTACTGATTGAATCCTGTTTACAGATGTTTCAGCACTGGCTTAATTTTATCAGAAGATCAGCTTTTGATACCATGAGTGCAGAACTTGCAAGGGTATTGATTTTAGGAGTCCCTTAGATCTTCTTTCAAATCCTGAGTCTGTATATCTTCTCAACACATAAAAATGTTACTACAGAAAGCTCATAAGCAACCATTTTTTTCTACTGTACTATGTCTTACGTGTAAAATTTCTTCTCATATGCATATGCAGTTGGTCTTGGTGAGGAGAAAATTTTAACACAAATAACTGAGACGAGGGTTTGAGTCTTTCTACCTAAAAGCCATTGACTGTGATGTTTTAATCTCTTGTTACTGGGGCAGTAAAACAAGATTAGTTGTCTGCACTTGAAATAACTGCTTTTATGTCTTCAGAGAGCCAATAAATTGACTTGCATAAAAAATAAATTGATTGCTGTTTTTATGCAAAGTGGTGATTGAAAGTACCAAGAACTTACTAGAAAACCTTGCTGCTCCTTTCTTTGATACATATGCTTGTACTACAAGGGGGACAAACACTTGAGTACTTTTTAGGTGTTGGAGTTTAGTTTAATAGCTCATCCAGGTTTCCGTTTGTCCAGTCAAATAGATCCTCAAAAATTTGAGGATCATACAGAATCACTTATTCTCTGTTTTCAGGTACAAAAAAAAGGTGTTTATTTCTTGCCTGCACACAAACATTCTATCTTCCCAAAGTTCATACATGCCTATCTGGTCTTGAGTATCTCTAATTTGGACAGGAATTTTTTTTTTTTGCACGAAGCACATTGATCAGTTAGTTGAAATGCTACATAATTCTGAAAATTCATGATTAGTTTATACTTTTGAAGGAGACAAACTTGTTAAAGAATAATTGCCTGCAAATCAGACAATGAGTGCACTTTGCTTTGTTTGCATGTTTCCTCTACTGCTTTTGAAAGGTAGAATAGACAGAAGTTTATGAACTACTGAAATGGTTTGGTTCCAACACCAAACACATGATTTGTATGTTGCCAAAAGGAAAATAACAGTCTGAAATTTATATTGCTTCCTCATGCACCTCCTCTGATTCCATTCAGTTTTCGGACTATTATTACACAAAAGCATCAGCCTCAGGGCAAATATGCTTTAAAGTTTTGTTTTTCCCTTGAAGAATAAAGTGCACACAGTTTTGTTCCACTGCCTTTCTTCCTTTGATGAATAGTGTAGCTCAGCATTGATTACCTTGGTAACAAACTCCAAATATGTGGATTCTAATCCTGCTGCCTCATGTATCTTAGAGAAAAAAAAAAACCAACCAGTAAAAATTACCCAAATCTTTCTGGGACCCTAAATCCTTATGAATTTAGTGCATATAATGTATATATTAATTACAGCAGGGCAGCCCTGTGATTCAAGTAATTACTGCCTATTAGGTTTTGACAAACACTTAAAGCTTCCCAGTTTCCCACACCTCACAAGAGAAATTACTAGAAAAATCAAAATCTTATTCCTATAGTTTGAAAGCTTTTCTTTATTAACGGAAACTGGTGTCACCACCTTTCAGTCATGTGTAAATTCGTAGCAACTGTGAATTCCAGGTATGACCCTCAGTGTACAACCAGCTATGATTCTGCATTTCTACTGCAAAATGAAAAGAACAGGTATCCTTTTTTCCCCCCATATCTTAAAGAAAGATGCTCCTGGATGTCTTTGCAGATGTTTTTCTTTTCAGTAATCGGCGTTGAAGGACGTTCATATTGTCAGAGAGTTGAACAAAATAGAACAGTATCTGTTTCTTCCTGAGGCATTTTGTCCCATGCCTCAGCAATGGGAGCAGCTGTACGGTGTGTGTTCCACCTCGTCTATCTACCTTTCATCTCAATGAATTCTGGCATTTATCTTTGTCAATACTGGAGCACAAAGCATGTATTCAGGAATTATCTTATTTCCAAGCCTAAGAATTTAATAGAGCTTTTATAACATTCCTCACTCCCCCAAAAGGTAATGTACAACCAATGATGAATTAGAGATCAAATCAAACTCACATTCTTTTTTAAGAATGTATTTTTTAAAGCATCTTCTTTTCAGTTTACAGCTGCTGTACATGTTGATTTTCAAAAAAGTGCAATAAAATTAAAATATTCAGAGCCATTTGTGAGGGAGAGACCGAAAAACTAGAGTTTTGTGTTCATTAAAACACACAAACAGATTTGAATACAGATGGAGAACTTGTGATATTACTGGGAAAATAAACACCAACGGAGTACTGCTATTACAGAAAATTTTAACTTTGTATATTTGGACTGGATAGCACAATACTTGCAAGAACGTTCGTGCACTTAAATAAGCAAAACACTTGTAGAATCATAGGCCTGAGTTGGAAGGGACCTTAAAGATCATCTAGTTCCAACCCCCATACCATGGGCAGGGACACACACCTTCCACTACACCATTATTTGGGAAAAAAAATACGTAGTAGATGGAAAATTTCTGTAAAACAGGAGGATGGAGAAGAAAGAAATGCTGTTCATACTGCAAACTGATGAAGATAAAAGTCCACAGTCTAAATTAATACCTTGCTTTCAATAAGGATGACTGTGAAGAATGTGTGCAAGTGAAGAAGGATTAATAGGAATCTATAAATATATATATATGAGAGAATAAAAACTATCATTAAGTGAGATGGTAAATTGAGTAGGACAGTAGAGCAAACTTCATACAGATGGAGTTGTCTCTGTTTCAGAAAACAAAAAGATTGGCATAATAAATTGCAACACTTCTGTTGAGAACTCTCTTTAACAATCTCCCTGGAGACAGCACCCTGCCTCTCTATGGGAAAATCCAACAGGAAGGTTGGAAGCAATGATGCCATCAGGTATGCAGAAGAAAGGTTTCAGTCACTACTGAACCACACCTGTACTTAGCACAAGCAGGAGCATTGACACAGAATGTTATCTGCGTGGGAATTCTCAAAGTAAGTCTCATTGATTCTGCCACTAATTCTTTAAGTCAGAGGCTGACATTAACTCATGCTTTTGCAGTTATGTCATGCCATCAGTAAGTAGAATATGCAGTAGGTGTTAGGATAAAAACATGCCTTTGGTAAATTTGAATAGCACACTGTCACTCTTTTACTATCTTGCAAAAGATCTGTCAGAAAAGTGTTGAAGAACTTGAGACTCCTTCCTGGAGTTAGAGCAGCTTCCTCACTGCACTAGACCAGCAAGACCATGGGCCAGTTGTCTCAGACCTTGATAACAAATAACAGACCTTTACTAGACTAAGATTTTTAATTTTTCCAATTCCCATTATTTTTTTTTTTAACTGACGTTCCCACTGTTCATCCTGCCTTCATCCCACAGACAACACAAACATCCTTGCTGAAAACTGAAGTGAAGGATGCTGCTTCTTGCTTGGCTTGTAATGGTCATTTTCCGGAGCCCACACGGTGGAGCCAGTTCTTCAACAGTCACCTTCCTGACACGACTTTCAGCTAACAGGAGGCCTGAGCAGTGCAGATGCCTCTAGTCCAGCACAAGTAACTAAGCATTGAAACAAATGCAGTTTATGCAAGTTATCCTTAAGCAATAAGATATGATGTTTAAATAAATATTGATAGTAATGGACTGGTATTCATTTCTATCTAAAAAACTTCTGTATTTTGTCTGCATGTTTATTCATGCAAAGTCTAAGTATGTAAGTGCTTTTGCTTCTATAGGTTGAGAATAGTCTAGATAATTCCATTTCTAAAGCTCCAAAGAACCCCACCGCAAGGCAGAAGGAGTTACACGTGAAAATCTCCCACTGGTATGTTCTGAGCTGGTTGCTGATTTGAGTACTTAGGAGACCAGGACTGCAGGACACGTTACCCTGCAAACTAGCAATGCCCTGGCTGAATAGCAATTTCAGTCTACATAGCCCTTTTCTCTCTGCACATGTCTCAGTCATCCTTCGAGGTTATGATAATTTCTACGCTGAATTAAAAAACAAAGACATTTCCATTAATGTTTGCTTATTTCAGAGAACAGTGACTTTTTTTTCTTAACACTGCAGGCTGCCAGCCATTAAGCCCTAATTTAAGAGCTCCCACAATGTTGTGAATTGTCTGTGTAATAAATCTCTGCTGGAGAAAGAGTATAATCATGAAATATTTTTTCTTGTCAGACATCATTGAGAAACAAATGGCAACAGTGTCAGCAGCCTATCTAAATTTACAGCTAAACAAATGCTACTGACTCTTGAATAAACAGATGAAAGTTGATTTGTTGCCCAGTAGTGTGTAAGACCTATAATTGAAACACTGATTTCATTGTCTCTTTTGGGAAAGGTAGGGAATATAAGTTTAGAAACAATACTTTCCATGCCTAATGTCTTAGAGCATTTTGCTGTAACTTCCACCACTGAAAAATTATGCAAAAGGCATAGAGTCAGTGTAATCTAAATAAAGCTGAGGCTATGGAGTATTTCTTCTGCCTTTAAGGTAATAATTGTGCCAGGACTTACATTAAATTGCATGCAATAACTATGGTACAGTATTAATTAACAGCGAAAATAATTATGTTCTTGTGCTGATTAACATCATCAGACTATTTTAATGCCACTTTAAGAAGTCCCATAAAATATTTTGAACATTTCCAATGAGATTTCCCATACGTTCTTTCCATAGCCTCAAAACCCCAAATTCATAATATCTGCTGTGTTGCAGGTATCTTCTCCTCGTCTTAAAGGTGATGGGGAGTAAAAGTCCACTGCAAACAATCTTGATTGGCAGTTCTCTGTAAAAGCATCTCCTTGCTGGACTCTGATTGTGATCTTTTACCCTGGATATGATCTGGGTTATAGAGAGGTTTGCTTTCTGGTTTATGTTTCAATCAATTTGATCTTTTAATGGTTAATATTTAATAGTATACAACAATTAAAATTGTATTAGTTAAATTTAATAAAAGTAAGCATTGACATTTCACAGTCATTTTTGGAATCCTGACAAAATCTGCTGCTTATGCTACTGTGCTGAGCTTGGCTGTCCTATTTAGTCTCTGTCATCCTTGCTGGAAGCACAGTGTTCCCTTTTCACAGGATCTGACTGAAGGGTTTGCCATTCTTACCCTAAGTTTTTGGTGTTCACTTGCTCCAAATGCTGAACCAAAAGCAACACTAGATTAGAGATCTTTTTTTTTTTTTTTCTTACTGTATTGAAATGTCTTTAATCAGGAAATAAAGTCCCATGATTTGGAAAAGATCTGCCCAGAACTTCACAGTACCATCTAGGCAACACTATGCATAGAACCATAAAACTTCAAGTTAAACAGTGAATCCATTGCTTGTATTTGTATCTTCACATCACAGGATGTAAGGTCCAGTTCCTGATGCACCTGTTCAAGTGAGTGATCTCCTCACTTGCCAATATTTACTGTGACTGAGCTGTTGAATAAAAGACATGCACGCACTAAAATTTGTTGCCTGGACAGACTTCATGAATGTGGGTGCACATATTTCCATGTCAGCGAGGGAACTCAAGGAGTAGATGAATTTCCTTTATGCAAGTATGGAGAAATATTTATGACCAGTAAATAAGCATCATAGCAGTGCCTGGTTATAACCAGACAGAAGAAGACAAGCTGTTGAACACCTCTTTGCCCCAGCTTCTGATTCACTGTGTGGTCTATCTCATGCACAAAAATGTCAAGCTTCCCCAGTTGGAACTGGTGAAAGAAATGTGTGAGAACATTCACATAATCTTAAAGTAGGATGTGGAGTTTTGCCAAACAGCCCAGATGGAGAGGGCACAAGGCAGAATTACCTGCAGAAGCTTTCCCGTCTGTGCCTTGTCACAGGGAATCTCTGTATAATCCATCTACCCTGTTAGCAGTTGCTGCAATTTATGATCTGGTTGTAATTTTCCCATCACTGCATGGACACTTAATTAAAGCATACAAATTATTTATTTACACTTATTTCACTTGGAAAACACCCCTGGTTGCAGCTGGGGAAGGAAATGGCATAGTCTTCACCATAAAGCTAAACCCATCTCCATATACATATACAGCCAGGGCTGTCTCCAGCAGCAGGGTCTCTTCTAGAGTTCACCTCATGGATGCAGGAGTCTGGGGGGACACTTCTATGTTTCTCCTGGTGATGCTTTCTTGCTTATCCATGTCCGGTCTCCAGAACAGACTGCTTCTCTTTGCGTGGGAGATGGTACTGCAGGCTGCAAACTGAACTGGAATAGCCAATGTGGACTTCCAGGATTTTTTGTCCTAGCAGGCAGACAGAGTTGCAAAAGTTCCTGGAGTTCTTTAGGAGTGTGGTGGTTTGGACAAATTTGGAGGAAAATATCCTCTGATAGAAGGCAGGTTACAACCATCCCTCCCCCACCAGTTTCGGGAAAAAAGAAATTTTCCTCAGAGGAAAGTGAAAGAGATAAAAAAACTATTTATTACGAACACACAGGAAAAGGATAATAATGCTAAATAATAAAACCTCTCGCTGTGGAGAGAAACCTGGGAAGATTTCAGAGTCCTTCTGTAGGTGTGGTCTCTCTCCTCCTCCTCCTCAGAGCTGGGTCGTGGGCCCACCTCCGGGGCCTTGGTGGAAAATTCTCCCGATGTGTTCTGATGTTGAAACAGTCCAGAGGAGAAGAAGGGAAAAACCGAAGTCCCGGGAAAACAAAGTTCAACTCTCCGTCTCCCTCCAGAGAAAAGGAGCCGAAAGCTGGCTGGAAAGCACAAAGGGTGCTTCCTCCGCTCTTGCTACCGCAGCAGAAGGACGCAGAGGAGTGGGTGTCTGTGTCCTTGAACAACTGCTTTGAAAAGTTCGCTCGGTTTTTCTCTCTCCCCCCTCTCAGGCTCAGCTTAAAGGCACAGAAAGGCAAAAAATTAATTTCTGGGCATAGAGCAGCAATAGGGGATACACATCATCATAAAGAACAAGGAGTTCCCTGCACTAGGCATTTCTCTGGTTGACCCATCTCATCAGCATCTGATAGACTTTTGCAGGTGCAATCTTCCTACAGAAGTGCATGTTTCTGGTTTATCCTGCATTTCTATCTCCACTGTACCAATGGTGCAAGCTGTTACTCCTAAGACGGTTACCCACCCATCTAGTAACACGCTTCTTGAGCATGTTGCAGTTGTTCCACCTAAACTGCTGTAGAGTCAGTGCAGTAAACCTGTTGGCTCCACAATTAAACATGGGTGATGTGTGTGTGTGTGCATGAAGAAGCAAGCATTTTCCAGGGCTTTGAAAGGAATTGAAAGGTAGCAGGCAAAACAATGCAGTTGACAGAAATGCCTGGATGGCATTCAGAAAGTATCCAAATGAGCTCACAATTATGTGTCGTAGCTGCACTGCATTGCAAAGTGGGTAGATGGGAACACATGCTGAAATAGGCCAAGTATTTTACCCACATTCCAGCCAAGAGTGCCAACACATTTTTAACATTCACCTGGATAGGTTTACTTGGGCTTTTATTTCTAGCTTATCCCTGTATAAAAATTTTTACCTAAAAATGTGGCAAAATTACCGATACTAACAAAATATGCTCTTTTTTTTTCTTGTTTCAGTATAGATTTTTGTCCATGTGGACTTTTAAATAATGTAAGGGGGGGAGCAGAGCATGCCATAGCAGCTCTTTGATTTTGTAGATGAATAGCAATGAAACCATAATAAATCCTGGCAGAAAGATATTTTATAGATGTATCAACTCCTTGTCTGTAAGTATCAGTTCCTTGACAACAGAAACTGTGGGGAAAAATTGGGGATTGTGACATAATAGCAAAGTAATTCAACTCAGTATGTTGTTTTTCTTATTTTGGCAGACAAAGATCTCACTGTTGATAAGTTTCCATTCATGCCTACCATGTTTTCCATAGCCTGGCACAAATTTCAGTGAGGTGGAAGGCATATGACAAACTGGCTTCTTGGCTGTAACATGCCACACCAACTACGGCATGCCCAATGAAAAGCACTGTGTGAATGTCTTTGCACAGTGCCAGGCACGCTATGCACAACCCGCTGCAAAACAATATGGTGCTTTCTGCAGCTTCTTCTTTTGGTTTATTATTTTCCACAAATTCCTTATTAAAATAGAAGGTAGATTATATTAATATTTGCATTGAATAGGCACAAAACAATAATTCCAAAACAGTTCTGTAATTTGGTGCAGCTGCTCTGCAGTCTGGCACTGCCCTGAAACAGAGTTAAAGCAGGCATATGGAGTGCTCTACCGATGGAGTGAATCTAGCAAGCTCTGCTTCTCCTTGCCTGTGGTGCTCCAGCCCACTGTCTTTCTGGCCCTCCACTGCACCTGCAATGCTTATTCAACGTCTTTCTTGCAATAGCAGGCTCAAAATTGGATTCTAGAACCACTTGTACAAGTGTTGAAGATGGAAATTATTATTCCTGCCAACCTGCTGGCTACGCTCTTGTTAGTGCAGCTCAGTGTGCACCACAGCAAGGGCACACTGCTGACTCAACTCATTTGTTGTCCACCAGGATCTCCACGTCTTTTTCGGCAAAGGTGCCTGCTGGCCAGACAGCCCCAGCCCATCCTCCCCACGTGCAGGACTTTGCACTGCCTTTGTTGAACTGCTTCAGGCTCCTGTCAGCCAATTTCTTCAGCCTGTCTGGGCTCCTCTGGATAGCAGTTTGTGATTTCATCCTTGAACTTGCTGAGGGTATATTTTGTGCCATTGTTCAGGTCATTAAAGTTCGGCCAGTAATAAGACAAATGAGTCATGATAATAATAATGGATACTCCGGTGGACCAAATCTTGTTCATCATATCTGAATAAAGTTAATCTAAATTGTCATTACCTCTTTGACTTGTCTCTTTTTGATCATAGGTGTACAAAATTTCAAGGATGGGGACTCAGTTTATAGTGGAACATTTTACCAATGCATCACTGCTTTTACAGGATGTATTTATTGACGTCGCCATCTGGTCTCGTCACTTCTCCACTCACAGACATCGTAATCTGCCTTCATTTTCTCCTCTCTGTTTTATTGACTCCTGGCAACCAGCCTATCTTCTGTCATGCAAACAATTCTTGTACCACAAACCTTTTTCCATTTTTTTAATTCACTGCTGTTCCTTACCACTTGGCCCCCTTTCTCTTTTCTGCCTGCCCCAAGGATTTATACCAGTCTCAGTAATCCCCTTACCATGCTTAGTTCCCATTTTCCTTACACGAAGAGCTCCATATGTCCCTTGTCCAGGCTATTCTCCTTATGACACAATAGAGGCTTCATGTCCCTCTTCCTCCCTTTATTTACTTCTTCTGTCTTACCGCTTGGCCAAGAAATCACTCAGTGACTTATCAGTAAATATGCCTAACTGGGAAGATGAATAGGGAAGACACTCAGCTTGTAGCTGGGCAGAACAATAATAACTGGTGTGACCAGCTGGCTGTTTATTTGATCTGCAGAAAACTGCAGAGTTATTTAGGCTACTGGAGTGCTATGGTGCTGCCCATTCCACTGTTATCACATTACTTCCAAGCAGAGAAAAATGTCATCAACATGATGTCATAGCACTCAGCCAACTGGCTTATGTGATGCTGATCCTAACACATTTTTGAAATATGCTACAGTTCTGAGGTTGGATCTTTCTAGGTCAGTTTTAGGCAAGCTTATTGCAAGTGCATTGCATGTACTAAAATGCCTCCCGTTTGTCAGCACAACATTTACCTCATATTTTTATTCTATTGCATATGCATATTTCTCAGATTGAATAGCACACCTACTGTAGCACTGCAACTGACCACCAGTTCAGTAAGAACTAACAATAATGGGATTTTATTCTAACTGGTTGCCTTTCACATATAGATGCAAGACTAAAACGTCACTTTCTGAGTACATCCTTTTGAAAAGTGGTGTTTCATTCACCTCCTTGAAAGATCATGTAATTGTCAGCAGCGATATTCCAATGTGTTGATTCATAATAATGAAATGACAAATGTCTGCTTAGTATTTTTTAAGCCAATTGCTCTTCTGGCTGTGACCAGCTAATTTTCAAGTTTTTGCACGTTTATATTCAACAATGGCCAAACAATTGAAGAATTTCTGCACCTTCCTTTCTTTGAGTAAAACTATAGATAACTTTGCCAGCTTCCTTTAGAAGCAGCTGATATCCAATCTTGTGAAGTGGAACTTCATTCCTTTCTCCTGGTGATATATTAATTATGACTTTATTGCTATCTCCTGGTGATCCACAAAATATTCAGAGGACTTTTGGCTCCTAAATTCCCTCTACTTAAGCTGTTATATGTATTAATCCCCAAACTTAACATTGAAGGGCTCTGGATGCAATCTCTGAAGATACTGTGAAATCCTTGCTGTAGCCTCATTATTTGCAATTTGGGAACCACAGTTCTCTTCTCTGTTCCTTCTACTCGGTGTTCCATTTTGTAAATACTATATTAAGAGCTTATTTTGAGGCTGAAACAGATGTAAAAGGGTGAGCTGGCATTCTCCATTTCTTGCAGAAATAAGTCTAAAGAAGCAAGCATGGCCTTAGTAAGCAGAGCCTTTTGGCAAAGGCTCATCCTCTGAGATCAATGCTTTTCCACTGCTTTGTTCTCCCTTGTACAAACAACGTAGGATGAGGAGGAAGAGGCAAAGAAAAAAAAAAATACTGTTTGGGAGAGAATGCTTGAATTAATGAAACAGTTTGGATGAGTGTTTTTATGAATAAGCCAAAACTGGGGTTGGGTGTGCTACATAAATGGCAGCATGTGATGAGAAATAGGTCTGATTTTACTTGCAATTGCTGTTGATCTGCCTTGTAATGGAACAAGGAATTTTTCTGTTTTAATAGTGGACTTTTTCAATCTTCACTTAGTTCTAAATAAAAAACATGCAAGGAACAAGATTCTTTGGATGAGAATCGTGTAATAACTTAATGCAGCAGGAGCTGATTCTTCCTAGACCTCGTAACAGAAATTACAAAAGTACCACAGATCTTTCCTAAACTTTACTCTTTGTTATGCAAGAAGGTGGCTGGCATTTGCATTAACCTCTATGGTTACACACTAAAAGTCTTTTCACTGACTCTATAACTTGACCCCTGTGTAGCTAGCTTGTGTCAGAGCCTGTCTCTTTTTTTCTCATTTTCTCAGCAAACTGACAGTATGTGGAATTTTTGTAGATAGAGATGAAAGTATCGTAGTTGCTGAGATCTCTGGGAAATACAGAGATAACTTGAAAGAATAAATTTACCTTTATGTGTATGATAAAAGCAAAATTTACACATTCTGATCCGATGAGTTTTGGAATTGCCCATGTCTAAATCCAGGAATGATGACACAATTGCACTACAGAGAAATACAGTCGTTCTTAGATTGATGAATGCATCAATCTGATTTGAATGAATAGCCTGTTATTAAAGCGTATTTGTCTATGCCCTGTACCTAAATTCAGAATAAGCTTCAAAACATTTCTCCATCCCCACTGACAAATCTCTAGTTTTAAAGGTGATTAGTATTATGTGGAAAAATATCTATCTGAACTGTAAAGTCCAAGCATATGTCTGAGAAGTAAATATAACTGCCCAACCTAAACCTCCTGGCCAACTATGTGCCTTTGCCTCTTTGAACAGGAATTATCCTTGTACTTGTTCAAAATGAGACTATAGGCTCTTGGGTTCATGATCTTTTGTTTTATGCCTCTGAAACGAGAAGTGAATAATCGTAAGGGATGGAAACAATATATAGAGGTGATAGTCTGCTAATCAGTCAAGGATCTTGCATTAATTCATGGTCCCTTGAGCAAAGCCTAAATAAAGTCACTTGGGAGGAATCGCTATGTCAGGATTGCTAGAAATAGCAACCTCCTCCACTCTCTGGAAGTGAGTTATGAAACATGAGCAAACACAACCTCTTCATCTATTTCTGGAAGTAATTTTTGTATCTTTGTCCCCGCACCATCAGTAGTATCAAGGCTTTGGCTGATGGATCCCCACAATTGCAAATCTACCCTCCCACCATGTTCCTCAGAGTTTTTAGCTTACTGACACAGAAGAAGCTTTTGTGAGCACTTCTCCATGACATGTAAGGAAAGGGGACTCACGGTGCACTTTCAGTCCTAGGACTTTGTCTCTCACTAGCTACACTGCAGAACTATTTAAGTTCTGATCTATTTCAGCCCTTCTAATAAAGGTAGGTAACATGCAGGATCTGGACCATAATCTTAAAGTGCTGGGGTTCATCTTACATCAAAACCATCTCATGGAATATTTAATGGCATTTGAACCATAAACATCTTCTGATAAAGACATGCTACAGTGAATATGGTCAGAGGAAGAGCAAGAGCTGGGGCATTTTAGACTGGGAAGTGGGACTGCTGTTTAAGTTTATAAAGATTGTGGGTTTCTCTTCCAGACCTTCCTTTTGTGTGTTTGGATCTTAAAATTAAGAATTTTATCACATCAGTTACTACCAAAGATTGAGAGCTGAGGTTTATATAAGCTTTAGAAAATTATCTTGATGAACTTAATCACCTGTTTAACACTGGACTAGTCCTTTTCACTTCCAACTCACAGTTTAAATTCAATGCAAATTAATATAAACTATACCTAAGTGAACAGGAGTGACCAAATTGTGGGATTTTCATAGCAGACATGCAGATTTTGCTTTTATGAAGCGATGACATCATTCTTACTGTTGTAAGCCTAGTGCCAAGAGCACACATGAGCAGATTGATCCACTCTTAAACAGAGATTTGCATTTCAGCATATATGCCATGTGGGTAATGCTCACAGCAATACCACAATGGCTAACTAGAAATGTCCTAGGATTCTGTGTATTGAATTTTTGTGTTTATTTTTTCATGGATAGATGCTGTCTGGTGAATTTTAATCTCACTTCCTGAATGCTTTTAATTTCTGAACTCAATGATTATCCTTTAAATCAATTTAAAAATAGATGCCAAGCATGTCTTAATTTTTTTTGATAAATCTGATTTTAACATTATCTAAACCAGCAGTAGATTTATTAGTTACAACACAGAGAGGGGATCCACCAAATTATGACCTGTGGTCTGCCCTGAAATAACTTTCTGTATCTCATCAAGGTACAAGAACAACAAAACTTGTTGGAAGTCACGGTTCTAGGGATTTTTGTGCATGGGGTGGACCACAAGAATGCTGGAATCCTATTTCTAACTCTCTCATTATTCTGCTTTGTAAACATGACCTACTCCCAGTGTTCCTGACTACCTATCTGCTTCCCTTCTCTTTTTAGACCACCTCTGCTTGAGACCAAATTCAATCTTGGCCGTTGTCTTCTACACCATCTGCACACCTTCTTAGAATGCTTCTCTTGTCCAGACCATGTTCAACAATGAAGATCCCAGAAAAGAACTTTTAAAGGCCTTCTTTTACTGGCAGAGAAGAACAATGTTTTTAACGGATTCTACACAGGCCTTTCGTAGAATGAAGTGAGTGACTCTTTCATCTGGAGAGAGGTGTTGATGGACACAGCATCCTCAGGCTTAGGGAAAGGAGTGAAATCCAGAGGGAAGGGGTAAGAACACTGTCTTGGATAAGGAAGAAGATCAAAGTGGAAATAGCCAGAAGAAAGCCTCCAGTCTCACTCTGTCCTCTTGATGACCCTCAAGTCTTAGAGAAAAAGAGCTCAGTGAAAGCAGACACACAAAAGACTTTTTTTTCCCCTCAGAAATACCTTATTTATTTGATTTAAAAGTCTAAATTGAAGTGTCTAATGTTAAAATGTTTTCTTAGATTGCTTCTTCCTTCTTTCCACAGTCATTTTCAGGTTATCTAAATGCCAAGGAGTTCAGAACAAACACTGACTCTGAAAAATTGCTATGTGCCTGAGAGCTCAGGACAGAAATTTCAGTATCTACTGAGTCTTCCTACTGAGGCAGTAAAGTACAACCTCAAATCTGTCCATTAAAGTAGGTTTAAAAGACACAGTGCTTTTATCTCACATGTTCATGATCTGGAAATTTGTCTGTGGGTCATGGCAGTGAGAAGATGCTCAGAAATGGAAGTGAAAATTCAGGAAGGGGTGGGAAATAGTATGAGCTCTGTCAGGCATAAATACAAAGCTCCTGTGTACCTTGTTCATGTCTCCACTTTTAATATTGCAAAGTCACTGGAATACTTTGGGTGGTTCCAAACCTTGATCTGTTATCTTGACTCAAATTGTTCATGGCAAAGTTATACATAACTGTTCATTGGCTAACAGTGCTCTATAGCTTCAATAACTCTTATAATTTGTTGGTGTTTACCTCTCTGATGAAGCATATATAAAGACAGCTGTCACTTATCCTCTTGCCTTTTGTTTGCTATGCAAAGCACACTAAGCTTTTATAGTCTCATCTTATAAAAGAGGCTCTTTAATGGGCTTGTCTCCCCTGCACCTGCTGCAATTCGTCATAATTCAGCTTCGTGAGGCCAACAGACCTGTCTCAGAGGAGGTCATCTCCAGCTCCAGTGACATGTCCTTGGTTCATTCCTGGGTTTTTCTGTGAGCATTTCCTGCCTGGTGATGCTTACTGACGTGTTATCACCAGCAGACCCACTCTTCTCTTTCACTTCCTCTTCACATCAGAAAAAATCTATCTGCCAGGACTATGATTCAAGACCACCATGTTGCACTTTCTGCTACTAAATTCACCCACTGTAGTTTACACAGCATTTGGGAATCTGAATTTTTCTGAATGATGACTCCACACTTCCATCCTGTGTCACTTGCATTTTCCTTCAACCAACTTGTACTTTTTTCCCCCCACTTCATTACTAGCAAGTAAAATAAGATCACTCCTTCTTATACAGAAAGTCTTCTAAAATTTAAATCAGAAATCCACCTTTCAGTCCAGTGTTTTGTCTTCTACTTAGTCAGTCCCTCACTTTTACTCCATCAGTGCTAACCTCTGTCTGCTCTATCTTATCTGGCAAGTCCGTGTGTGTCAGAATAACAAATATTTTTAGAAGTAATTTGATTTCTGTGTGTCACATAAGGAACACATGCCTGCTAGCAAACATGCTTACAATTTTAAGTGCAATCCGATGCATGACATCCTGCTAAATGAAGGAGAATTAGAGCTGAAGCAAAACAAACAAATCCTGTGCTTAATTTGATAATAACGATTTTATCTGGAGCTGGCAGGAGCTGGATCTTCAGCTAGTGTAATGATTTCCATTTTCCAAGAAACCTTGGGGTAGAGGAAGCAGCACCTTTTTAAAGGCTGCAGCAATTAATGCCACCGAAGTTTTGCAGGGAAGCTGTTTATGAAGGCGACGGGAAACCGCACAGCAGGGAGCAGCGCTGGAACCCAAGGGAATACACGGGAATTTCATAGGGAAGGGTGCGAACCTGTGATAGCCATTTGAACGGAGAAGCTGTTGGACTCGTCCTCTCACCCCCTGCTGGCCCCTGGATCAGGGCTATGTCACACACCCAGGAGGGAAACACGTCTCCAACACGGTGTCCTGGGGAGGGACTCAGCCTCTCCGAACCGGACAGGCCTTACGCCAAAGAGGCTTTCTGCAAACAGCCATAAAAAGCCCCGCCAGCCTGCCTGTGACCTGCACATTTCATTTCAGCAGCCAGCCAGGCTAAGGCTTCCTGGTTGATCCGGCTGTGTGTCCGCGCATGCATGCGTACACATCTCACTTGAATTTGAAAACTATTCCTACACTGCCTGTGCCTAGTGCTGGACATCCGTGCTTTTCTACATTCCCATCTCCTCGGCGCCGGGGCAGGCGGTGGCAGCCCTTTGCCCTCTCTGGGCATTCCCGGCACGGTCCCGGGCCAGCTCCTTCCCCCGCATTCCCGGGGGGACAGCGG